>NC_053393.1:89885208-90205523 GCF_905171765.1 Bufo bufo | reverse complement strand
TACTATGCAGGTGTGTGTGATTTGTCATTTGTATGTTTATATCATGATTGTGTGTGTGTGTGTGTGTCTCTCTCTTCCAAGTCACAACCGTACTTTCCTCACCTGTGCCGTCTGTCACAAAGCGTACAAAGAACTATCCACGCACTTAAGGAGACGCTGCATGCGACTTTGCAGAGACAATGAGATCCAATCCAGTCTGTCATCTTCCAAGACCTCCCTAAAGAACATTGCGAGCTGCGGCACCGCCATCCGCTACCATTGTGTCGCCTCCCTCCAATCCACTGAGGACATTATACAGTTCCTGGAAGAAAGAGGGTTCACGATCTTTGATAAGCCCCCCTCTCCCTGGTAAGTTGTTATAATGTGTTGTGGGCCTGTATTTCCCTCCCCAAACCCCCTTCTGCTGACTAATGTACCCAATTCTTGTTCTCTCTATAGCGCTGCCTGTTGTACATCTCCTCCTCCTCCTCCTCCTCCTCCTCCCCCTCCCTTTAAGGCCAGCCAGATTCTGCCACCTTCAACCCACAATGATCATGTCTCTGAATACGAGATTAGTCATGATGAGGAGGAGGAAGATGCTTCTGAAACTAGGAACCAGGAGGAGGAGGATGGAGCTTCAGAAACCGTGATCCTAGTGGAGGAGGAAGACGGGTGCGCTACAGGAACTGTGAGCCTAGTGGAGGAGGTGGAGGAAGATGGGTGCTCTGCAGGAACTGTGATCCTAGCGGAGGAGGAGGAAGATGGGTGCGCTACAGGAACTGTGAGCCTAGTGGAGGAGGAAGGTTCTTCAGATACCGTGAGCCTAGAGGAGGAGGAAGAAGAGTGCACTACAGGAACCGTGAACCGATTATTCTTAACAGAGTCTCCCAATGAAAATGTTGATGCTGAGAGGTTCTTTCACAGCACTCCCAGGTGGGTACACGACCCTCAGGGGTGCACCTTTTTGCCTTTTTTAATTTTTTTTTTTTTCTCTTCCTCATCTTCATCTTCTTCTTCTCCTCCTCCCTCTAGGACTTTGCGCACCGTATGGCAAGGGGCTGCTCAGAAGAGGATGCAGGACGCTGGGCTGTACAACCGTCATCCCGTGGAGGATCCTCTGTTAAAACGTTACTCCAATTACCTGAAGTCTACGCTGGGTCTGAACAATCACAAGCAGGAGGTGGATGCGGTTGCCCGGTTCCTCTACTTTACAAACCCACATCAGGCCTGCCTGGACTTTGTTAGCGACATGGATAAGGTTCACTCTTACTTTGACAAGCTCTTAGAAGCGAATCTCTCTCACCAGACCCGGCTCAACTGCATCCAGCGTATCCGGCGGTTTGTAAAGTACAACATGCGTTCCACCAACCTCTCCCTCAATCAGCCCGACCTGTACAGAGCGTGCGAGTTCTTCATCACCGCCACCGAAGACATTCAGAAGACCCTGTCCAAGGGACTCTGCAGAGACCGGGTCGACAGGAGGTGAAAGGTGGGAACAGGGGGCATCACTTGGTGGTAGAGGCATTTGTGGGTCCTCCTCCCACCCTCCGTTGGTGGGTACCTGACGTCTCTGGTTTTCTTTCTCCTCTCGTCCCTTTTTCTTAGGTACACGTCCTTGAGCCAGAAAACACCCACCCCGTCTGATTGCCGAGCAGTCCTCAGAGTGGCCAAGAGTATGTTCTTGAAGTGCATTGACAAAGCCCGGGCCAACAGCGCAACCTCCTGTCAGCAGACGGAAATCGTCCAGTACCTAGAGTGCCTTCTTGTCTTAAAGCATCTTCAGCGACCGGGTGTAGTGCAAAACATGACTGTGAGACGCTTTGTATATGAAGGGGGTGGTGTTCTTTTTCACCCCTTGCCATTACTCGTGTCTCCTTCTTCTCCTTCTTCTTCTTCTTCTTCTTCTTCTTCTTCTCCTTGCAGGTGGCTGAGTGGGAGGGGAGGATGTATCATGACTACGAAGGCGAAAACCTATGTGTAATCGGAGTTCGAACCCACAAAACCTCTACCCAACAAGTTGCTGCTTTTGCTCTGGATAAGGATGAAGAGTCGGTGGGTATGGACAGATGATGCCCCTGGCAGTTCCTGGGCAGTATTGGGCTCCCAACCCCTTCCATTTAACATGTTGTACCCTTATTCTCTCCCCAGTGGTTCCGGGCCTACTACGAAAAAGTTCGGCCATCGCTAGCCAGCAGTGACACAGACAATCCTAAGGCAAAATTCTTCCTTTCGTCATTTGGAACCGAGAGACAGAGTGTTTCCAGAGACATCAAGAGGTACCAATTAAAGTGAGTTATGCCCAAGTAAGTCATCCCCACTCTCTCTTTCTTTGTTGCCGCCCATCTTCAGCTTATTCTCCTCCTTCGTTTGTAGGTACAAACTCCCCGATATCTCCAGTCAGGTGGTCAGGAAGGTCTGCGAAACTTGGACGCTTGCAAAGTACACGGATCCGGAAAAGTCTCTGTTTGCAAAGTACTTGGCGCACACAAACGCCACAGCGGAGAGGCACTACCGCGAGAAAGTGTTGGATGACATATGTCATGGCTACAAGCTGGTGAGGAGATCTGGCGGTTGTGAGGAGGGCCAGACCCCAGACGCCGCTGCCCCCCAGGTGGAGAGGGAGATGGAATGTCTGCCGGAACCCCAAGACAGTTCAAGCAGTGATGGTCAATGATACAACATCAGCAGCAGCGTCGAGTAGGGCATTCGATTGCCCAACCAGGCAATTTCTTGTTTAAGTTACTGTATCTATTCTGTTCTACAATCTGCAATCCCACATGTGTGTAAACAAAATAAAAAAAAAAAAAAGTTGCAAAGCTGTTTTTTTTTAAAATATATATATATATATTTTTTTTATTCCTTATCCCCCTCAGGGCTACACGACATCATGGCCTACACGACCCTCAGGGCTCCAATAGCTAAGTGGGTAAAGGCGCTCTCTTCTATGGTATGGTATTTGGACTGACAGCTGTGTTCACGGGTTCGAGTCCTCCCTATGCCCTTGTCAGTGCTCAGCAATGTATCCCTGAACCTCCTCTGCAAGTCTACATTCTTCACAAAGTCCCCCTCCTACATGGGGGTTCCACCCAGCGGCCCCCCTTCAAGCTATGCAGGGCTTGTAGCGGCAAACCTATCCTCAAGGTAACTCTGGGCTGGCATTTGCTTGTACAGTTGAGGACATCTGACTTTGCCCCCGTGCCATTCCGGGAGGGAAGGTGGCTCCGGCTCGGTTCTGGGCTTCCCTTGTAGCCCTGACCCTCCCCTACGAGCCCTGGAAGTTTGGGACCCCTAGCCCCAAAGGTGGGACTTCCATGGAGGGGTGCGAATTTTATGCGAATTTTTATGCGCATTTTTGGACTTTGAAAATTTTTGGACTTCCATAAGGGAGGGGGACTTTGTGAAAAATGTCCCCAGGCTTATGGAAGTGAAATCGGGTAACATATTCCGACTTTGCCCCTCCGCCATTTCCGGAGGGAAGGTGGTAGAAACAAGCTTGAGGTGTCCTCTTGGAGCCCAAGTCCCCCTCTACCATCCCTGCAAGTTTCGGCTTCCTAGCCCCAAGGGAAGCCGCTGTGGGCAACTTCCATGGAGGAGGGGGACTTTGTGAAAAATGTCCCCAGGCTTATGGAAGTGAAATCGGGTAACATATTCCGACTTTGCCCCCGTGCCATTCCGGGAGGGAAGGTGGCTCCGGCTCGGTTCTGGGCTTCCCTTGTAGCCCTGACCCTCCCCTACGAGCCCTGGAAGTTTGGGACCCCTAGCCCCAAAGGTGGGACTTCCATGGAGGGGTGCGAATTTTATGCTAATTATGCGAATTTTATGCTAATTATGCGAATTTTTATGCGCATTTTTGGACTTTGAAAATTTTTGGACTTCCATAAGGGAGGGGGACTTTGTGAAAAATGTCCCCAGGCTTATGGAAGTGAAATCGGGTAACATATTCCGACTTTGCCCCTCCGCCATTTCCGGAGGGAAGGTGGTAGAAACAAGCTTGAGGTGTCCTCTTGGAGCCCAAGTCCCCCTCTACCATCCCTGCAAGTTTCGGCTTCCTAGCCCCAAGGGAAGCCGCTGTGGGCAACTTCCATGGAGGAGGGGGACTTTGTGAAAAATGTCCCCAGGCTCATGGAAGTCAAATCGGGTAACATGTTCCGACTTTGTCCCTCTGCCATTTCCAGAGGGAAGGTGCTACAGACAAGCTGGAGGTGTCCGCTTGGAGCCCAAGTCCCCCTCTACCATCCCTGCAAGTTTCGGCTTCCTAGCCCCAAGGGAGGCCGCTGGAGGCACTTCCATAAGGGAGGGGGACTTTGTGAAAAATGTCCCCAGGCTTATGGAAGTCAAATCGGGTAACATGGTCCGACTTTGCCCCTCTGCCATTTCCGGAGGGAAGGTGGTAGAAACAAGCTTGAGGTGTCCTCTTGGAGCCCAAGTCCCCCTCTACCATCCCTGCAAGTCTGGGGTCCCTAGCTTGAAAGGGGGCCGCTGGGCTGAACTTCCATAAGGGTGTCCGTTTTGCCGTTTTGAGTTAGAGAACCAGCTATGAGATCAAACCTGGCTGTCTCGTACCGACAGCAGTTCCAGAGCCTGGGCAGGACGGCTCGACACCCCTGGGTCTCAGCGGCATGTGACACGATAGGGGGCCCCCCTTTCCAACACCTCCCGGAAGAAGGTAGAGAGACCCCGGGGGGTGGGGACGTGTTTTTTTAGCCAGGCATGAGTTCCAGGACATCCGGGGGTTAGCGTCGGTCACCCCGAAAAATTCGCATAAAATTCGCATAAATTAGCATAAAATTCGCATGTTGATTTATGCGAATTTTATGCGAATTTCTTGACTTCCACAAAGTAGGGGGACTTTGTGAAAAAATGTCCCCAGGCTTCTGGAAGTGAAATCGGGTAACATAGTCCGACTTTGTCCCTCTGCCATTTCCGGAGGGAAGGTGGTAGAAACAAGCTTGAGGTGTCCTCTTGGAGCCCAAGTCCCCCTCTACCATCCCTGCAAGTTTCGGCTTCCTAGCCCCAAGGGAAGCCGCTGTGGGCAACTTCCATGGAGGAGGGGGACTTTGTGAAAAATGTCCCCAGGCTCATGGAAGTCAAATCGGGTAACATGTTCCGACTTTGTCCCTCTGCCATTTCCAGAGGGAAGGTGCTACAGACAAGCTGGAGGTGTCCTCTTGGAGCCCAAGTCCCCCTCTACCATCCCTGCAAGTTTCGGCTTCCTAGCCCCAAGGGAGGCCGCTGGAGGCACTTCCATAAGGGAGGGGGACTTTGTGAAAAATGTCCCCAGGCTTATGGAAGTCAAATCGGGTAACATGGTCCGACTTTGCCCCTCTGCCATTTCCGGAGGGAAGGTGGTAGAAACAAGCTTGAGGTGTCCTCTTGGAGCCCAAGTCCCCCTCTACCATCCCTGCAAGTCTGGGGTCCCTAGCTTGAAAGGGGGCCGCTGGGCTGAACTTCCATAAGGGTGTCCGTTTTGCCGTTTTGAGTTAGAGAACCAGCTATGAGATCAAACCTGGCTGTCTCGTACCGACAGCAGTTCCAGAGCCTGGGCAGGACGGCTCGACACCCCTGGGTCTCAGCGGCATGTGACACGATAGGGGGCCCCCCTTTCCAACACCTCCCGGAAGAAGGTAGAGAGACCCCGGGGGGTGGGGACGTGTTTTTTAGCCAGGCATGAGTTCCAGGACATCCGGGGGTTAGCGTCGGTCACCCCGAAAAATTCGCATAAAATTCGCATAAATTAGCATAAAATTCGCATGTTGATTTATGCGAATTTTATGCGAATTTCTTGACTTCCACAAAGTAGGGGGACTTTGTGAAAAAATGTCCCCAGGCTTCTGGAAGTGAAATCGGGTAACATAGTCCGACTTTGTCCCTCTGCCATTTCCGGAGGGAAGGTGGTACAGACAAGCTGGAGGTGTCCTCTTGGAGCCCAAGTCCCCCTCTACCATCCCTGCAAGTTTCGGCTTCCTAGCCCCAAGGGAAGCCGCTGTGGGCAACTTCCATGGAGGAGGGGGACTTTGTGAAAAATGTCCCCAGGCTCATGGAAGTCAAATCGGGTAACATGTTCCGACTTTGTCCCTCTGCCATTTCCGGAGGGAAGGTGGTAGAAACAAGATTGAGGTGTCCTCTTGGAGCCCAAGTCCCCCTCTACCATCCCTGCAAGTCTGGGGTCCCTAGCTTGAAAGGGGGCCGCTGGGCTGAACTTCCATAAGGGTGTCCGTTTTGCCGTTTTGAGTTAGAGAACCAGCTATGAGATCAAACCTGGCTGTCTCGTACCGACAGCAGTTCCAGAGCCTGGGCAGGACGGCTCGACACCCCTGGGTCTCAGCGGCATGTGACACAAAAGGGGGCCCCCCTTTCCAACACCTCCCGGAAGAAGGTAGAAAAACCCTGGGGGGTGTGCAGGGTGTTTTGATCCCACCATCAGTTCCATGACATCCGAGGTGTCGGCTGGGAGGCAAGACTTCCACAGATTCAGGGGGGATTTTTGGAAATGTCTGCCCAGGAAAGGAGCACCGTAGGCGGGTAAGAATTTCTGAATTTCCCCCTCTGCCATTCCCGGAGGGAAGGTGGTACAGACAAGCTGGAGGTCTCCTCTCGGAGCCCAAGTCCCCCTCTACCAGCCCTGCAAGTCTCGGCTCCCTAGCCCCGAAGGGGGGCCGAGAAGAAGGTAGAGAGGCTCCAGGGGGTGAACAGTGTGTTCAAGTCCCACCAGCAGTTCCAGGGGCCTGGGTAGGAGTCCCCCACTCCTCCCCCTGCTTTCTCCACCCTCGGATCCTGTTGTCTGTGCGAACCTCCTCCACCCACCCTAGATCGATTTGGCATGTCGCGACCCGGCGGGTAGGGACCCTCGCTCGGCCGGACTTTGGAGTCCGTGCCGGCATACGGCGAGCGTGTCCCCTCTCCCTTCTAGCCCGGGTTCGACGCTGTGTGTCGCGGAGCTCTGAGCACAAGTCCCCCTCTACCATCCCTGCAAGTTTCGGCTTCCTAGCCCCAAGGGAAGCCGCTGTGGGCAACTTTCATGGAGGAGGAGGACTTTGTGAAAAATGTCCCCAGGCTCATGGAAGTCAAATCGGGTAACATGTTCCGACTTTGTCCCTCTGCCATTTCCAGAGGGAAGGTGGTACAGACAAGCTGGAGGTCTCCTCTTGGAGCTCAAGTCCCCCTCTACCAACCCTGCAAGTTTCGGCTTCCTAGCCCCAAGGGAAGCCGCTGTGGGCAACTTTCATGGAGGAGGGGGACTTTGTGAAAAATGTCCCCAGGCTCATGGAAGTCAAATCGGGTAACATGTTCCGACTTTGTCCCTCTGCCATTTCCAGAGGGAAGGTGGTACAGACAAGCTGGAGGTCTCCTCTTGGAGCCCAAGTCCCCCTCTACCATCCCTGCAAGTTTCGGCTTCCTAGCCCCAAGGGAAGCCGCTGTGGGCAACTTCCATGGAGGAGGGGGACTTTGTGAAAAATGTCCCCAGGCTTATGGAAGTGAAATCGGGTAACATGGTCCGACTTTGCCCCTCTGCCATTTCCGGAGGGAAGGTGGTACAGACAAGCTGGAGGTCTCCTCTTGGAGCCCTAGTCCCCCTCTACCATCCCTGCAAGTCTGGGGTCCCTAGCTTGAGAGGGGGCCGCCGGGCTGAACTTCCATAAGGGTGTCCATTTTGAGGTTTTGAGAAAGAGAACCATCTATGAGAGTGAACCTGGCTGTCTCATACCGACAGCAGTTCCAGAGCCTGGGCATGACGGCTCGACACCCCTGGGTCTCAGCGGCATGTGACACGATAGGGGGCCCCCCTTTCCAACACCTCCCGGAAGAAGGTAGAGAGACCCTGGGGGGTGGGCAGGGTGATTTGATCCCACCATCAGTTCCATGACATCCGAGGTGTCGGCTGGGAGGCAAGCCTTCCACAGATTTAGGGGGGATTTTTGGAAATGTCTACCCAGGAAAGGAGCACCGTCGGCGGGCAAGAATTTCTGACTTCCCCCCCTCTGCCATTCCTGGAGGGAAGGTGGTACAGACAAGCTGGAGGTCTCCTCTTGGAGCTCAAGTCCCCCTCTACCATCCCTGCAAGTTTCGGCTTCCTAGCCCCAAGGGAAGCCGCTGTGGGCAACTTCCATGGAGGAGGGGGACTTTGTGAAAAATGTCCCCAGGCTCATGGAAGTCAAATCGGGTAACATGTTCCGACTTTGTCCCTCTGCCATTTCCGGAGGGAAGGTGGTACAGACAAGCTGGAGGTCTCCTCTTGGAGCCCTAGTCCCCCTCTACCATCCCTGCAAGTCTGGGGTCCCTAGCTTGAGAGGGGGCCGCTGGGCTGAACTTCCATAAGGGTGTCAGTTTTGAGGTTTTGAGAAAGAGAACCATCTATGAGAGTGAACCTGGCTGTCTCATACCGACAGCAGTTCCAGAGCCTGGGCATGACGGCTCGACACCCCTGGGTCTCAGCGGCATGTGACACGATAGGGGGCCCCCCTTTCCAACACCTCCCGGAAGAAGGTAGAGAGACCCTGGGGGGTGGGCAGGGTGATTTGATCCCACCATCAGTTCCATGACATCCGAGGTGTCGGCTGGGAGGCAAGCCTTCCACAGATTTAGGGGGGATTTTTGGAAATGTCTACCCAGGAAAGGAGCACCGTCGGTGGGCAAGAATTTCTGACTTCCCCCCCCTCTGCCATTCCTGGAGGGAAGGTGGTACAGACAAGCTGGAGGTCTCCTCTTGGAGCTCAAGTCCCCCTCTACCATCCCTGCAAGTTTCGGCTTCCTAGCCCCAAGGGAAGCCGCTGTGGGCAACTTCCATGGAGGAGGGGGACTTTGTGAAAAATGTCCCCAGGCTCATGGAAGTCAAATCGGGTAACATGTTCCGACTTTGTCCCTCTGCCATTTCCAGAGGGAAGGTGGTACAGACAAGCTGGAGGTGTCCTCTTGGAGCCCAAGTCCCCCTCTACCATCCCTGCAAGTTTCGGCTTCCTAGCCCCAAGGGAAGCCGCTGTGGGCAACTTCCATGGAGGAGGGGGACTTTGTGAAAAATGTCCCCAGGCTCATGGAAGTCAAATCGGGTAACATGTTCCGACTTTGTCCCTCTGCCATTTCCGGAGGGAAGGTGGTACAGACAAGCTGGAGGTCTCCTCTTGGAGCCCTAGTCCCCCTCTACCATCCCTGCAAGTCTGGGGTCCCTAGCTTGAGAGGGGGCCGCTGGGCTGAACTTCCATAAGGGTGTCAGTTTTGAGGTTTTGAGAAAGAGAACCATCTATGAGAGTGAACCTGGCTGTCTCATACCGACAGCAGTTCCAGAGCCTGGGCATGACGGCTCGACACCCCTGGGTCTCAGCGGCATGTGACACGATAGGGGGCCCCCCTTTCCAACACCTCCCGGAAGAAGGTAGAGAGACCCTGGGGGGTGGGCAGGGTGATTTGATCCCACCATCAGTTCCATGACATCCGAGGTGTCGGCTGGGAGGCAAGCCTTCCACAGATTTAGGGGGGATTTTTGGAAATGTCTACCCAGGAAAGGAGCACCGTCGGCGGGCAAGAATTTCTGACTTCCCCCCCTCTGCCATTCCTGGAGGGAAGGTGGTACAGACAAGCTGGAGGTCTCCTCTTGGAGCTCAAGTCCCCCTCTACCATCCCTGCAAGTTTCGGCTTCCTAGCCCCAAGGGAAGCCGCTGTGGGCAACTTCCATGGAGGAGGGGGACTTTGTGAAAAATGTCCCCAGGCTCATGGAAGTCAAATCGGGTAACATGTTCCGACTTTGTCCCTCTGCCATTTCCAGAGGGAAGGTGGTACAGACAAGCTGGAGGTGTCCTCTTGGAGCCCAAGTCCCCCTCTACCATCCCTGCAAGTTTCGGCTTCCTAGCCCCAAGGGAAGCCGCTGTGGGCAACTTCCATGGAGGAGGGGGACTTTGTGAAAAATGTCCCCAGGCTCATGGAAGTCAAATCGGGTAACATGTTCCGACTTTGTCCCTCTGCCATTTCCGGAGGGAAGGTGGTACAGACAAGCTGGAGGTCTCCTCTTGGAGCCCTAGTCCCCCTCTACCATCCCTGCAAGTCTGGGGTCCCTAGCTTGAGAGGGGGCCGCTGGGCTGAACTTCCATAAGGGTGTCAGTTTTGAGGTTTTGAGAAAGAGAACCATCTATGAGAGTGAACCTGGCTGTCTCATACCGACAGCAGTTCCAGAGCCTGGGCATGACGGCTCGACACCCCTGGGTCTCAGCGGCATGTGACACGATAGGGGGCCCCCCTTTCCAACACCTCCCGGAAGAAGGTAGAGAGACCCTGGGGGGTGGGCAGGGTGATTTGATCCCACCATCAGTTCCATGACATCCGAGGTGTCGGCTGGGAGGCAAGCCTTCCACACATTTAGGGGGGGATTTTTGGAAATGTCTACCCAGGAAAGGAGCACCGTCGGCGGGCAAGAATTTCTGACTTCCCCCCCTCTGCCATTCCTGGAGGGAAGGTGGTACAGACAAGCTGGAGGTCTCCTCTTGGAGCTCAAGTCCCCCTCTACCATCCCTGCAAGTTTCGGCTTCCTAGCCCCAAGGGAGGCCGCTGGAGGCACTTCCATAAGGGAGGGGGACTTTGTGAAAAATGTCCCCAGGCTTATGGAAGTGAAATCGGGTAACAAGTTCCGACTTTGTCCCTCTGCCATTTCCGGAGGGAAGGTGGTACAGACAAGCTGGAGGTGTCCTCTTGGAGCCCAAGTCCCCCTCTACCATCCCTGCAAGTTTCGGCTTCCTAGCCCCAAGGGAAGCCGCTGTGGGCAACTTCCATGGAGGAGGGGGACTTTGTGAAAAATGTCCCCAGGCTCATGGAAGTCAAATCGGGTAACATGTTCCGACTTTGTCCCTCTGCCATTTCCGGAGGGAAGGTGGTACAGACAAGCTGGAGGTCTCCTCTTGGAGCCCTAGTCCCCCTCTACCATCCCTGCAAGTCTGGGGTCCCTAGCTTGAGAGGGGGCCGCTGGGCTGAACTTCCATAAGGGTGTCAGTTTTGAGGTTTTGAGAAAGAGAACCATCTATGAGAGTGAACCTGGCTGTCTCATACCGACAGCAGTTCCAGAGCCTGGGCATGACGGCTCGACACCCCTGGGTCTCAGCGGCATGTGACACGATAGGGGGCCCCCCTTTCCAACACCTCCCGGAAGAAGGTAGAGAGACCCTGGGGGGTGGGCAGGGTGATTTGATCCCACCATCAGTTCCATGACATCCGAGGTGTCGGCTGGGAGGCAAGCAATCCACAGATTTAGGGGGGATTTTTGGAAATGTCTACCCAGGAAAGGAGCACCGTCGGCGGGCAAGAATTTCTGACTTCCCCCCCTCTGCCATTCCTGGAGGGAAGGTGGTACAGACAAGCTGGAGGTCTCCTCTTGGAGCTCAAGTCCCCCTCTACCATCCCTGCAAGTTTCGGCTTCCTAGCCCCAAGGGAAGCCGCTGTGGGCAACTTCCATGGAGGAGGGGGACTTTGTGAAAAATGTCCCCAGGCTCATGGAAGTCAAATCGGGTAACATGTTCCGACTTTGCCCCTCTGCCATTTCCGGAGGGAAGGTGGTACAGACAAGCTGGAGGTCTCCTCTTGGAGCCCTAGTCCCCCTCTACCATCCCTGCAAGTCTGGGGTCCCTAGCTTGAGAGGGGGCCGCTGGGCTGAACTTCCATAAGGGTGTCAGTTTTGAGGTTTTGAGAAAGAGAACCATCTATGAGAGTGAACCTGGCTGTCTCATACCGACAGCAGTTCCAGAGCCTGGGCATGACGGCTCGACACCCCTGGGTCTCAGCGGCATGTGACACGATAGGGGGCCCCCCTTTCCAACACCTCCCGGAAGAAGGTAGAGAGACCCTGGGGGGTGGGCAGGGTGATTTGATCCCACCATCAGTTCCATGACATCCGAGGTGTCGGCTGGGAGGCAAGCCTTCCACAGATTTAGGGGGGATTTTTGGAAATGTCTACCCAGGAAAGGAGCACCGTCGGTGGGCAAGAATTTCTGACTTCCCCCCCTCTGCCATTCCTGGAGGGAAGGTGGTACAGACAAGCTGGAGGTCTCCTCTTGGAGCTCAAGTCCCCCTCTACCATCCCTGCAAGTTTCGGCTTCCTAGCCCCAAGGGAAGCCGCTGTGGGCAACTTCCATGGAGGAGGGGGACTTTGTGAAAAATGTCCCCAGGCTCATGGAAGTCAAATCGGGTAACATGTTCCGACTTTGTCCCTCTGCCATTTCCAGAGGGAAGGTGGTACAGACAAGCTGGAGGTGTCCTCTTGGAGCCCAAGTCCCCCTCTACCATCCCTGCAAGTTTCGGCTTCCTAGCCCCAAGGGAAGCCGCTGTGGGCAACTTCCATGGAGGAGGGGGACTTTGTGAAAAATGTCCCCAGGCTCATGGAAGTCAAATCGGGTAACATGTTCCGACTTTGTCCCTCTGCCATTTCCGGAGGGAAGGTGGTACAGACAAGCTGGAGGTCTCCTCTTGGAGCCCTAGTCCCCCTCTACCATCCCTGCAAGTCTGGGGTCCCTAGCTTGAGAGGGGGCCGCTGGGCTGAACTTCCATAAGGGTGTCAGTTTTGAGGTTTTGAGAAAGAGAACCATCTATGAGAGTGAACCTGGCTGTCTCATACCGACAGCAGTTCCAGAGCCTGGGCATGACGGCTCGACACCCCTGGGTCTCAGCGGCATGTGACACGATAGGGGGCCCCCCTTTCCAACACCTCCCGGAAGAAGGTAGAGAGACCCTGGGGGGTGGGCAGGGTGATTTGATCCCACCATCAGTTCCATGACATCCGAGGTGTCGGCTGGGAGGCAAGCCTTCCACAGATTTAGGGGGGATTTTTGGAAATGTCTACCCAGGAAAGGAGCACCGTCGGCGGGCAAGAATTTCTGACTTCCCCCCCTCTGCCATTCCTGGAGGGAAGGTGGTACAGACAAGCTGGAGGTCTCCTCTTGGAGCTCAAGTCCCCCTCTACCATCCCTGCAAGTTTCGGCTTCCTAGCCCCAAGGGAAGCCGCTGTGGGCAACTTCCATGGAGGAGGGGGACTTTGTGAAAAATGTCCCCAGGCTCATGGAAGTCAAATCGGGTAACATGTTCCGACTTTGTCCCTCTGCCATTTCCAGAGGGAAGGTGGTACAGACAAGCTGGAGGTGTCCTCTTGGAGCCCAAGTCCCCCTCTACCATCCCTGCAAGTTTCGGCTTCCTAGCCCCAAGGGAAGCCGCTGTGGGCAACTTCCATGGAGGAGGGGGACTTTGTGAAAAATGTCCCCAGGCTCATGGAAGTCAAATCGGGTAACATGTTCCGACTTTGTCCCTCTGCCATTTCCGGAGGGAAGGTGGTACAGACAAGCTGGAGGTCTCCTCTTGGAGCCCTAGTCCCCCTCTACCATCCCTGCAAGTCTGGGGTCCCTAGCTTGAGAGGGGGCCGCTGGGCTGAACTTCCATAAGGGTGTCAGTTTTGAGGTTTTGAGAAAGAGAACCATCTATGAGAGTGAACCTGGCTGTCTCATACCGACAGCAGTTCCAGAGCCTGGGCATGACGGCTCGACACCCCTGGGTCTCAGCGGCATGTGACACGATAGGGGGCCCCCCTTTCCAACACCTCCCGGAAGAAGGTAGAGAGACCCTGGGGGGTGGGCAGGGTGATTTGATCCCACCATCAGTTCCATGACATCCGAGGTGTCGGCTGGGAGGCAAGCCTTCCACACATTTAGGGGGGGATTTTTGGAAATGTCTACCCAGGAAAGGAGCACCGTCGGCGGGCAAGAATTTCTGACTTCCCCCCCTCTGCCATTCCTGGAGGGAAGGTGGTACAGACAAGCTGGAGGTCTCCTCTTGGAGCTCAAGTCCCCCTCTACCATCCCTGCAAGTTTCGGCTTCCTAGCCCCAAGGGAGGCCGCTGGAGGCACTTCCATAAGGGAGGGGGACTTTGTGAAAAATGTCCCCAGGCTTATGGAAGTGAAATCGGGTAACAAGTTCCGACTTTGTCCCTCTGCCATTTCCGGAGGGAAGGTGGTACAGACAAGCTGGAGGTGTCCTCTTGGAGCCCAAGTCCCCCTCTACCATCCCTGCAAGTTTCGGCTTCCTAGCCCCAAGGGAAGCCGCTGTGGGCAACTTCCATGGAGGAGGGGGACTTTGTGAAAAATGTCCCCAGGCTCATGGAAGTCAAATCGGGTAACATGTTCCGACTTTGTCCCTCTGCCATTTCCAGAGGGAAGGTGGTACAGACAAGCTGGAGGTCTCCTCTTGGAGCTCTAGTCCCCCTCTACCATCCCTGCAAGTTTCGGCTTCCTAGCCCCAAGGGAAGCCGCTGTGGGCAACTTCCATGGAGGAGGGGGACTTTGTGAAAAATGTCCCCAGGCTTATGGAAGTGAAATCGGGTAACATGGTCCGACTTTGACCCTCTGCCATTTCCGGAGGGAAGGTGGTACAGACAAGCTGGAGGTCTCCTCTTGGAGCCCTAGTCCCCCTCTACCATCCCTGCAAGTCTGGGGTCCCTAGCTTGAGAGGGGGCCGCCGGGCTGAACTTCCATAAGGGTGTCCATTTTGAGGTTTTGAGAAAGAGAACCATCTATGAGAGTGAACCTGGCTGTCTCATACCGACAGCAGTTCCAGAGCCTGGGCATGACGGCTCGACACCCCTGGGTCTCAGCGGCATGTGACACGATAGGGGGCCCCCCTTTCCAACACCTCCCGGAAGAAGGTAGAGAGACCCTGGGGGTGGGCAGGGTGATTTGATCCCACCATCAGTTCCATGACATCCGAGGTGTCGGCTGGGAGGCAAGCCTTCCACAGATTTAGGGGGGGATTTTTGGAAATGTCTACCCAGGAAAGGAGCACCGTCGGCGGGCAAGAATTTCTGACTTCCCCCCCCTCTGCCATTCCTGGAGGGAAGGTGGTACAGACAAGCTGGAGGTGTCCTCTTGGAGCCCAAGTCCCCCTCTACCATCCCTGCAAGTTTCGGCTTCCTAGCCCCAAGGGAAGCCGCTGTGGGCAACTTCCATGGAGGAGGGGGACTTTGTGAAAAATATCCCCAGGCTCATGGAAGTCAAATCGGGTAACATGTTCCGACTTTGTCCCTCTGCCATTTCCAGAGGGAAGGTGGTACAGACAAGCTGGAGGTGTCCTCTTGGAGCCCAAGTCCCCCTCTACCATCCCTGCAAGTTTCGGCTTCCTAGCCCCAAGGGAAGCCGCTGTGGGCAACTTCTATGGAGGAGGGGGACTTTGTGAAAAATGTCCCCAGGCTCATGGAAGTCAAATCGGGTAACATGTTCCGACTTTGTCCCTCTGCCATTTCCGGAGGGAAGGTGGTACAGACAAGCTGGAGGTCTCCTCTTGGAGCCCTAGTCCCCCTCTACCATCCCTGCAAGTCTGGGGTCCCTAGCTTGAGAGGGGGCCGCTGGGCTGAACTTCCATAAGGGTGTCAGTTTTGAGGTTTTGAGAAAGAGAACCATCTATGAGAGTGAACCTGGCTGTCTCATACCGACAGCAGTTCCAGAGCCTGGGCATGACGGCTCGACACCCCTGGGTCTCAGCGGCATGTGACACGATAGGGGGCCCCCCTTTCCAACACCTCCCGGAAGAAGGTAGAGAGACCCTGGGGGGTGGGCAGGGTGATTTGATCCCACCATCAGTTCCATGACATCCGAGGTGTCGGCTGGGAGGCAAGCCTTCCACACATTTAGGGGGGGATTTTTGGAAATGTCTACCCAGGAAAGGAGCACCGTCGGCGGGCAAGAATTTCTGACTTCCCCCCCTCTGCCATTCCTGGAGGGAAGGTGGTACAGACAAGCTGGAGGTCTCCTCTTGGAGCTCAAGTCCCCCTCTACCATCCCTGCAAGTTTCGGCTTCCTAGCCCCAAGGGAGGCCGCTGGAGGCACTTCCATAAGGGAGGGGGACTTTGTGAAAAATGTCCCCAGGCTTATGGAAGTGAAATCGGGTAACAAGTTCCGACTTTGTCCCTCTGCCATTTCCGGAGGGAAGGTGGTACAGACAAGCTGGAGGTGTCCTCTTGGAGCCCAAGTCCCCCTCTACCATCCCTGCAAGTTTCGGCTTCCTAGCCCCAAGGGAAGCCGCTGTGGGCAACTTCCATGGAGGAGGGGGACTTTGTGAAAAATGTCCCCAGGCTCATGGAAGTCAAATCGGGTAACATGTTCCGACTTTGTCCCTCTGCCATTTCCGGAGGGAAGGTGGTACAGACAAGCTGGAGGTCTCCTCTTGGAGCCCTAGTCCCCCTCTACCATCCCTGTAAGTCTGGGGTCCCTAGCTTGAGAGGGGGCCGCTGGGCTGAACTTCCATAAGGGTGTCCGTTTTGAGGTTTTGAGAAAGAGAACCATCTATGAGAGTGAACCTGGCTGTCTCATACCGACAGCAGTTCCAGAGCCTGGGCATGACGGCTCGACACCCCTGGGTCTCAGCGGCATGTGACACGATAGGGGGCCCCCCTTTCCAACACCTCCCGGAAGAAGGTAGAGAGACCCTGGGGGTGGGCAGGGTGATTTGATCCCACCATCAGTTCCATGACATCCGAGGTGTCGGCTGGGAGGCAAGCCTTCCACAGATTTAGGGGGGGATTTTTGGAAATGTCTACCCAGGAAAGGAGCACCGTCGGCGGGCAAGAATTTCTGACTTCCCCCCCTCTGCCATTCCTGGAGGGAAGGTGGTACAGACAAGCTGGAGGTCTCCTCTTGGAGCTCAAGTCCCCCTCTACCATCCCTGCAAGTTTCGGCTTCCTAGCCCCAAGGGAAGCCGCTGTGGGCAACTTCCATGGAGGAGGGGGACTTTGTGAAAAATGTCCCCAGGCTCATGGAAGTCAAATCGGGTAACATGTTCCGACTTTGTCCCTCTGCCATTTCCAGAGGGAAGGTGGTACAGACAAGCTGGAGGTCTCCTCTTGGAGCTCTAGTCCCCCTCTACCATCCCTGCAAGTTTCGGCTTCCTAGCCCCAAGGGAAGCCGCTGTGGGCAACTTCCATGGAGGAGGGGGACTTTGTGAAAAATGTCCCCAGGCTTATGGAAGTGAAATCGGGTAACATGGTCCGACTTTGACCCTCTGCCATTTCCGGAGGGAAGGTGGTACAGACAAGCTGGAGGTCTCCTCTTGGAGCCCTAGTCCCCCTCTACCATCCCTGCAAGTCTGGGGTCCCTAGCTTGAGAGGGGGCCGCCGGGCTGAACTTCCATAAGGGTGTCCATTTTGAGGTTTTGAGAAAGAGAACCATCTATGAGAGTGAACCTGGCTGTCTCATACCAACAGCAGTTCCAGAGCCTGGGCATGACGGCTCGACACCCCGGGGTCTCAGCGGCATGTGACACGATAGGGGGCCCCCCTTTCCAACACCTCCCGGAAGAAGGTAGAGAGACCCTGGGGGTGGGCAGGGTGATTTGATCCCACCATCAGTTCCATGACATCCGAGGTGTCGGCTGGGAGGCAAGCCTTCCACAGATTTAGGGGGGGATTTTTGGAAATGTCTACCCAGGAAAGGAGCACCGTCGGCGGGCAAGAATTTCTGACTTCCCCCCCTCTGCCATTCCTGGAGGGAAGGTGGTACAGACAAGCTGGAGGTGTCCTCTTGGAGCCCAAGTCCCCCTCTACCATCCCTGCAAGTTTCGGCTTCCTAGCCCCAAGGGAAGCCGCTGTGGGCAACTTCCATGGAGGAGGGGGACTTTGTGAAAAATATCCCCAGGCTCATGGAAGTCAAATCGGGTAACATGTTCCGACTTTGTCCCTCTGCCATTTCCAGAGGGAAGGTGGTACAGACAAGCTGGAGGTGTCCTCTTGGAGCCCAAGTCCCCCTCTACCATCCCTGCAAGTTTCGGCTTCCTAGCCCCAAGGGAAGCCGCTGTGGGCAACTTCTATGGAGGAGGGGGACTTTGTGAAAAATGTCCCCAGGCTCATGGAAGTCAAATCGGGTAACATGTTCCGACTTTGTCCCTCTGCCATTTCCGGAGGGAAGGTGGTACAGACAAGCTGGAGGTCTCCTCTTGGAGCCCTAGTCCCCCTCTACCATCCCTGCAAGTCTGGGGTCCCTAGCTTGAGAGGGGGCCGCTGGGCTGAACTTCCATAAGGGTGTCAGTTTTGAGGTTTTGAGAAAGAGAACCATCTATGAGAGTGAACCTGGCTGTCTCATACCGACAGCAGTTCCAGAGCCTGGGCATGACGGCTCGACACCCCTGGGTCTCAGCGGCATGTGACACGATAGGGGGCCCCCCTTTCCAACACCTCCCGGAAGAAGGTAGAGAGACCCTGGGGGGTGGGCAGGGTGATTTGATCCCACCATCAGTTCCATGACATCCGAGGTGTCGGCTGGGAGGCAAGCCTTCCACACATTTAGGGGGGGATTTTTGGAAATGTCTACCCAGGAAAGGAGCACCGTCGGCGGGCAAGAATTTCTGACTTCCCCCCCTCTGCCATTCCTGGAGGGAAGGTGGTACAGACAAGCTGGAGGTCTCCTCTTGGAGCTCAAGTCCCCCTCTACCATCCCTGCAAGTTTCGGCTTCCTAGCCCCAAGGGAGGCCGCTGGAGGCACTTCCATAAGGGAGGGGGACTTTGTGAAAAATGTCCCCAGGCTTATGGAAGTGAAATCGGGTAACAAGTTCCGACTTTGTCCCTCTGCCATTTCCGGAGGGAAGGTGGTACAGACAAGCTGGAGGTGTCCTCTTGGAGCCCAAGTCCCCCTCTACCATCCCTGCAAGTTTCGGCTTCCTAGCCCCAAGGGAAGCCGCTGTGGGCAACTTCCATGGAGGAGGGGGACTTTGTGAAAAATGTCCCCAGGCTCATGGAAGTCAAATCGGGTAACATGTTCCGACTTTGTCCCTCTGCCATTTCCGGAGGGAAGGTGGTACAGACAAGCTGGAGGTCTCCTCTTGGAGCCCTAGTCCCCCTCTACCATCCCTGCAAGTCTGGGGTCCCTAGCTTGAGAGGGGGCCGCCGGGCTGAACTTCCATAAGGGTGTCCGTTTTGAGGTTTTGAGAAAGAGAACCATCTATGAGAGTGAACCTGGCTGTCTCATACCGACAGCAGTTCCAGAGCCTGGGCATGACTGCTCGACACCCCTGGGTCTCAGCGGCATGTGACACGATAGGGGGCCCCCCTTTCCAACACCTCCCGGAAGAAGGTAGAGAGACCCTGGGGGTGGGCAGGGTGATTTGATCCCACCATCAGTTCCATGACATCCGAGGTGTCGGCTGGGAGGCAAGCCTTCCACAGATTTAGGGGGGGATTTTTGGAAATGTCTACCAAGGAAAGGAGCACCGTCGGCGGGCAAGAATTTCTGACTTCCCCCCCTCTGCCATTCCTGGAGGGAAGGTGGTACAGACAAGCTGGAGGTCTCCTCTTGGAGCTCAAGTCCCCCTCTACCATCCCTGCAAGTTTCGGCTTCCTAGCCCCAAGGGAAGCCGCTGTGGGCAACTTCCATGGAGGAGGGGGACTTTGTGAAAAATGTCCCCAGGCTCATGGAAGTCAAATCGGGTAACATGTTCCGACTTTGTCCCTCTGCCATTTCCAGAGGGAAGGTGGTACAGACAAGCTGGAGGTCTCCTCTTGGAGCCCAAGTCCCCCTCTACCATCCCTGCAAGTTTCGGCTTCCTAGCCCCAAGGGAAGCCGCTGTGGGCAACTTCCATGGAGGAGGGGGACTTTGTGAAAAATGTCCCCAGGCTTATGGAAGTGAAATCGGGGTAACATGGTCCGACTTTGCCCCTCTGCCATTTCCGGAGGGAAGGTGGTACAGACAAGCTGGAGGTCTCCTCTTGGAGCCCTAGTCCCCCTCTACCATCCCTGCAAGTCTGGGGTCCCTAGCTTGAGAGGGGGCCGCCGGGCTGAACTTCCATAAGGGTGTCCATTTTGAGGTTTTGAGAAAGAGAACCATCTATGAGAGTGAACCTGGCTGTCTCATACCGACAGCAGTTCCAGAGCCTGGGCATGACGGCTCGACACCCCTGGGTCTCAGCGGCATGTGACACGATAGGGGGCCCCCCTTTCCAACACCTCCCGGAAGAAGGTAGAGAGACCCTGGGGGGTGGGCAGGGTGATTTGATCCCACCATCAGTTCCATGACATCCGAGGTGTCGGCTGGGAGGCAAGC
The DNA here is from genome assembly GCF_905171765.1 of Bufo bufo. NCBI lineage: Eukaryota > Metazoa > Chordata > Amphibia > Anura > Bufonidae > Bufo > Bufo bufo. The sequence goes on along the minus strand of NC_053393.1, from coordinate 90,185,507 downwards.
CTTCCACAGATTTAGGGGGGATTTTTGGAAATGTCTACCCAGGAAAGGAGCACCGTCGGCGGGCAAGAATTTCTGACTTCCCCCCCTCTGCCATTCCTGGAGGGAAGGTGGTACAGACAAGCTGGAGGTCTCCTCTTGGAGCTCAAGTCCCCCTCTACCATCCCTGCAAGTTTCGGCTTCCTAGCCCCAAGGGAAGCCGCTGTGGGCAACTTCCATGGAGGAGGGGGACTTTGTGAAAAATGTCCCCAGGCTCATGGAAGTCAAATCGGGTAACATGTTCCGACTTTGTCCCTCTGCCATTTCCAGAGGGAAGGTGGTACAGACAAGCTGGAGGTGTCCTCTTGGAGCCCAAGTCCCCCTCTACCATCCCTGCAAGTTTCGGCTTCCTAGCCCCAAGGGAAGCCGCTGTGGGCAACTTCCATGGAGGAGGGGGACTTTGTGAAAAATGTCCCCAGGCTCATGGAAGTCAAATCGGGTAACATGTTCCGACTTTGTCCCTCTGCCATTTCCGGAGGGAAGGTGGTACAGACAAGCTGGAGGTCTCCTCTTGGAGCCCTAGTCCCCCTCTACCATCCCTGCAAGTCTGGGGTCCCTAGCTTGAGAGGGGGCCGCTGGGCTGAACTTCCATAAGGGTGTCAGTTTTGAGGTTTTGAGAAAGAGAACCATCTATGAGAGTGAACCTGGCTGTCTCATACCGACAGCAGTTCCAGAGCCTGGGCATGACGGCTCGACACCCCTGGGTCTCAGCGGCATGTGACACGATAGGGGGCCCCCCTTTCCAACACCTCCCGGAAGAAGGTAGAGAGACCCTGGGGGGTGGGCAGGGTGATTTGATCCCACCATCAGTTCCATGACATCCGAGGTGTCGGCTGGGAGGCAAGCCTTCCACACATTTAGGGGGGGATTTTTGGAAATGTCTACCCAGGAAAGGAGCACCGTCGGCGGGCAAGAATTTCTGACTTCCCCCCCTCTGCCATTCCTGGAGGGAAGGTGGTACAGACAAGCTGGAGGTCTCCTCTCGGAGCCCAAGTCCCCCTCTACCAGCCCTGCAAGTCTCGGCTCCCTAGCCCCAAAGGGTGGCCGAGAAGAAGGTAGAGAGGCTCCAGGGGGTGAACAGTGTGTTCACGTCCCACCAGCAGTTCCAGGGGCCTGGGTAGGAGTCCCCCACTCCTCCCCCTGCTTTCTCCACCCTCGGATCCTGTTGTCTGTGCGAACCTCCTCCACCCACCCTAGATCGATTTGGCATGTCGCGACCCGGCGGGTAGGGACCCTCGCTCGGCCGGACTTTGGAGTCCGTGCCGGCATACGGCGAGCGTGTCCCCTCTCCCTTCTAGCCCGGGTTCGACGCTGTGTGTCGCGGCGCTCTGAGCACAAGTCCCCCTCTACAAGCCCTTCAAGTCTCGGCTTCCTAGAGAAGAAGGTAGAGAGGCTCCAGGGAGGTGAACTGTGTGGTCACATCCCACCAGCAGTTCCAGGGGCCTGGGTATGAGTCGCCCACTCCTCCCGCCGGCACATAGAAGCGTGTGGACTTTGTCATTTTTCTTGGAGAGAGAGAGGACCATGACAAGGGGATGGAGTCGAGGGGCGCATCCCGCCAGCAGTTCCAGGGGCCCGGGCAGGAGTCCCCCACCCCGGCCCTTTCTCCGCCAAAAGGGTAAGGGGGACTTGCTATTCGGAAGCGGGCGACCGTGGAGAGGGAACCCGGTGGGGGTTGTCCCCCCCCACCCCCGGCAGTCCCATGGGGCCCGGGCACGAGCCCCCCTCTCCTCCCGCCGGCAAGAGAAGGTAGAAAGATAGACTTTGTTGGTTTGAGCGAGAGAACCAGCTATGAGATCGAACCTGGCCGTCGCATACCGACAGCAGTTCCAGGGGCTGGGCAGGACGGCTCGACACCCCTGGGTCTCAGCGGCATGTGACACGATAGGGGGCCCCCCTTTCCAACACCTCCCGGAAGAAGGTAGAGAGGCCAAGGGGAGCGAACTGGGTGGGTGCATCCCACTGGCAGTTCGACGGGCCTGGGCAGGAGTGCCTCGCTCCTCCCGCCGGCAAGAGAAGGTAGACTTTTAGATTTTGTCGGTTTGAGCGAGAGGACCAGCTATGAGATCGAACCTGGCCGTCGCATACCGACAGCAGTTCCAGGGGCTGGGCAGGACGGCTCGACACCCCTGGGTCTCAGCGGCATGTGACACGATAGGGGGCCCCCCTTTCCAACACCTCCCGGAAGAAGGTAGAGAGGCCAAGGGGAGCGAACTGGGTGGGTGCATCCCACTGGCAGTTCGACGGGCCTGGGCAGGAGTGCCTCGCTCCTCCCGCCGGCAAGAGAAGGTAGACTTTTAGATTTTGTCGGTTTGAGCGAGAGGACCAGCTATGAGATCGAACCTGGCCGTCGCATACCGACAGCAGTTCCAGGGGCTGGGCAGGACGGCTCGACACCCCTGGGTCTCAGCGGCATGTGACACGATAGGGGGCCCCCCTTTCCAACACCTCCCGGAAGAAGGTAGAGAGGCCAAGGGGAGCGAACTGGGTGGGTGCATCCCACTGGCAGTTCGACGGGCCTGGGCAGGAGTGCCTCGCTCCTCCCGCCGGCAAGAGAAGGTAGACTTTTAGATTTTGTCGGTTTGAGCGAGAGGACCAGCTATGAGATCGAACCTGGCCGTCGCATACCGACAGCAGTTCCAGGGGCTGGGCAGGACGGCTCGACACCCCTGGGTCTCAGCGGCATGTGACACGATAGGGGGCCCCCCTTTCCAACACCTCCCGGAAGAAGGTAGAGAGGCCAAGGGGAGCGAACTGGGTGGGTGCATCCCACTGGCAGTTCGACGGGCCTGGGCAGGAGTGCCTCGCTCCTCCCGCCGGCAAGAGAAGGTAGACTTTTAGATTTTGTCGGTTTGAGCGAGAGGACCAGCTATGAGATCGAACCTGGCTGTCGCATACCGACAGCAGTTCCAGAGCCTGGGCAGGACGGCTCGACACCCCTGGGTCTCAGAGGCATGTGACACGAAAGGGGGCCCCCCTTTCCAACACCTCCCGGAAGAAGGTAGAGAGGCCAAGGGGAGCGAACTGGGTGGGTGCATCCCACTGGCAGTTTGACGGGCCTGGGCAGGAGTGCCTCGCTCCTCCCGCCGGCAAGAGAAGGTAGACTTTTAGATTTTGTCGGTTTGAGCGAGAGGACCAGCTATGAGATCGAACCTGGCCGTCGCATACCGACAGCAGTTCCAGGGGCTGGGCAGGACGGCTCGACACCCCTGGGTCTCAGCGGCATGTGACACGATAGGGGGCCCCCCTTTCCAACACCTCCCGGAAGAAGGTAGAGAGGCCAAGGGGAGCGAACTGGGTGGGTGCATCCCACTGGCAGTTTGACGGGCCTGGGCAGGAGTCCCCCGCTCCTCCCGCTGGCAAGAGAAGGTAAACTTTGTCGGTTTGAGCGAGAGAACCAGCTATGGGAACGAACCTGGCTGTCTCACCCCAGCAGCAGTTCCAGGGGCTGGGCAGGAGTCCCTTGCTCCTCCCGCCGGCAAGAGAAGGTAGACTTTGTCGGTTTGAGCGAGAGAACCAGCTATGAGAACGAATCTGGCTCCAGGGAGCGAACTGGGTGGGCGCACCCCACCGGCAGTTCCAGGGGCCTGGGCAAGGAGTCCTCCACTCCTTCCCCCTGCTTTCCTCCACCCTCGATCGATTTGGCTTGTCGTGACCCGGCGGGAAGGGACCCTCGCTCGGCCGGACTTTGGAGTCCGTGCCGGCATATGGCGAGTGTGTCCCCTCTCCCTTCTAGCCCGGGTTCGACGTGTGTGTCGCGGCGCTCGTGGCGGTCCCCTCATCCGTGCAACCCCCTCGCCCAGCTCCCGCTGCCGGGGGTGGGTTGCTTGGGGGGAACCCCTCTGGCTGTCCTGTCGAGCTCGCTCCGAACGGGCAGAAAAAAAGGCGTCTGAAAACGCGCGGACTCACCGCGGGAGGACCTCCCGGGCCTAAGGGACGCGTGGGTCGTATGCCCTCTGCCGCTCCCCAGCGACCTGATTCGTTTCGGGCCTAAGGGATGCGTGGGGTGTCTGCCCTCTGCCTCTCCCCAGTAACCCGAGTCGTTCCATCCCTGCGGTGCGCCCCGTGCGGCGGCACACCTTCTCTGTGGTCGATACCCTAACAACTGAACGGGCAGAAAATGTGTTTAAAACCGTGCGTTCTCACCATGGGAGGACCTCCTGGGCCTAAGGGATGCGTGGGTCGTATGCCCTCCGCCGCTCCCCAGTTTCCTGGTTTACTTCGGGACTAAGGGATGCGTGGGGTGTCTGCCTGCTGTCACTCCCCAGTAACCTGGTTTGTTCCGTCCAAGTGGTGTTCCCCGTGTGGTAGAGGCATATTTTCTGTGCAGTCGACAGCCAGACACCCGATCTGGCAGAAAAAATGTGTTTGAAACCGTGCGGTCTCACCACGGGAGGACCTCCTGGGCCTAAGGGATGAGTGGGTCGTATGCCCTCCGCCGCTCCCCAGTTTCCTGATTTACTTCGGGACTAAGGGATGTGTGGGGTGTCTGCCTGCTGTCACTCCCCAGTAACCTGGTTTGTTCCGTCCAAGTGGTGTTCCCCGTGTGGTAGAGGCATATTTTCTGTGCAGTCGACAGCCAGACACCCGATCTGGCAGAAAAAATGTGTTTGAAACCGTGCGGTCTCACCACGGCAGGACCTCCTGGGCCTAAGGGATGAGTGGGTCGTATGCCCTCCGCCGCTCCCCAGTTTCCTGATTTACTTCGGGACTAAGGGATGCGTGGGGTGTCTGCCTGCTGTCACTCCCCAGTAACCTGGTTTGTTCCGTCCAAGTGGTGTTCCCCGTGTGGTAGAGGCATATTTTCTGTGCAGTCGACAGCCAGACACCCGATCTGGCAGAAAAAATGTGTTTGAAACCGTGCGGTCTCACCACGGCAGGACCTCCTGGGCCTAAGGGATGTTTTGGTTGTATGCCCTCCGCTGCTCCCCAGTCACCCGATTTGCTTCGGGCCTAAGGGATGCGTGGGGTGTCTGCCCTCTGACACTCCCCAGTAACCCGGTTTGTTCCCTCCCTGTGGTGTTCCCCGTGTGGCCGAGGCACATTGTCTGTGCAGTTGACAGCTGGACACTCTTACTGGCAGAAAAATCTGTCTGAAGTCGTGTGGTCTCACCATGGGAGGACCTCCTGGGCCTAAGGGATGCGTGGGTCGTATGCCCTCCGCCGCTCCCCAGTTTCCTGATTTACTTCGGGACTAAGGGATGCGTGGGGTGTCTGCCCTCTGACACTCCCCAGTAACCCGGTTCGTTCCCTTCCTGTGGTGTTCCCCGCGCGGTGGAGGCACCTTTCCTGTGCAGTTGACAGCTGGACACTCTTTCTGGCAGAAAAATGTGTCTGAAGTTGTGTGGTCTCACCATGGGAGGACCTTCCAGGGCCTAAGGGATGTTTGGGTCGTATGCCCTCCGCTGTTCCCCAGTCACCCGATTTGCCTCGGGCCTAAGGGATGTGTGGGGTGTCTTCCCTGTGACACTCCCCAGTAACCTGAGTTGTTCCATTCCTGTGGTGTTCTCTGTGTGGCTTCGGCACATCATCTCAGCAGTCGACACCCGTAAACCCGAACTTCCAGAAAAAATGTGCCTGAAGTCGTGTGGTCTCACCATGGGAGGTTCTTCAAGGGCCTAAGGGATGCGTGGGTTGTATGCTCTCCGCTGCTCCCCAGTCACCCGATTTGCGTCGGGCCTAAGGGATGCGTGGGGTGTCTGCCCTCTGTCACTCTCCAGTAACCCGAGTTGATCCATCTCAAAGGTGTTTCCAGTGCGGCGGCAGAACATCTTCTGTGCTGTCGGGTTCCTCGCCGGCTGGCTGGTGCGGCCGTGCGATCCACTTGTTGGTGACCCACGGCAGGATGACCTGTGCCTTCCGAGTGACCTTGCCCGTGGTGGCTGGGTGCTGGGGGTGTGGGATCATCCATGCCGCATAGCCCTGTGTTGCCAGAGAAGAGAGACAATAGGGTTGAAGCGGTAGACAAGGAGCTGAGAGGCAGGTGACCTGTCCCCTGGCCTTGGCCCTGGGGGCTTTTTCTCCTCCTCAACAATCTCCTTCCCTCTCACCCCACCCTCGTCTGCTCCTCTGCCTCAGCGGCTAGGAGGGGAGGAAGAGGGCCATGCTTGGTGGTGCGTGTGCCCTTCAGGGGTGGTGGTCAGACTCTGGATCTTTCCTTCCACCTCCTCCTCCCTCTCCACGGGGGGCGGTTTCTCCGGAACCCCCTCCTCGCTCCGTCACATACCTGGTTGATCCTGCCAGTATATGTGCTTGTCTCCAAGATTAGGGGTGCGTGCCGGCCTATCCTGACCAGCGAGTGCTGCTGCAGATGTGGGACTGCGGTGCACCCGAAAGAAATCTGGTCGACTGACGGTGGGAAGGTGGTCGGTTGGGAAGAAGGGGGATCCGCATCCCTTCTCCCGTGCCCCCCGCAGCTGCACTGCCGTGTCCCACCGCCATGCATCTCGGCGGGGTTGGGCATGGGGCTGGAGAAAAGTCGGAGGCGTCTGTGTTGAGAAGCGTGGTACGTCGAAACCCCCCGGGTGGGATGGTGGAGAGGCGATGCGGAGATGGGGATGGCCGGGCCCGCGGGGGGCGGCTCTGAGCAGGTCCCCGGACAACCCTCCGTGTCACTCTCTCGACCGGGTCCAGCTGGGTCGACGCTACTGCTGCCTTCCATGCGGTGCTGTCCTCCGACCCTCCCCCTCTGTTACCACCCCCCGCCAAGGGCGCACAGAACCAAATCCTGGGGGAGGTGCGGTGCCTTGCCCCGGGTGCAGGCTGATCCAGGTACCGCACGCCGTCGGGCGGTAGGTTTCGAAGCCTCGCTGTCCCTTGCCCGAACCAGGGTGGAGGGTCGAGCGCCCGGACACGAGCTGAGCGAGATGATGGAAATGTACCCGAGCAGCCGCGCTGGAGGGGTGACCACCCGTACGGGGTGTGTGCCAGCCTATCCCAAGCAGCGGGGGCCGGCAGAGATGTGGAACTGCGGCGCACCCGAAAAAAACCCGGTTGACTGTAGGTGGGAAGGTGGATTGGACGGTTGGGAAGAAGGGGTCTCTGCATCCCTTCATCCCGTGCCCCCCGCAGCCGTACTTCTGCATCTCACCGACAAGTGTCTTGCCGGGGTCGGGCTTGGGGCTGGAGAGGAGTCGGAGGAGGTGTCTGTGTTGGGAAGCGTGGTACGTCGAAAGCCCCCGGGTGGGATGGTGGAGAGGCGATGTGGAGATGGGGATGGCCGGGCCCGCGGGGGGCGGCTCTGAGCAGGTCCCCGGACAACCCTCCGTGTCACTCTCTCGACCGGGTCCAGCTGGGTCGACGCTACTGCTGCCTTCCATGCGGTGCTGCCTTCCATGCGGTGCTGTCCTCCGACCCTCCCCCTCTGTTAGCCTCCAGCCGAGGGTACAAGGAACCAAATCCCGGGTGAGGTGCGGTGCCTTGCCCGGGTGAAGGCCGATCCGGGTACCGCATGCCGTCAGGCGGTAGGTTTCGAAGCCTCGCTGTCCCTCGCCCGAACCAGGGTGGAGGGCCGAGCGCCTGGACACCAGGGCTCAGCTCACCGAGCTGAGCGAGATGATGGAAATGCACCCAAACAGCCGTTGGAGGGGCAACCACCCGCACGGGGTGTGTGCCAGCCTATCCCAAGCAGCGGGGGCCGGCAGAGATGTGGAACTGCGGCGCACCCGAAAAAAACCCGGTTGACTGTTGGTGGGAAGGTGGATTGGACGGTTGGGAAGAAGGGGTCTCTGCATCCCTTCATCCCGTGCCCCCCGCAGCCGTACTTCTGCATCTCACCGACAAGTGTCTTGCCGGGGTCGGGCTTGGGGCTGGAGAGGAGTCGGAGGAGGTGTCTGTGTTGGGAAGCGTGGTACGTCGAAAGCCCCCGGGTGGGATGGTGGAGAGGCGATGCGGAGATGGGGATGGCCAGGCCCGCGGGGGGCGGCTCTGAGCAGGTCCCCGGACAACCCTCCGTGTCACTCTCTCGACCGGGTCCAGCTGGGTCGACGCTACTGCTGCCTTCCATGCGGTGCTGCCTTCCATGCGGTGCTGTCCTCCGACCCTCCCGGGGCTATGGCTGTCTCAGGGTCGCTTCTCCATCGATCGCCCTGCCGCCCCCCAACCTTCCTGGTGGCGGCGGCGGCGTGGCTGGGGTCGGTCGCAGGGGTGGGTTTTTCCCACGGGGTCGGGGAGGGAGAGCGGGGAAAGCGGTTCCCCCTCTGCTCCGCGTGCCCCAAGCCTTCCCCTTCGTCCCCCCAAGACCAGACCTCGCCAGCCGTGCGAGAACTTCGAACGCACCTTGCGGCCACGGGTTACTCCCGGGGCTACTCCCATCTGAAGGTCACTTCTCCGTCAATCGCCCCGCCGTCCCCAACCCTTCCCGGTGGTTGTGGCGGCGGCGGCGCGACTGGGGTCTGTCGCAGGGGTGGGTTTTTCCCACGGGGTCGGGGAGGGAGAGCGGGGAAAGCGGTTCCCCCTCTGCTCCGCGCGCCCCACGCCTTCCCCTTCGTCCCCCCAAGGCCAGACCTCGCCAGCCGTGCGAGAACTTTGAACGCACTTTGCGGCCCCGGGTTCTTCCCGGGGCTACTCCCATCTGAAGGTCGCTTCTCCGTCAATCGCCCCGCCGTCCCCAACCCTTCCCGGTGGTTGTGGCGGCGGCGGCGCGACTGGGGTCTGTCGCAGGGGTGGGTTTTTCCCACGGGGTCGGGGAGGGAGAGCGGGGAAAGCGGTTCCCCCTCTGCTCCGCGCGCCCCACGCCTTCCCCTTCGTCCCCCCAAGGCCAGACCTCGCCAGCCGTGCGAGAACTTTGAACGCACTTTGCGGCCCCGGGTTCTTCCCGGGGCTACTCCCATCTGAAGGTCGCTTCTCCATCTATCGCCCCGCCGTCCCCAACCCTTCCCGGTGGTTGTGGCGGCGGTGGCGCGGCTGGGGTTTCGCAGGGGTGGGCTTTTGCCACGGGGTCGGGGAGCAAGAGCGGGAAAGCGGTTCCCCCTCTGCTCCGCGCGCCCAACGCCTTCCCCTTCGTCCTCTTAAAGCCAGACATCGCGAGTTGCGCCCCGGTAGCGCCCGGTGCCCCCCCAGGCTGTCTGTGGCGACACAGGACTGCCTGGCAGTGGGGAGAGCGGGCCGCCGGTGGCGCACTCCCCCTACCCCTTCCCAGAGACTTGCGAGCGGGGAGGGGGTACCGCCAGGTGGGTTTAATGCTCGCCCCTGGATTGAGACTTAAATAGGGGAGGGGGACTTGGTGGAAAACGTCCCCAGGCGTTATGGATGTGAAATCGGATAACAGTCTGACTTTGACCAGCTGCCATTCCTTGATGGCAAGTCCCGGAGACTTGCTGGACGGAAGTTTTTAATGCTCGCCCCGGAGGGGACTTCCATGGAGGAGGGCCGCCGGGTGGGCTTAATGCTCGCCCCGGAGGGGACTTCCATGGAGGAGGGCCGCCGGGTCGGCTTAATGCTCGCCCCGGAGGGGACTTCCATGGAGGAGGGGGACCTGGTGGAAAACGTCCCCTGGAGGGGGCACCGCCGGGTGGGCTTAATGCTCGCCCCGGAGGGGACTTCCATGGAGGAGGGCCGCCGGGTGGGCTTAATGCTCGCCCCGGAGGGGACTTCCATGGAGGAGGGCCGCCGGGTGGGCTTAATGCTCGCCCCGGAGGGGACTTCCATGGAGGAGGGCCGCCGGGTCGGCTTAATGCTCGCCCCGGAGGGGACTTCCATGGAGGAGGGGGACCTGGTGGAAAACGTCCCCTGGAGGGGGCACCGCCGGGTGGGCTTAATGCTCGCCCCGGAGGGGACTTCCATGGAGGAGGGCCGCCGGGTGGGCTTAATGCTCGCCCCGGAGGGGACTTCCATGGAGGAGGGCCGCCGGGTGGGCTTAATGCTCGCCCCGGAGGGGACTTCCATGGAGGAGGGGGACCTGGTGGAAAACGTCCCCTGGAGGGGGCACCGCCGGGTGGGCTTAATGCTCGCCCCGGAGGGGACTTCCATGGAGGAGGGGGACCTGGTGGAAAACGTCCCCTGGAGGGGGCACCGCCGGGTGGGCTTAATGCTCGCCCCGGAGGGGACTTCCATGGAGGAGGGGGACCTGGTGGAAAACGTCCCCTGGAGGGGGCACCGCCGGGTGGGCTTAATGCTCGCCCCGGAGGGGACTTCCATGGAGGAGGGCCGCCGGGTGGGCTTAATGCTCGCCCCGGAGGGGACTTCCATGGAGGAGGGCCGCCGGGTGGGCTTAATGCTCGCCCCGGAGGGGACTTCCATGGAGGAGGGCCGCCGGGTGGGCTTAATGCTCGCCCCGGAGGGGACTTCCATGGAGGAGGGCCGCCGGGTGGGCTTAATGCTCGCCCCGGAGGGGACTTCCATGGAGGAGGGGGACCTGGTGGAAAACGTCCCCTGGAGGGGGCGCCGCCGGGTGGGCTTAATGCTCGCCCCGGAGGGGACTTCCATGGAGGAGGGCCGCCGGGTGGGCTTAATGCTCGCCCCGGAGGGGACTTCCATGGAGGAGGGCCGCCGGGTGGGCTTAATGCTCGCCCCGGAGGGGACTTCCATGGAGGAGGGCCGCCGGGTGGGCTTAATGCTCGCCCCGGAGGGGACTTCCATGGAGGAGCGCCGCCGGGTGGGCTTAATGCTCGCCCCGGAGGGGACTTCCATGGAGGAGGGGGACCTGGTGGAAAACGTCCCCTGGAGGGGGCACCGCCGGGTGGGCTTAATGCTCGCCCCGGAGGGGACTTCCATGGAGGAGGGTTAATGCTCGCCCCGGAGGGGACTTCCATGGAGGAGGGCCGCCGGGTGGGCTTAATGCTCGCCCCGGAGGGGACTTCCATGGAGGAGGGGGACCTGGTGGAAAACGTCCCCTGGAGGGGGCACCGCCGGGTGGGCTTAATGCTCGCCCCGGAGGGGACTTCCATGGAGGAGGGCCGCCGGGTGGGCTTAATGCTCGCCCCGGAGGGGACTTCCATGGAGGAGGGGGACCTGGTGGAAAACGTCCCCTGGAGGGGGCACCGCCGGGTGGGCTTAATGCTCGCCCCGGAGGGGACTTCCATGGAGGAGGGCCGCCGGGTGGGCTTAATGCTCGCCCCGGAGGGGACTTCCATGGAGGAGGGCCGCCGGGTGGGCTTAATGCTCGCCCCGGAGGGGACTTCCATGGAGGAGGGCCGCCGGGTGGGCTTAATGCTCGCCCCGGAGGGGACTTCCATGGAGGAGGGCCGCCGGGTGGGCTTAATGCTCGCCCCGGAGGGGACTTCCATGGAGGAGGGGGACCTGGGAAATTTCTACCCAGGAAAGGAGCACTGTAGGCGGGTGAGAATGTCTGACTTTGACCCGCTGCCATTCCCGGAGGGAAGGTCCCAGAGACTTGCTTCAGGTCTCCCCTTGTAGCCCTAGACCCCCTCTACGAGCCCTGAGGTCAGGGTTGGGGTTATCCATCATCCCAAAGGCCCTGAGCATGGGCCACTCGGTCACCTCAAATGCTCTGAGCATGGGCTGGTCGTCATCTCAAGTGCTCCAATAGCTAAGTGGGTAAAGGCTCTCTCTTCTATGGTATTTGGGCTGTGCTGACAGCTGTGTTCACGGGTTCGAGTCCTCCCTATGCCCTGTCAGTGCTCAGCAATGTGAGACGTGTTGTTTATACATACTCTTTAGGCCGTGTTTGATGTGTGCATCTTTTTTATTATGCTGGTCCAAGGTCCTGTCTTGGGCTGCCATCACCTGGGCTGCCATCACCCAGGATGCCAGCTCCCCAGCCGTCAGCCCTGGGGCTGCCATCACCCGGGATGCTAGAGCCCAATCCGTCAGCTATGGGGCTGCCATCACCTGGGCTGCCAGCTCCCCAGCCGTCAGCCCTGGGGCTGCCATCACCTGGGATGCTAGAGCCCAAGCCGTCAGCTATGGGGCTGCCATCACCTGGGCTGCCAGCGCCCCAGCCGTCAGCCCTGGGTCTGCCATCACCCGGGATGCTAGAGCCCAATCCGTCAGCTATGGGGCTGCCATCACCTGGGCTGCCAGCTCCCCAGCCGTCAGCCCTGGGGCTGCCATCACCTGGGATGCTAGAGCCCAATCCGTCAGCTATGGGGCTGCCATCACCTGGGCTGCCAGCGCCCCAGCCGTCAGCCCTGGGTCTGCCATCACCCGGGATGCTAGAGCCCAATCCGTCAGCTATGGGGCTGCCATCACCTGGGCTGCCAGCTCCCCAGCCGTCAGCCCTGGGGCTGCCATCACCTGGGATGCTAGAGCCCAATCCGTCAGCTATGGGGCTGCCATCACCTGGGCTGCCAGCGCCCCAGCCGTCAGCCCTGGGTCTGCCATCACCCGGGATGCTAGAGCCCAATCCGTCAGCTATGGGGCTGCCATCACCTGGGCTGCCAGCTCCCCAGCCGTCAGCCCTGGGGCTGCCATCACCTGGGATGCTAGAGCCCAAGCCGTCAGCTATGGGGCTGCCATCACCTGGGCTGCCAGCGCCCCAGCCGTCAGCCCTGGGTCTGCCATCACCCGGGATGCTAGAGCCCAATCCGTCAGCTATGGGGCTGCCATCACCTGGGCTGCCAGCTCCCTAGCCGTCAGCCCTGGGGCTGCCATAACCTGGGATGCTAGAGCCCAAGCCGTCAGCTATGGGGCTGCCATCACCTGGGCTGCCAGCGCCCCAGCCGTCAGCCCCGGGTCTGCCATCACCCGGGATGCTAGAGCCCAATCCGTCAGCTATGGGGCTGCCATCACCTGGGCTGCCAGCGCCCCAGCCGTCAGCCCTGGGGCTGCCATCACCCGGGATGCTAGAGCCCAATCCGTCAGCTATGGGGCTGCCATCACCTGGGCTGCCAGCGCCCCAGCCGTCAGCCCTGGGGCTGCCATCACCCGGGATGCTGGAGCCCAATCCGTCAGCTATGGGGCTGCCATCTCCTGGGCTGCCAGCTCCCCAGCCGTCAGCCCTAGGGGGCTGCCATCACCCGGGATGCTAGAGCACCAACCCGTCAGCTATGGGGCTGCCATCAGCTGGGCTTCCCAGAGCCCCAAGCCGTTAGCCCTGGGGGCCTGCGATCACCCGGGATGCCAGCGCCTAAGCCCCGCCAGCGCCGTGCTCGAGAACCCTAAGGCCTGATCATAACCTCCCGGTAGCCTGGCATTTGGAAATTAAAGGGTTAAAGGCAGCTGGGCCAGGCTTTGGGGCGGGTGCCTGCCCGTTTATGGCCGGCCAGCAGAAGGAATGTCCCCCTCTGCTAAGGGGAACTGTGTGTAAGAGAGCCATTGAGTGGGTGAGCACATGCAGGCCAGGAGGTGGCCAGAGGTGGGGGGAGTTTCGGCTAAGGCCTTGTAAAGAGGTAGGCAGACGGGAGAGGTGGCTGGCGTGGGACTAGAAGCGGCTAGCTGGGCGCGGGCACTTCCTAGGCGCTCTGCGCTGCAGACAGGCTTTAGGGAGCAAAAAAAGGAAGAGAAAAGAAAGAAGAAAAAGGCCTAGTGTTCAGCCCTGGAAATGCCTGCCAGACTGCAAAGGAGAAGAGCAGCAAGTGAGAGGCTTGCTTCCGCCTACGGCCACACCACCCTGAACACGCCCGATCTCGTCTGATCTCGGAAGCTAAGCAGGGTCGGGCCTGGTTAGTACTTGGATGGGAGACCGCCTGGGAATACCAGGTGCTGTAGGCTTTTTACTTTTGCTTTTCCTCACGTCAACCAGCAGGGGTCACTCTCCTCTATGCCTAGTTTAAATTCACTTTTTCAACCGCTCACTTGCTTCATTGCATTGGCTTTCTCTCTCCTGCTCTTTAACCCTTGCAAAACCCCAGTATGCTTGTTAGCCTCCTGCCCACCACCATTCTTGCTTCTTACTTTTGAGACTAGGATTCACTTCCATAGTACCCATGCCTCCCGCAGGGCTGGAGGCAATCACCGCTAACCTGCAGGCTCATTTACAGCGCCACACCAGCACAACATCCTTGCGGGCAATACGCCCTAGCAAAGAGAAGACTGCTGAAAAAGCAGCTTGCAATCAATCGTTTGCACCCATCTCACCTTCTTCCTTCAAAGGGGCATCCCGGCCAGAAGCAGTTATCGCCACCCACTGGACAGATGATAACTGCTAGCTGGGTGAGGGAGCGACCCCTGGGAGCCCACCCAAAGGCGCACGGGCGAGAATTGCTTCTGCCCGGAATACCCCTTTTCATTCACCTCCGGACACCTCGCTCCATCCCAACTTGCAGCTCCGCCTTTCAAAGCTGGAATCATTTCTTGGCCTGCGGAAAGCCTGTCCTGAGCGTTTTTACAGACACAAAACCGCGTAAGGCTATCACACTTGCGGCAGAGGAATCCGGCAGGCAGTTCCGTCGCCGAAACTGCCTGCCGGATCCGTCAAAACGTATGCCAACTGATGACATTTGTCAGACGGATCAGGATCCTGATCTGTCTTACAAATGTATTGAAATGCCGGATCCGTCTCTCCTTTGTCATCCGGAAAAACTGATCCGGCATTTATTTTTTTCACATTTTTTGCGGTCTGAACATGCGCAGACCGCAATGCCGGAACACTCGGGGCATATCTATGGGAATTCAGGGAAGTGTTCCGGAATTTTGGACGGAGATAAAACAGTAGCATGCTGCGGTATTATCTCCATCCTGATCATTCAAAAAGACTGAAATGAAGACATCCTGATGCATCCTGAACGGATTGCTCTCCATTCAGAATGCATGGGGATATAACTGATCAGTTATTTTCCGGTATAGAGCCCCTAGGACGGAACTCTATGCCGGTATTCTGTTAGATTTCCCTACCCTGGTCACTTCCGGCCGCACCGGACATGACGGGAGGAGGTGTGCCGTGCCGCGCAGGCGCACAACGACGGGGTAGGGAAATTTCACAGCAGAGTAAGGCTACTTTCACACTTGCGTTCAGAGCGGATCCGTCTGGTGTCTGCACAGACTGATCCGCTCCTATAATGCAAATGTTGGTATCCGTTCAGAACGGATCCGTCTGCATTATAGTTCAGAAAAAATTCTAAGTGTGAAAGTTAGGCCCCTTTCACACGAGCGAGTTTTCCGCACGGATGCGTTGCGGGAGGTGAACGCATTGCATCCGCACGGAATCCTGACCCATTCATTTCTATGGGGCTGTTCACATGAGCGGTGATTTTCACGCATCACTTGTGCGTTGCGTGAAAATCGCAGCATGCTCCTCTTTATGCGTTTTTCACGTAACGCAAGCCCCATAGAAATGAATGGGGTTGCGTGAAAATCGCACGCATCCGCCAGCAAGTGCGGATTCGGTGCGATTTTCACGCATGGTTGCTAGGAGACGATCGGGATGGAGACCCGATCATTATTATTTTCCCTTATAACATGGTTATAAGGGAAAATAATAGCATTCTGCATACAGAATGCATAGTAAAACAGCGCTGGAGGGGTTAAAAAAAAATAAAAAATTTAACTCACCTCAATCCACTTGATCGCGGCCCGGCATCTCCTTCTGTCCCCTTTACTGAATAGGACCTGTGGTGAGCATTAATTATAGGTCAAGGACCATTGATGACGTCACTCCGGTCATCACATGGTACGTCACATGATCTTTTACCATGGTGAATCACCATGGTAAAAGATCATGTGAAGTACCATGTGATGACCGGAGTGACATCATCAAAGGTCCTTGACCTATAATTAATGCTCACCACAGGTCCTATTCAGTAAAGGGGACAGAAGGAGATGCCGGGCCGCGATCAAGTGGACTAAGGTGAGTTAAATTATTTTTTATTTATTTTTTAACCCCTCCAGTGATGTTTTACTATGCATTCTGTATTCAGAATGCTATTATTTTCCCTTATAACTATGTTATAAGGGAAAATAATACAAATCTACAGAACACCGATCCCAAACCCGAACTTCTGTGAAGAAGTTCGGGTTTGGGTACCAAACATGCACGATTTTTCTCACGCGAGTGCAAAACGCATTACAATGTTTTGCACTCGCGCGGAAAAATCGCAGGTGTTCCCGCAACGCCTGTGTGAAAGAGGCCTTACTCTGCTGTGAAATTTCCCTACCCAGTCGTTGTGCGCCTGCGCGGCACGGCACACCTCCTCACTTCCCATCATGTCCAGTGCGGCCGGAAGTGACGAGGGTAGGGAAATCTAACGGAACACCGGAAAAGAAAAACACTAGTTGTGAAAGTACCCACACACAGCTACCGCAAATGAGAATAGCCATGTTAGGCGGCCAGGTTCCTTATGAGCATAACCTTGTACACTCACACGCCTCTACGTAGACATTAAGTAAACACGAGCCCGACCCGCCGATTTCGTTGAGATCGACCGAACATCTTTGCGCACCAGGGGAACGGTTACCTATGCGGCACGTGACAAGGCATGACGATGACGCTACAGGCGCATGCGTACCCACCTACTGGCGCATGCGTACTATATCTGTAAGCGGACTGGGTTACTGCTGCGCGTGTGATGCCTAGCGCATGCGTGCTATAACCGGAAGCAAACTGCGTCTCTGGAGCGCTTTGTGCTTCCCGATACCTGACTGCGGCTGCGCGGAGATCCAGCTGATTGCGGCCACTTTAATTAAACGGTGAGTGAAGCCTCCTCTTGTGATCCAGCTACTGAGGTTGTCTGACGTCACAGTGCTCGGAGAGCGGCGTCATAAGTCTTCTGGGGGCACATTGACGTCTCAGTGCGAGACTGGGAAGACTGTGAGCAGGGTCCTGAGGCTGACACTCCCACATCTCTCTAGAATGAAGAGGCTGCTATCTGGGGCCCCTGGACTGAAGGGATCTCTGGGGGTCTGGGCGCCCACATCCCTACTGATGCCATCCTGACATTTGCTCATCCTTTACCCAGTTTTATGCTGCATTAGGTCAAGGTTGTCACTTTGCACTTTAGTCGCCCATTCAGTGCACACCCAGGGCGCTGACGAGATGGCGCTACTTTACGTTGTCTTGCGGCCTGGTCATTGTTTTCTTGCTATTGTTTTTTTTTTTGTGACGTCCTCGGTGGCAAGAAACCTGGGCCTGCAGACTGGTTCTTGCTGTTGGCCTTCACTGGCGGGGTGGTTCTACCCCCTGCATGTAGCTGGGTTACAGCGGGCCGCTGGGTAGAGAGGACATATGGTGGCACAGCATGCTCGGCCTGCCGCTCCATCAGGGCGGGAAACCGGTACCCTCCTAGCTGTTTGTTATCGCCTATGCTGTAGATAGGTGGTACATTTAAAGGGGTTGTCTCACTTCAGTAAATGCCATTCATCATGTAGAGAAAGTTAATACAAGGCACTTACTAATGTATTGTGATTGTCCATATTGTCTCCTTTGCTGGCTGGAGTCATTTTTCCATCACATTATACACTGCTCGTTTCCATGGTCACGACCACCCTGCAACTTATCAGCGGTGGTCATGCTTGAACACTACAGGAAAAAGCGCCGGCCTCTCTGTTAGCTGGGACAGTGGTACTGCACATAGGCTGGTGCTTTTCCCTATAGTGTTCAAGCATGACCACCGCTGGATTGCAGGGTGGTCGTAACCATGGAAACGAGCAATGTATAATGTGATGGAAAAATGAATTGAGCCACCAAAGAAAGACATATGGATAATAACAATACATTAGTAATGTGGCTTGTATTAACTTCCTGTACATAATAAATGCCATTTACTGAAGTGACACAACCCTTTTAAAGGAGGTTAGTGTAAAACAGTGACGCTCAACCTGCGGCCCTCCAGCTGTTGCAAAACTACAACTCCCAGCATGCCTGGACAGCCTACTGCTATTAGGGCATGCTAGTAGTTGTAGTTTTGCAACAGCTGGAGGGCCGCAGGTTGAGCATCCCTGGTGTAAAACATGAAAATCAGGCATCATATAGTAGGTGATGATCTCTAACAGAGCTACAGCCAGCCCTGCACCTCACGTGGATCCAGAGATCTCCCCATTCATTGCTCCAAATGATCTGCTAGATTTATTTCAAGATGGCAGCTCAGGGGCTGTGTCCTTTCTACTGCAGCTCTCTCCCTGTAACGGTCACAGCCACTAAATGTAGATTCATCTGACAGTTGAAGAATGGAACTGAGCATGTGTGACCACTTTAGCTATGTTGCCAAGATGGACATAGAAGTAAGGAAAAGTGAAAACAGCGGGTGGCGCTATAATCGAATACCTCAGGGGCTATACAACGTTTTTAATCACATGCAATTACAAAAGTATCCAGATCCAGGCGCTGGTTTGAAAAATGTAGAATATTTTTCATGGTACAAACCCTTTAAACATCTGGGACGTTTATGGCACATCAATAAGGTAGGCTATAAATGCCTGATCGGTGCGGGTCCCACCTCTGAGACCTACTCCTCTGAAGAACGGGGCACCCGAAGTGAAAAGTCGTACATGCGCAGCCACCCTCCATGGGACTTCTGAAATTAGCCGGGCTTGGCTGTTTTTGGACGTCCAATGGCAGCGTATAGCGAGGACTCCACACATAAGCGGATGTTGACACTGGAAGTCGAGAGATCTGCTGGGGAGTGAATGAGCCGGAGCCCAGCAGTGGGTGGGGTTGTCACCATACCAAAATTTCCATACCATAAAGTATCGTGATAATTGGTACCCCGCGACAGAAAAATAAAACGCCAACAAAGCCATGTGCTTTCTGCTTTTTATGGACGTCCAGCCCATAATAGAACAGTCCTATCCTATTTTTTTCGGGGGACAAGGTGACTAAAAAATGGCGAATCGCATGTTTTATTTTTTTTTCTGTTACGTCGTTCACTGCATAGGAGATATTTATTAATATTTTAATAGTTCAGACTTTTTCAGACGTGGCGATACCTAATATGTTTATTTTTTATATATATTTTATATCTAAAATTGGGAAAGGGGGTGATTTTAAACTTTTAATATTTTGGTGTTTTTTTTTACTTTTTATTTTATAACTATTAGCCCCCTTAGGGCAGGGCTCCAGATGGTGACTAAAATGGTCGCCAATGCGACTTAGAATTGCAAAATGGCGACAAGACTTGGTAGTCTTGTCGCCATTTGCGCCTAGACCCTCCGCTGCTCTGCCTGTCACACAGGAGTTGAACTGACATGGGACGCGCTGCACGTCCCATGTTCTTCTCAACAGCACAGGGGAGAAGGAAGCAGTGTCTCCCTCCCCCCTGTGCTGCTGCTGCCACAAATGGGCTGATAGAAGCGAGGAGGAGGAGGAGGAGGGGGCGGGGGGCTTGGGGGGGGGGGGGGGGGGGTGCGGTGCACTGTACCACCAATAAATATACTTGATGCCTGAATACAAACGCAGGCTGAGGGTGTCGGGCCATATCCCATACCGGGCACCCAGCCTCTATGACTGGCGCTGCGATCCACCGCTATTAACCCCTCCGGTGCCGCACCTGAGGGGTTAATAGCGGCGGATCGCAGCACGCAGTCAGAGGCTGGGTGCCCGGTATGGGATATGGCCCGACACCCTCAGCCTGCGTTTGTATTCAGGCATCAAGCATATTTATTGGTGGTACAGTGCACCGCCCCCCCCCCCCCCCCCCCCACCCCCGTATTAAAAAGAAAAAAGACCCAGGCTGTCCAAAGGGGGGGGGTGGTGAAGCACAGTGCCCACCCAATATGACCACAAAGGACACCCGTGATTTGTAACTCGGTGCAAGCTCCCGAGTATAATAGAGAAAGGACAAGAAAATGGAGCTCATAGTACCAAAACTAAAAATGTTTTATTGGAACATGATTAAAAAATATACATGAATAAAGAAATAATGCCATTAAAAAAGTGAGTCGGAGCAGAGAAAAAGCGCCACCCTGGGATAGCACATAGGTCAGTTATGAAACATTAATGTATGGATCACAGGAAAATGCTAGGTACAGTGACCAACCTATGACCCGGCAACATAGTAGAAACCTGAATATACAGGCGAGTCAATGGTCCACAAACAGACTCGCACGGCAGTAGGACAAGGCTTGTTAACCACCTCCCGTCCGCCCATAGGATATAAACGTCCGGGAGGTGGTTCTCTATTTCTGAATGGACGTTCCAGAACGTCCGTTCAGAAACTGCAGCTGCACGCTAATCGTGCAGCTGCTGATCGGGTTGCCCGCTGTCAGTGACAGCAGGGCAACCCAGAGAGAAGGCAGGGACAGTGCCCAGGCGTCCCTGCCTTCTGGATCGCTGCATACACAGCGCTCACCGACCGCTGTGTATGCAGAAGAGCAGGAAGCGCTATGCGGTCATGTGACCGCCGGGACCGGAGAGTGCAGGGGCTGTGTGAGGTCTTTCAGAGACCTCGATCAGCCCTGCTCTGAGGCTGTACAGCGTTGTATTCTCCCCAGTTACAGGAGAAATCAACAGTGAAAAAAGAAAAAGTGAAGTAAATGTCCCCCAGAGGTCTTGTATGACCTTATGGGGGACGAAAAGTGTAAAATAAAAAAAAAAAGTGTTGAAAAAATAAAATAAAAAAAAGGTTTCACATGTAAAAAAAAAAATTCCCCAAGTAAGGAATAATAATAAAAAAAAAAGTTAAAAATAGAAAAAATAAAATGGACATATTTGGTATTGCTGCGTCCGTAAAAACCAGCTCTATAAAAATATCACATGACCTAACCCCTCAGATGAACACCGTAAAAAAAAAAAAAAAAAACTGTCACAACGAGCAATTTTTGTCACCTTACATCACAAAAAGTGCAACACCAAGTGATCAAAAACGCGTATGTCCCACAAAATGGTACCAATAAAACCGTCACCTCATCCCGCAAAAAATGAGCCCCTACATAAGAAAATCTCTCAAAAAATAAAAAAACTATAGCTCTCAGAACACAAACTCAAAAAGTGAAATTTAAAAATTTGATCTCCATTTTCCTTTAATTCTTGTGGAACGCCTAAAGGGTTAACAAAGCCAATAAGAAGATGATGATAATTCTTCTTATTGGCTGAGAGAGGCTTTAAATACTCGATTCACAGTGATGGCGTTACCCCCAGACGAAGGCTCGCCGAAACGCGCGTTGGGGTAGCGCCATCCTGGGTAACTCAGCACACAGTCTTTTTTAGGTGAGTCTCTGCTCTTCCCTCACCTGCGCGGCACTTTGACTTTGGTGTTTCATCACACCTGGTCTTCATTGTGGCTTGTTGTCCTTTTTCTCATTGCACTTGTCCTACTGCCGTGCGGGTCTGTTTGTGGACCATTGACTCGCCTGTATATTCAGGTTTCTACTATGTTGCCGGGTCATAGGTTGGTCACTGTACCTAGCATTTTCCTGTGATCCATACATTAATGTTTCATAACTGACCTATGTGCTATCCCAGGGTGGCGCTTTTTCTCTGCTCCTACTCACTTTTTTTAATGGCATTATATTTACTTGTTTCTTTATTCATGTATATTTTTTTAATCATGTTTCAATAAAACATATTTTTAGTTTTGGTACTATGAGCTCCATTTTCTTGTCCTTTCCCCAGTATTATAAAGTATAATCATTGGTGGCGCAGTGCGCCCCCAACCCCCCCTTAACCCCAGTATTATAACTATTATGATCATTGGTGGCAGTGGCCACAGGGTCCCCCCCTCCCCTCCTCCTCATTGGTGGCAGTTCTGATCAGAGCCCCAGCATTGTAAGCCTGGGGCTCCGATCGGTTACCATGGCAGCCAGGACGCTACTGAAGCCCTGGCTGCCATAGTCGGCTCCCTGCTGCTGTATGCACAAAGCACAGAGCAGCAGGGACAGTGTGAGGTCCTATTCACCTATCAGGGTGAATAGGACAAGTGATGAAAGATCCCAGGTTCTAGCCCCTAAGGAGGGAAATAGTTAGTTAGTTATTAAATAAAAAGTAAAAAAAAAAAAAACACACACACCAAAATATTGAGTATAAATGACCCCCTTTCCCAATTTTACATATAAACTATATAAACAAATAAATATTACATATCGCCACACCCAAAAAAGTGCGAACTATTAACATATTTAAAAATATCTCCTATGCAGTGAACGCCGTAACATAAAAAAAAACAAAAAACTTTCAATTTGCCATTTTTTAGTCACCTTGTCCCGACAAAAAATAGGATCGGACTGTTCTATTATGGTCCAGACGTTCCATAAAATGTGGAATGCACGTGGCTTTTTTGGTGTTTTTATTTTTTTCGTATGGTATCGAGTATCGCAATACTTTTTTATGGTATCGAAATAGTCAAGATTTTGGTATCGTGACCACCCCTAGGTAAGATGTAGTGTTTTTTTTGTTTTTTTAAATTTGGCGACTAAATTTTTCAGGTTAGGAGCCAATGGCTCCTTGATATTTTTTATTTTTTTGTCTGGAGCCCTGCCTTAGGGGCTAGAACCCTTGTCTTATTCACCCTAATGGAGCTCTATTAGGGTAAATAGGACTTCATACTCTCCCTGCTGCCCTGGGCTTTGTGCACACAGCAGCAGGGAGCTTACCATGGCAGCCATGGATGGCTTCCATAGCGTCCTGGCTGCAATGATAACCAATCGGAGCCCTGCAATTTCACTGCTGGGGCTGCGATCGGAGGTTGCCACTGCCACCAATGAAAATACTCCAGGGTCGGGGACTCTGTGGCCACTCTACTACCAATGAATATAATTAACCCCTAGATACAAATGTACGGCGACACCCGGCCTCAATGACCGGGAACGGCGATCCCGTCAATTAACCCCTCAGGTGCCACTAACTTTTCACACCTCTCTGAATAAACCAATAGTACAAGCGACTATAAGAAGCTTTGTAATAGGTGTTATCAGAGAATAATGCCGTGTTGTAGAGTTATGAGCATTTCTCCCCCCTTAACCCTTTTTTCTAAAATTACTTTATCTTTGAAATTAATGAAAAATCCATCTTGGACAGCAGCTGCTCGCTAAAAGATTAGATTACATCATCCCATACAAGTCTGTGGAAGGGGAGGAGTGCGCAGTAAATCAGTGAGACGTACACAGCCAGAGAGACTGCTCAGCTGAATAGACAGTGTCTGTCTCGGCCCAAGTGCCCTACAGTCTTCACAACCATTCAGCTCAGTCCTTCTCTGCAATGTCCTCCGTGATCCTGGGGATGCTTCTAAGTGAGTAAGAGAAGGTTAGGAAGCAGATTCTCCTCTACTTCCTGTGTCCACTGGATAGGAACTAGCTTCAACCCACAAGCTCTAGGAGAACTGCAGACTAAAGACAAAACCTGCATACGGAAAACTACTAAAATTCCCAATACAACTGATATAATGGCCAGAAATAGTGTAATTCCTGTACTGTCGAATAATGCAAAGTTTGTTGACAGGTTAGTTACGCTTTAGGCTACTTTCGCACTTACGGCAGAGTGATTCGGCAACCAGTTCCGTCGCCGGAACTGCCTGCCGGATCTGTCAAGAAGTATGCCAACTAATGGCATTTGTAAGACTGATCAGGATCCTGATCTGTCTTACAAATGCATTGAAATGCCGGATCTGTCTTTCCAGAAGGACTGATTTGGCTTTGCGGTATTATAAATGCCGGATCCGGCACTAATACATTCCTATGGAAAAAAATGCCGGATCCGGCATTTAGGCAAGTCTTCAGTTTTTTTGGCCGGAGATAAAACCGTAGCATGCTGCGATACAGTATTATCTCCGTCTTGAACAGTCAAAAAGACTGAACTGAAGACATCCTGATGCATCCTGAACGGATTGCTCTCCATTCAGAATGCATGGGGTTAAAACTGATCAGTTCTTTTCCGGTATTTAGCCCCTAGGACAGAACTCTATGCCTGAAAAGAAAAACGCTAGTGTGAAAGTACCCTTAAAGGGGTTATCCAAGTTCTTTAATGCCACCCCATATGCCCGAGCCCCTCACACAGATGGTACTTACCTCGCTCCTCGGCACCCGCGTCGCTTCTCATACAGGCACGGCTTCCGCTGCATATCCCTGTCACATGGATGAAAACATCCGGTGTTGGGAGGCAGCCAATTGCAGAACGCAACGGAAACAAGCCTTCCTAGCATCGCGGGTGACGCTAGGGAGGCTCGATCCTTTCGTGGCCTGCTATTGGCCGCCCCACCCCACCGCCACCGCTTCTCATACAGGCACGGCTTCCGCTGCATATCCCTGTCACATGGATAAAAACATCCGGTGTTGGGAGGCAGCCAATTGCAGAACGCAACGGAAACAAGCCTTCCTAGCATCGCGGGTGACGCTAGGGAGGCTCGATCCTGTCGTGGCCGCCCCACCCCATCCGCGCGACGGGGAGATGCGGCGGCCGTGCCGATATAAGAAGCGACACGGGTGCTGGGGAGTGAGGTAAGTACTATCTGTGTGAGGGGCTCGGGCATATGGGGGGGCATTATAGAACTTGAATAACCCTTTTTAAGCAAAAATGGATTTGGACTGATAAAATGGGTAAGATTCTCGTTAACTTCCTGATTATTAATTATAGACTTGAATATGGCAGCAGGATTCATGATTTCTCTTTTTTTTTTTTTTCCCCTAGGTTAAAATGGCAGATCACTGGCAAGAATGTATGGACTTTGGAGTCCAAGTAGCAAGACAAGCCGGAGCAGTATGTACTGAAGAATAAATAGATTTTCCAAAAATTGTTTTCCTGTTTATTTGGATGCTTTCCCTCTAAAACTGTAATTCCTGTCACATGGAATTACATGGAAAGAGGTCTGTCACATGGAATCAAAAGGGTTGTCCGAGTTATGAAAAAAAATATTGCACTGTAAATCTGATGGGCAGCAGCAAGATTTAGGCAAAAAAAAAAAACTATATTTCTATATTTCCTCATTTCCCTGGTTCTCTTCTGGCCCTTTGTTTACCTGCAATAACAACAATCTCTGCCCCTCCCCCTGCTCTGCAAAGGGAGTGAATACAAGTTCTGCCCCGAGTGACATGTCTGCCTGCTGGGAGACTCAGCAAGTCAGCAACATGTTGTATCTGTATGACTACAAGTCCCAGCTGTACAATGACACTGCTGATACACACAGGATCTTCCCCCTACCTGTTCTTGTGCAATGCTCTGCAGAACTACTCTAGTCTGTCAGCTCCTGTGCCCAGCATTTGTCTCCTCACTGCCTGCAGCTACTCAGTAAAGCCTTCAGCCCTGAGTCTGTGCTGCTGAAGGGGTTAAAGTTTTTTCCTGAAGAATCCAGGGAATGAGCAATAAGCAGCAGAGGGCAGTGCAAGGGGGCGTGACCAGCACAATGACCTCTCCTGTACAGACACACATCTGTTCTTTCAGGCATGTGCAGGAACCCTCAGGAGAGCAGGCAGAGAAGATGACATCACAGGTCAGCTGACCCCCAGTGAGAGCTGAGAAAGCAGCAACTGCAGATGCAGTAAGTGCACGGTAAAGCCTTTACATTTGATTAGTTAGAAACATACAAAAAACAAAAAAATAACTCAGACAACCCCTTTAATAGTATATGTAGATAAGGAAAATAGAAGGAATGCTCCAGCACCACGATGGATAGTGTGATAATCCCGGTCTTTATTGTCACCAAAATTCAGGTAAATACAGCAGTCAGAAAGAAAACACTGGTGCCCACCGGTTCCCCGGATCTACGCGTTTCGAACTGTCGTGTTCTTAGTCATGATCCTAAGTGTCTCATATGTTTCCAGCTAAAATACTATCCACCTCCATCATCCCCGCCCAATCTGGGAGGGGTATAGTGGACTAGGGCGGGTAGTAAAATCAGCCAGGTCCATATATAATGACCTATATACCATATATACAGGAACAATACTGGTCAGTTGTTTTGTGATTATGAATCCCTTTTTTTTGGATCAATTTTACTGCCGCACTAAGAAGACTTATATAAATCCTAATTCAAATAGGAGAAACAGGTAACTGAGAATATACAGACCCTGATTTTGGGAATATCTTGTGTGCGGAGTCTAATTGTATCCTTAAAGTAATATGCTCAATAGCAATCACCGGTCCATGCTTATAACATGTCTGCTGACCAAATTGTTTTTGCGTGTATGGTATAGTGTAGCTATGTGATTGACTACTGAACACATTTTGTTTGATGTTTTTTTTTTTTTTTCTAGTCCCATTTCACACCATGCGATTTTCAAGTGTGATGGGGATATGCAACTATTCCAAAGTGACATACCAGATGGATGATGAAATTAGCACATGGATATACGGAGTCACAAGAAAATTATGATTAGAACAAGAAACAAATGAATACAGTATTATGAAATTTGCTCTGTTATTTTGATCTTTATTATTCCTTTCTTTTTCCATTATTTCTCTCATCATGTTGACTGTTATATGTACAATTTAATCTGTATGAAACAATCATAGTGCCTTGATCATCTGTGGGGAGTTAGATCATAGAGGATTTTATGTTAGCCATATATGTATATTTAAAGATTTTTGTCTATGTATACTTTTTCTATGTATTTTACAATTTTTGTACGTAGCACTATTGGGATTTAAACTATGTAACTTGCGATGGGGTTTGCACAGGTGTCTCATATGGACCTGGCTGATTTTACTACCCGCCCTAGTCCACTATACCCCTCCCAGATTGGGCGGGGATGATGGAGGTGGATAGTATTTTAGCTGGAAACATATGAGACACTTAGGATCATGACTAAGAACACGACAGTTCGAAACGCGTAGATCCGGGGAACCGGTGGGCACCAGTGTTTTCTTTCTGACTGCTGTATTTACCTGAATTTTGGTGACAATAAAGACCGGGATTATCACACTATCCATCGTGGTGCTGGAGCATTCCTTCTATTTTCCTTATCTACAACCAGGACTGGCTTGAGTCCGCTCCGTGCACCGCTGTGCAGGACGTTGAGGTGAGCTGGCTGTAACCCTTTCCATGCAATAGTATATGTACATAGATCCATATGGATGGCTGGATGCCACATTTAGGCTAGGGCTACACGGCGACAGGATCGCTGAGTAGCGGTGATCCCATAGAAATGAATGAGATTGCTGCAGCAGTCACAAGAAATCCAGCCGTGTTTGATTTCTTGCAACTGCTGCGGCGAACCCTTGCATTTCTATGGGATCACCGCTACTCAGCGATCCTGGCTGCAACCAGTGTAGCCCTAGCCTTATGGATGAGATGTGTGCAAGCATACATGGCTTGTGGTCTTCATATTCTTTCAGAGAAAACCTGTCCAAAATTTGAGCATCATGGTGCTTCTCAATCCTCGTGCCATAACTGTGCAAAGTCTCATATTAAGGGCTCATGTACACGAACGTGTGCGCCCTGTGCCCATTCTGCGGTCCGCAATGCATGAACACCAGCCATGTGGCCGCCGTTTGTGGATGCGTACCCATTCACTTGAATGGGTCCCCGATCTACGAGATTCAATCCGCACTGTAAAAAAAAATTGATCAGGTTCTGTTTTTTTTTTTTTGCAGTGCAGAGGCTTGAACCAAAATCCCACAGAAGCGCTTCGTAGTGCTTCCGCTCCGTGCTCTGTATCTTGCGAATTGCGGATCCATTCAAGCGAATGGGTCCGCATCAGTGATACGGAGTGGACATGGCCAGTGCACGTATATTGTGGACCCGCACAGGCATGAGCCTTACAGCAGGAAAATTGTCATATTAAGCCTGAACTGTGACATGATTGCGACACATCCTGGAAGGGCTGTAGTGAAGCTTCTCATTGTAGTGTCTGCACTTCACAGATCCTTCATCAGGTTTAAAGTCCATTCACACGTCCGCAAGTGTTGTCCGCACCCGTTCCGCAATTGTGCGGACCCATTCATTCTCTGGGGACTGAATGGATGAGGAGAGCACACTATGTGCTATCCGCATTTCCAGAGCGCGGCCCCGATCTTCTGGTCCGCAGCTCCGGAAAAAAATAGAGCATGTCCTATTCTTGTCCGCAATTGTGGACAAGAATAGGCATTTCTATGGGGGTGCCTGCCGGGTCTATTGCGGATCCGCAATGCACTACGGACGTGTGAATAGACCCTTAGGACTCATGCACAGAAATGTATTTTCTTTCTGCTTCCGTTCCGTTTTTGTTTTTTTTGCGGACTGTATGCAGAACCATTCACTTCAATGGGGCTGTAGAAAATACAGAAGTTACTCCGTGTGCATTCCGTTTGTCCGCATGGCCGTTCTGCAAAAAAGTAGTGCATGTCCTATTATTGTCAGCAAATCACGGTGCAAGGCCCCATTTAAGTCAATAGGTCCACAAAAAATTTGGAATGCACACGGAACACATCCGTATGTCATCCATATTTCATCCATATTTTGCTGATCCATACTGTAGAAATGCTGTGCCCAGCCCATATTGCTCATGTGTTTGGTGATTAATAAGTTACTGTTTCTTTATACAATCCACAAAAAACTGATCAAATACGGAAACCACACGGATATGTTTTGTGCAATAAAGGAACGGAAGAGGACTTAAATCGGAGAAAAAAAATCCTCAGATACGGAACAAAGGATCTGTGAAAAACGGACCGCAAAACAACGGTCGTGTGCATGATCCCTTAGTCAGATGCTGTTGAAAAAATAAATTTGTTGCAGAATTTTAACCAGACATTTGTCTTTTTGTATACCCTGTGGCACGTAACCTGGTGTTAGTTGGCTGGAGCATGCACCTATCTTAACCCCTTAAGGACTTAGGACGTACCGGTACGCCCTGTGTATTTCCGATCACCGCCACACGGCGGTGATTTTGAAATTGTATCTCTATTTTGAAATTGTATCTCTATTTTCCATTAATTCTTGTGGCACACCTAAAGGGATAACAAAGTTTGTAAAATCAGTTTTGAATACCTTGAGGGGTGTAGTTTCTAGAATGGGGTCATTTTTGGGCGGTTTCTATTATGTAAGCCTCACAAAGTGACTTCAGACCTGAACTGGTCTCTAAAAATTGGGTTTTTGAAAATTTCAGAAAAATTTCAAGATTTGCTTCTAAGCCTTGTAACATCCCCAAAAAATAAAATATAATTCCCAAAATGATCCAAACATGAAGTAGACATATGGGGAATGTAAAGTAATTATTTTTGGAGGTATTATAGAAGTAGAGAAATTGAAACTTTTGGTAAATTTTTGGTATTCTTTTTTTATAAATAAAAATGAATTGTTTTGACTTCATTTTACCGCTGTCATGAAGTACAATATGTGACGAAAAAACAATCTCAGAATGGCCTGGATAAGTCAAAGCGTTTTAAAGTTATCACCACTTAAAGTGACACTGGTCAGATTTGCAAAAAATGTCCGGGTCTTTAAGGTGAAATAGGGCTGAGTCCTTAAGGGGTTAAAGGGGTTGCCTCATTTCAGCTAGTGGCATGTATCAGTAGAGAAAGTTAATACAAGGCACTTACTAATGTATTGTGATTGTCCATATTTCCTCCTTTGCTGACTTGATTAATGTTTTCACCACATCATACACTGCTCGTTTCCATGGTTACGACCGCCCTGCAATCCAGCAGCAGTGGCCGTGCTAGCACAGTATAGGAAAAAGCATCAGCCTCTCAGGTGGCTGGAACCACGGGGGTGAGCGTGGACTGGAGCATTTTCCTACAGTGTGTAAGCACGGCCACCGCTGCTGCACTACAGGGTGGTCGTAACCTTAAAAACGAGCAGTGTATAATGTGATGGAAAAATAAATTCAGCCGGCAAAGGAGGCAATATGCACAATAACAATACTTTAGAAAGTGGCTTGTAGTAACTTTTTCTACATGATAAATGCCATTTGCAGAAGTGAGACAACCCCTTAAAGAACACGGTCTTGCGCTCTCATTCACTTGTATGGGCATTCTGAAAATAGCCAAGCGTGCATACTTGGTGGTTTTCAGAATTCCCATAGAAGTGACTGGAGAGAGCTTTACGTGCCTGGCCACCGCTCCATTCATCGGGGCCACGAGATAGCCTGGGACCCAACTCGGGGACCTGAACCTGTCAGGCATTAACCTTTTAAGTAGAATGCTAATGTGAAAATGTGTCCACTATAGACAGCCCCTTGCCTGCTGTACAGATAAGTATGGAGTAATGGGGTCATTTTCCTGGTTTTAGGGGCCATTCATATGACTGTATATTTGGTCCGCATGTTTTGTGGATCGGATGGGGCCGTGTGCTGTCTACATCCGTATGTCTGTTCCGCGGCCCAGCAAAAAAAAAAAAATAGAACATGTCCTAATTTTGTCTGTTTCGCAAACAAGAATAAGCATTTCTAACATCTGTTGATCTGCAAAATGCGGAATGCACACTGCTGGCATCCGTGTTTCGCGGATCCACAATTTGCAGACCGCAAAAAGGATCCAATCGTGTAAATGGACCCTTATTGAGACATAAAGAGTCTACTTATGACTCAGAGCAGTTTCTTATTGTTTCTGTCTTAATCAATGGGAACATTCTGAATTAGGAGGCAGTTCCCTCCAAAACACATGCTTGATCAATAGATTCTAGATAAATGTAGCTTTGCAGTCCTGTTCCATATCGTGATGGTTATTCTATTGTGACCTCCCTCTGACAGGTGGTATGTGCGGCATTGAAAGAGGACATTTCTGTGATGTTGAAGAGCTCCCCGGCTGATCTGGTGACCGCTACAGACCAGAAAGTTGAAGAGATGATTATCTCTTCAATCAAGGAGAAATATCCATCACACAGGTAAGGCTGTGTACAAGTACTGTGCGGGGATTGTGCGTCCCTTTTAGGGTCCACTCACACATCCGTATTGTATTGCGGATCCGCAATACACCCGGCCGGCACCCCAATAGAACTGCCTATTCTTGTCTGCAATTGCGGACAAGAATAGGACATGTTCTATTTTTTTTCTGGAGCCGCGGACCGGAAGATCGGGGACGCGCTTCGGAAATGCGGATGCGGACAGCACACTGTGTGCTGTCCGCATCTATTCCTGCCCCATAGGGAATGAATGGGTCCTTGCGGAACGGATGCGGACCCGTTCTACGGACGTGTGAATGGACCCTTATAGCGGATGCACCTGGAGATATGATATGAAGCATAGCTTTAAAATGTACAAGAACGTCTTGTGCCATTTTTACCCACTGTGGTGGCCAATACGCCTTCCATAGCTGTCTGCCGACCCCAAACCGCCTCCCATTGTCCCCCACTGATTCACATGCATACATTTGATTTTAATGGCAGAGAGGAATAAGCCACTGGCTGCCCATCTCCCCTAAGGACAAGGAATCGGGCATGCCGAAATCGGTACTCTTACTCGTCAGGCGGCTGGCCAGTCCAGTGGAAGTTGTCGGGTTTGCCTATTCTGACACTTGTACACTATTATGTTTTTCTGCTATCCAATGTGTAAAATTATTCCTTTATCTGTTCCAGTTTTATTGGGGAGGAATCAGTAGCTGCAGGTCAGGGCAGTACCTTGACAGATAACCCAACGTGGATTATTGATCCCATTGATGGCACGACTAATTTTGTTCACAGGTAAATAATTTATTGATTCAGGTCCAGTTTATTATGTTGTGTTATTTCTTCTATTTTGTGCTGAGTAGTTTGCATTGTACATCCATTTGAGTTTATTTTTGTGCGAGAAGCTTCATTTGTGATGACAGTACTTCTAATAGTCCTCTTTTGCTCTTGTCTATCAAGGTTTCCCTTTGTGGCTGTGTCAATTGGTTTTGCAGTCAATAAGCAGGTAGGTTGACTCTTACATAGAAACTTATACCTGAAATTTTTGATATTTTTATGTTTTCATTTTTGGGCACAGGTTAGCCGAGTACATTTAAAGGAATTCTCTTGTGCTTGGGCTTCAACACTAAGCAGGTACTCCGGAGCAGAAATTACACTGGTTACTACTTTATCTGTTGTGTCCATGGTTCGGAGGGGTGAAGGACTTGTAGTGACATTACGTGCACAGGTCCTGCACCCACGGAGAAGGTCAGTAGCAGTCCGGAGACTAGAAATAAAACGTGAGGAGGTGAGGGAAGCCGGGAGAGCTCTCCTTTCCCATCTCTTCATTAGTATCAACTTTCCACTTCTCAGTTTGGGACAGGAAGGAAATGGGGAAGTGTTGCAATCGGTGGGGAAGGGTGGTTTAGGGGAGACTGCTACTGCCGGCAGTGGAAATGTTGAATGCTGATGCCAAGGTGGGAAAGGTTGGAAGAGGTGCAAGTAGCTGCCATTAGATGAAGGGGTGATGAGGGGGATATTGTTGCTGGCAATGGAGGAGGGGTGGGTAGCTAACAGTGTTCCTGCCAGTTTGGGAAGTGGGACAATGCTGTTGCCAGTCGCCCTCCTAAGGGGCAGGGAGAGGTGGAGGGAGCGCTCTTCTCATGAATATACTGTACACATAAACTATGGGGCACATTTATTAAGACCGACCATTTAGACCGATAGTTTGCTGTGGATCGCTGGAGTTATGGAGAGGCGGTGGTGGCTTCTACATAACTTCAGCATATCCACTGCCGCTTCTAAATGTAATAGACCTTCCTAGCTGTCTTACATTTAGACACCAGGCGTAGAAAATGGTAAATGAGATGGGTCTGCCAGCCCGCCTACGCCACACCCCCTTTTTAAGATCTGCCATGAGCTGGGAGAAGTAGAACATTGCAGCGCAACGGACCTTTGTGCCGCAATCTGTGCTAGAAATCCGCCTAATTTAGGAGTATTTCTGTTTAATAAATGACCCCCTATATGTCTGCTGTATTATTCCAGTGCTCCTAGTAACCGAATGGCCGCATTCACACAACCGTATCCGTAAAACTGACAAGAATAGGACATGTTCTATTTTTTTTTTGCAGTGCCGCGGAACGGTTGTATAGATGCGGACCGCATGCGGTGTGCTGTCTGAATCTTTTGCGGCCCCGTTGATTGGGTCCGCAAAAAAATTCAGATCGGATGCACAACAAATACCGTATACGCTCATTTGAATGGGGCTTTAAGGTCACAGATTTGCTTTAATGCAGCAAGTTAAAAGATAGTCTTGTTGCCTGAAGCTGCCACTAGACAAGTTTATTATTGCATTGACCTGGAGGTGTATTAATGATCTTTATTAAACATGACCTTGTGGTGACTGCATATAGGAAATAATATAAGGGCAGACTAGATTCACCAGCATTGTCTGCTGTCCTATTATGGCATGTCCACTGGATAAATCTGTGACTGTGAAGGGAAGCAGGATTTTAATAGCTACACAATTGTATTTTACATTCTTTCTCCAAGCTAGTATTTTGTTACATGGCTGTCTGTCTGTCTGTCTGTCTTGTTTCTTCCAGACAAGTAAAAGAATGATTTTGTGATTGCGTCCCCTAGGTTGAATTTGGAGTTGTATACAGCTGTGTAGAAGAAAAGATGTACACTGGCAGAAAGGGAAGAGGGGCGCATTGTAACGGTCAGAAGCTGCAAGTCTCGGGGCAGAAAGGTAAGCACTACTTGTGCATCACTGTTTGATTAGCTCGGTATTGACTTCTCTGTGCAAAACTTTTCTTTTGATTGTTTAACATTGAATATTGTCCACAAGACGTTCCTCAGATGAGCGACTAAACTTTACCTGTGTAATATCTATTACACATGATCTACCCCGAGAGAGATCAATCCTAAATTGTGTCTGCCCTACAGAATGTTTGAGAGCCTCTCTAAATGTAGAGATATGACAGTGCTCTAAACTTGGGGGGGGGGGGGGGGGGGGTTGCTTTAAGGCCCTTTAACATAGGCTTAGGATCAGGGCTGTTATAATCGCCCTGTGTAAATGTGCCGCCAATCGTCCAATAAGCAAGCAAATGCTCATTCATCAGGTAATCATTTTTTTATGAGCCACATAAAATTGTTTACCAGCAGCATGTCTGGCAAAAAATGAGTTTGTATTGGGATGAATGATCGCAGTAGTGATCTTTCATCCCCATACAGAGGAGATGATTTCTGCATTTAAATGCAGCTCTTCCTAGGGTCATCAGTCTTTAAATTTTAGGGAACAAACCATTTGAGACTCAGCCAATATATTTTGATCAAAACACCTCTGTGCCCACCTACCCAGCGCCAAGGTGGTCTCAGGTCAGGCAGGTCCTACTCTAAACCTACCTATATCTATGTTCAGGAGAGCAGACCCTGCACATATAGTGTGATGCTCCTAGTCGCCTCTATGTGCATCCAGCGACCAATGGGAGGAGGAGCACGCACAGCTATATGTACCACCTAATCAAGGCCGCCTGTGGGATAAGAGTGAGGGCTTACTCCATATATAATGTTTGCATCTATTGCGTTAGTGCATTATTTTCCATGATTTTTTTCCTTATAAATGTTTCCGTGTACATCTGCATATTCAGTTATCATATCATGCAGGATGTTTTGTATCTTTTTCTGTGATTTTTTTATTTTATTTATTTTTTATTTTTATTTTTTTGACAAATGTATTTTCTTGAAGAAGTGACGCCTTCAAGTGTGAATGCACTCCTAAGATCTTGGGAGTAGCACTTTTGACCCGCGATCCCACAGGCAGCCTTGATTAGATGGTACATATAGGTGTGTTTGCTCCTCCTCTCATCGGCTGCTGGATGCACATAGAGGCGACTAGGAGCAGCACACCGTACACTGCGTGCAGAATTATTAGGCAAATGAGTATTTTGACCACATCATCCTCTTTATGCATGTTGTCTTACTCCAAGCTGTATAGGCTTGAAAGCCTACTACCAATTAAGCATATTAGGTGATGTGCATCTCTGTAATGAGAAGGGGTGTGGTCTAATGACATCAACACCCTATATTAGGTGTGCATAATTATTAGGCAACTTCCTTTCCTTTGGCAAAATGGGTCAAAAGAAGGACTTGACAGGCTCAGAAAAGTCAAAAATAGTGAGATATCTTGCAGAGGGATGCAGCACTCTTAAAATTGCAAAGCTTCTGAAGCGTGATCATCGAACAATCAAGCGTTTCATTCAAAATAGTCAACAGGGTCGCAAGAAGCGTGTGGAAAAACCAAGGCGCAAAATAACTGCCCATGAACTGAGAAAAGTCAAGCGTGCAGCTGCCAAGATGCCACTTGCCACCAGTTTGGCCATATTTCAGAGCTGCAACATCACTGGAGTGCCCAAAAGCACAAGGTGTGCAATACTCAGAGACATGGCCAAGGTAAGAAAGGCTGAAAGACGACCACCACTGAACAAGACACACAAGCTGAAACGTCAAGACTGGGCCAAAAAATATCTCAAGACTGATTTTTCTAAGGTTTTATGGACTGATGAAATGAGAGTGAGTCTTGATGGGCCAGATGGATGGGCCCGTGGCTGGATTGGTAAAGGGCAGAGAGCTCCAGTCCGACTCAGATGCCAGCAAGGTGGAGGTGGAGTACTGGTTTGGGCTGGTATCATCAAAGATGAGCTTGTGGGGCCTTTTCGGGTTGAGGATGGAGTCAAGCTCAACTCCCAGTCCTACTGCCAGTTTCTGGAAGACACCTTCTTCAAGCAGTGGTACAGGAAGAAGTCTGCATCCTTCAAGAAAAACATGATTTTCATGCAGGACAATGCTCCATCACACGCGTCCAAGTACTCCACAGCGTGGCTGGCAAGAAAGGGTATAAAAGAAGAAAATATAATGACATGGCCTCCTTGTTCACCTGATCTGAACCCCATTGAGAACCTGTGGTCCATCATCAAATGTGAGATTTACAAGGAGGGAAAACAGTACACCTCTCTGAACAGTGTCTGGGAGGCTGTGGTTGCTGCTGCACGCAATGTTGATGGTGAACAGATCAAAACACTGACAGAATCCATGGATGGCAGGCTTTTGAGTGTCCTTTCAAAGAAAGGTGGCTATATTGGTCACTGATTTGTTGTTTTGTTTTTGAATGTCAGAAATGTATATTTGTGAATGTTGAGATGTTATATTGGTTTCACTGGTAAAAATAAATAATTGAAATGGGTATATATTTGTTTTTTGTTAAGTTGCCTAATAATTATGCACAGTAATAGTCACCTGCACACACAGATATCCCCCTAAAATAGCTAAAACTAAAAACAAACTAAAAACTACTTCCAAAAATATTCAGCTTTGATATTAATGAGTTTTTTGGGTTCATTGAGAACATGGTTGTTGTTCAATAATAAAATTAATCCTCAAAAATACAACTTGCCTAATAATTCTGCACTCCCTGTATGTGCGGGGTCTGCTCTCCTGAATGTAGATGCCCAACTGCATAGCTAAGGCTACTTTCACACTAGCCGCAGGACGGATATGACAGGATGAACAGCCTGTCGGATCCATCCTGCCGCTAGTGTGAAAGTAGCCTAAGTAAGAACTGCCTGACTGAGACTTCTTGTAGTGCTTCTAATTAATTTTAACTACACCTGCATCCTACAAGATTGCACATAACTCATTGTATACCTTTTTGGATTGCAGCTATAGCTCGATACTTAAAATGAATCGGTAGCGCTACAAAAAGTTTATGTAGTCTTAGTGTATGGCCACCCCTAGTACCTTCAGAGCAGTGTCACCTACCTCAGAGACCATTTCAGCATTCTATGCAAACGGTCATTCACTATTGTCTGCCACAAATATGATCTGTCAGGTTGAATAAGGCTGGGGCGACACCTAATGACCATATCATCAGGTTTCTGGGTGCAGTGTGGGAAGCCAAAATCAGGAGTGGATCATAAACAGAGAGAAAGTATAAAGGAGAGCTACTAATTTTCCCCTGCCCCCTTAACAGTGACCTCCACAGTGCCCACCCCTTTAATGCTAGGGCTACACGACGACATGTGTCGCGCGACATTTTGTCTCAACAATTTTTATAATGATAGTCTATCGTGTTGCATTGCGACTTGTGACATGCTGCGACTGCGACGCGACAGTCGCAGAAAAAGCCATCATGGATGGATTTTTTGCAACTGTCGAGTCGCAGTCGCAGCATGTCACATGTCGCAGTGCAACACGATAGACTATCATTATAAAAATTGCTGAGGCAAAGTGTTGCACGACACATGTCGTCGTGTAGCCCTAGCATTAAAGGGGTGGGCACTGTCTTCTATGCATGCCCCTGGACCCTCTGCAAGGGAAAGTTTGTGACATGATTATGGAATCGCTGAGTTCCCTAGATACTGCCTGAATGCGGAAGAGACGTCTTCGGAATTTGAGAAACCAATGTTCATGATGAGCCCGACGTTCAACTGTTCTTAGTGACAGAACTGATTATATTTGAGCACAGGTATTACCACACGGCACAGTCATGCTGCGTTTGTGTACTGCCGTAATTAAACTAATGAAGACTGGACCGTTCAGTGGGTCTGTGTTGTTTCTGGCTGCATGGCCACTAACAGTACAATCCCACTACACAGTGCGGTCTTCATTAGTTTAAGTAGAGCCAGCTGCAGCCCTTTCAGCCACACGGTACTTGAACGCAGCTCGGCCGCATCACAACTGTGACACGACTGCGCAGTGTGGTCATACCCTAACTTTTCATATAATAGGATCAGGCTGCCAGTGTGACAACCTGATCCTACTAATGGCACTGGGTTTAGGAGCTTGCAGTGCCTAGAAGACACCACTGAAAATGAAACAGGCTCCTGGTACTATGCTAGCACATTAAAGGAGTTGTGCCAAGTTTCTAAGCTATCCTACATCCACAGAATAGGGGATAACTAGATGATTGCTGGGCGTCCAAATGGTGGGACCCCCACCGATCCCGAGAACAGGGGTCCCATTCACCCATTCTGATGGGGCGGCAAGTTGTGCATGTGCACTGCCGATCTATTCATTCCCTACAGATACGCCGGAGATAGCTGAGCGCTGTACTCAGCTACCTGCTGCGCTCCCATAGAGAATGAATGGAGCAGATGGGAAGTAAGGTAAAGCATGTCACAGCAGAACCATTATGCACACTTTTTTTTTTTAAATCAGGTGCACTTTAAGAATAAATAAAGTAAAATAAATTGATTATTGTTAAATAAATTAAACGGTTATAATAATGCATGAATACAAATTTTAAAGTACAGTTTAATCCCATCCCCTAGCCTTCATGCTCTCACATCCTACCAGCTCCCCAGACTTCACACTCCCACCCATAACATTTTCAATAAAGATTATGATGCAGCTCCTAACTCCCACTGTACTCCACCCTTCAACCCACCCTCCACATTTTCAATAAGGGTTATGGCACAGCTCATCAGCAATCCCCCATATCTTTTATAATTGGTATGTTCATTTTTTTTACACCGCCCCCCTCGCACCACAACATCTTCAGCAACTGTAATGGCAATGACCCCTCACCACTTGACTGCCCACACCACTATGTGGGCACTATATCTTCAATACCTCATAATTTTTTGAGATTAAGGCTACTATGTGCCCTTAGCTGTATGAAGATAGTACGCCTCCTACCAGTCTAAAGTTTTTAAATAATCTGATGCTTAAAGGGGATTGGACATCTCACACATTGATGATCTCTGGGATATGCCACCAATTTCAGATATGTGCAGGTCTCACCTCTGGAGCCCCAGCTATCTCTAAAACTAGGGTGCACCACGCAATCGCTGACACCCTTCATTCACTTCTATGTGAGTGGTGAAAACAGCCAGTTGCTGGCTGAGCTATTTCTGTCAGTCCTGTAGAGGTGAATGGAGAAGTGGCTGTGCTTGCTCGGCGCGCTCTACATTCACTTCTATGAGTTTTTCAGGAATAGCCTAGCGCGCCCGCTCGGCTCTTTTCAGTACTCCCATAGAAGTGAATGGAGAGCATGCCGTACATGCGTGCTGCACTCTCCTTCACTTTGGGGGCCCTCTTCTAGAGACAACCTAGCAATATACCACCAATGTGTGAGAACTAATAAAAGCATGGCTGCACAACATTTCACATGCAAACAATAGAACTGAGAAATGGGAATCATTCTAAATGAAAGTGGTATTATACTGACCTATAAATGAAAAAATAGAAGCTCTTTGCGCACATTTTTGATCAAACGTGTGCTGGGCCCATCTACCAGGCGTCAAGGTGGCTATCCGCAGATGGGTACCCAATGTGTGAGTTGGACCAACTAACTTATGGAACCAGAGTCAACCTTATTACATAGATTGGGAACCAGAACTAAGCTTGCTCCATAGATATGGAACCGGAACCAAGTTTACAACGTAGAAACGGTATGGGAACTAAGCTTACTGTATAGATCTGGTACCTGGCCATGGTTTGTCTCTATCAGAACAAATAGATCTCCACTACCATTGTAAAAAGAAAAATAAAGCAAAACAAAAAATGGTTCCAACAAAAACAGTGTGTACCTTTTGAAAACATGGTATGAAACAACCTGTTACACATCCTTGTACACTTTTACCTATGTGCACACACACGGCCATATGTTTTTTTTTTTTTTTTTTATGTTCACAGAGGGCAAAAGAGGAAGGGTGGGCTTCAAAGCTCGTACACTGCAGTACCCTATCAACCAGCGGTGAAAGCTAGGGAGAGCAGTGAAAAACCTTAGTAGCACCGGCGCGTACCCCCAGGGCTGTTGCATGTATTCCCTTTGGTGCATGTACCTCGCCTTGAGAAGCTTTGGTCTAGACCAGGGATGGCCAACCTGCGGCTCTCCAGCTGTTGCAAAACTACAACTCCCAGACAGCCTACAGCAGGGCATGGTGAAGTTGTAGTTTTACAATAGCTGGCGAGCCGCAGGTTGACCACCCCTGCTCTAGACAATCCCTTAAATATTAATAATTTTATTTTCCTGTTAAAACCAGATAGCGACACACATCCTTTTTTCTAATAATTGTATTTTCTAATAGCAGATATTTTAAATTCTATCTCTTCAACATAACTGGGGGCAATCATCTTGCCTGATCTGTTAACGGCATTTAGAGAGATGCTTTACAGCAGCCACTATGTGCCGTAGACACAGTGGGCAGGAGCTGACCTGATGGACTCCTATGGGAGTGCTTTCTAGGAATTCTCTGTGGCCCATGCAGAGGTCAGGAGGGAGTAGATAAGCTTTGACAATCACCTTTTGTGAGTGGTGGATACTGTGTTATCTGTAAGTGATGTCCGTTATTGTAATTCTGCCTGTGATGATAATGAGATGACTGCTGAAAGTGATCTTCACAGACCAAAAAGTGGTGCCTATTATTAGGCTTAGTGGTCAACTTGAATGCTGCAGGAATTTAGGATTTGTTAAATACATAAAGTGACATGAAAAATTAAAAATCACCCACATTTCTTTAAAAATATGTTTTAACATAAACATTTGATCTAAACACTGTCGTTTTTTGGAGACTTATTCCCTTTACATTTAGGGTACCTGTTAAATTGCCTGTTACATTTTTAAATAAACTGACCTTTTCAAACTGAGTTAAGGAATATTGGGTAAATGGGCATGAAGGAAAACAAATTCCTTTGTTTACCTGTGTTTTATACTCTCCAGATATCACAAAGTCCATGATTGTCACAGAACTGGGATCAGATCGTAACCCTGAAGTTATTAAATCTATTCTTTCTAACATGGAGAGGCTGCTCTGTATTCCAATCCATGGGTAATGATCACTTTGTATATTTATATCTATAAGACTTTTGATCATACTTTTTGTGATTTGACTTGTTTCTTTAGTGCACGAAAACACTACATTCCAGCATAAAATCTGTGAAACATGACAGTATCATGGTTTAGGCCTGTCTTGCTGTATTTAGGCCGGGATGGATGGAACAATGAATTCTGAATTATACCAGCAAATTGTAAAGAAAAATGTCAGGACATCTGTCCGAAAGCCAAATCTCAACCTGGGTCACGCAGCAGGACAGCAACCCTAAGCACACACATCATTCTACCAACTGTTGTAGAAATATTAATTGTTGTAATCTGCTCGCATCAAACTTTGTGTAAAGAAATAGGTAAATCTCTCTTCCCTCCACCACAGTCAGAGACAGACCCAGGTGTTACCATCTTGATTAAATTCTTGCTGAGCAACTCCTCCTTGCCCTGCTCAGTCTGTTCCTTTTTATTTACTAACAAAAGGTGTAAAAGGGGCTGGCCCAAAACAAGGATACAGGAAGTGATGACATACAGGAAGTGATGACATACCAGGGCTCCAGACTAAAAAAAATACCTAGTAGCCATTGGCTCCTGAACTGAAAAATTTAGGAGCCAAATCAAATTTTTAGTCGCCAAATCGAAACTGAATCTAAATTTTGGTATCGTGACAACGCTACGCCGATCAGATCGGCGTAGGGTTGTTTTGAAACCAAAATTTTGATTCGCTTTCGTCACCATAAAAAAGTATTGCGATACTCAATACCACGCAAAAAAAGCTCCGTGCATTTCGCATTTTATGAAACATTCGGCCCATAATAGAACAGTCCTATGCTATTTTTTGGGGTGACAAGGTGACCAAAAAATGGCGAATGCTCACCGCATAGGAGATATTTTTTAATAATTTAATAGTTTGGACAGCGCTATGTAATATGTTTATTTATTTATTTATTGTTTATATATTTTATATGTAAAATTGGGAAAGGGGGGATTTAAACTTAATATTTTAAAGTACTTTCACACTAGCGTTTTTCTTTTCCGGCACAGGGGCTCTATACCAGAAAAGAACTGATCAGGTATATCCCCATGCATTCTGAATGGAGAGTAATCCGTTCAGGATGCATCAGGATGTCTTCAGTTCAGTCGTTTTGACTGATCAGGCAAAAGATAAAACCACAGCATGCTACGGTTTTATCTCCGGCGAAAAAAAATGAAGACTTGCCTGAATGCCGGATTCGGCATTTTTCCCCATAGGAATGTATTAGTGCCGGATCCAGCATTCAGAATACCGGAATGCACCCGCACTGAATCCGGACCCATTCACTTCTATGGGGCTGTGCACATGAGCGGTGATTTTCACACATCACTTGTGCGTTGCGTGAAAATCGCAGCATGTTCTATATTGTGCGTTTTTCACGCAACGCAGGCCCCATCCTAGGATGAAAGTCTATTTACTGTATTTTCCCTTATAACATGGTTATAAGGGAAAATAATAGCATTCTGAATACAGAATATATAGTAGAAGGTCAATATAATAAACATTGGCACAGTGCGCCCCCCCTCAATATAATAAACATTGGTGGCGCAGTGCCCCTCCAATATAATAAACATTGGTGGCGCAGTGCGCCCCCCCATCACCCCAATATAATAAACATTGGTGGCGCAGTGCGCCCCCCCTCAATATAATAAACATTGGTGGCGCAGTGCGCCCCCCCCAATATAATAAACATTGGTGGCGCAGTGCGCCCCCCCCCAATATAATAAACATTGGTGGCGCAGTGGGCAGTGCCAATGAGGGTTAAAAAATAAAAAAATAATTAACTCGCCTCCTCCAGTTGATCGCATAGCTGCCGGTCTCCCTTTCTTCAGGACCTGTGGTGACATCACTGTGCTCATCACATGATCCATAACCATGGTAATGGGCCATGTGATGAGCTCAGTGACGTCACCACAGGTCCTGAAGAAAGAAGTAAGAACAGGAGACCGGCAGCTACGCGATCAACTGGAGGAGGTGAGTTAATTTTCTTTTATTATTTTTAACCCTCATTGGCACTTCCCACTGAGCCACCAATGTTTCTTATACTGGGGGGGGGGGGGCGCACTGCGCCACCAACGTTTCTTATACAGGAGGCGGGAGCCGGAATCAGATAGCCGTCACCCGACCTTTGTGACAGGGGGCTGCGATCAGCTACAATTAACCCCTCAGGTACCGCACCTGAAGGGTTAACTCAACTGCAGCCGATCGCAGCTCCCTGTCACAGAGGTCTGGTGCCGGCTATTTGATTCCAGCACCCGCCTCCTGTATTTGTATTACAGGTCAGTTATCTTCATTGGTGGCGCAGTGGCCACAGCCAGTGTTCCCTCTAAGCTGCGCGGGTGGGCGGCCGCGCAGCAATTATTGTGGCCCCGCTCACAATTTTATAACGCCCGCTCACTCAGCTGTGCCGGCCCCCAGCTGATTCCCCTGTCTGTTTTGCTGGCTGACGCCGCCCGCCGCACGGTCAGTTCATTTACAATACCTGGCTTTGGGCTGCCGGTGGGCGGTGGCTAGTATTCAAATAGGGGGGCGGAGTTTTGGACCCGCCGGAGGCAGAGAGGGAGTGCGTGCTGTGCGGCGCAGGCTGAGTTCACGTCACGTCACGCTACGCTACGCTGCATCTGAGTACCCTGCGCGCCTGGCCGCCTGCTAGCTGGTGATGGTAAGGTGAGGGCATATAAAAAAAGAAGTATGTACCCACCCCTGTCCCACAGTGTTACGAATCCTCTGTTGTCCCCTGTATTACCCTGATACCCCTCAGTTATATAATATATCTGAGGGGTATCAGGGTAAATTATACAGGGGGTAATATAACTAGGGGTATCAGGGTACATGAGGGGTAATATAACTGAGGAGGGCTAGGCTACTATCAGACATTATACAGGGGTAATATAACTTATCTTACCCCTCACCCCTGTATTATGTCCCTGATAGCCCTCCTCACTTATATTACCCCTGTATAATGTACCCTGATAGATACCCCTTAGTTATATTACCCCTGTATAATGTACCCTGATACCCCTCAGTTATATAATATAACTGAGGGGTATCAGGTAAATTATACAGGGCGGGGTAATATAACTAAGGGGTATCAGTGTACATTATTATACAGGGGTAATATAACTAAGGGGTATCAGGGGACATTATTATACAGGGGTAATATAACTTAGGAGGGCTATCAGGGGACATTATACAGAGGTAATATAACTTATATTACCCCTGTATAATGTCCTTGATAGCCCTCCTCAGTTATATTACCCCTGTATAGTGTACCCTGATACCCCTTAGTTATATTACCCCCTGTATAATGTACCCTGATACCCCTCAGTTATATAATATAACTGAGGGGTATCAGGTTAAAATATACAGGGCGGGGTAATATAACTAAGGGGTATCAGTGTACATTATTATACAGGGGTAATATAACTTATATTACCCCTGTATAGTGTACCCTGATACCCCTTAGTTATATTACCCCCTGTATAATTTACCTGATACCCCTCAGTTATATTACCCCTGTATAATGTCCCCCATAACAGTGTGTGTTATCCACAGGTCCCCCATAACAATGTGTCATCCACAGATCCCCCAAATTATTTTAAAAAGCTGCTGTTTCTCTAGATGACCTTATGTTTATGGTAGTGGTAATAGAGTCTCAATGGTCTATAAAAGCAGCTACACTATTTTTACAGACCTTTGAGACTCTATTAACACTACTATTAACTATTAACATAAGGTCATCTAGACGAAAAAGCAGGATTTTTAAATTCTTATTTTTCCCATTTAGGTGTTAGAGCAATCTAATTAAAGTTATGTTTTAACACCTAAAGAGAAAGAAAAAATAAATAAAAACCTACGGTTTCTCTAGATGACCTTATGTTGATAGTAGTGTTAATAGAGTTTCAATGCTTTGTAAAAAATAGTGTAGCTGCTTTTATAGACCCTTGAGACTCTATTACCACTACTATCAACATAAGGTCATCTAGAGAAACAGCAGCTTTTTTTTT
Organism: Bufo bufo; assembly: GCF_905171765.1. Classification (NCBI taxonomy): domain Eukaryota; kingdom Metazoa; phylum Chordata; class Amphibia; order Anura; family Bufonidae; genus Bufo; species Bufo bufo. The sequence goes on along the minus strand of NC_053393.1, from coordinate 90,141,122 downwards.
TATTATTTTTTTCCTTTAGGTATTAAAGCAATCAAATGAAAGTTATGTTTTAACATAAGGGTCAGAAACTGGGTTTTGTTTAGCCTCTTGGTTATTAGTTTTTCTATGTAAGTTCTCTGGAACAAAGATTTTTTTTTCCCTGTATGGTTTATATATGGAGAGCAATGTCCAGTGATAACAGAGAGGACTATACTGTATATTGTACGGGGTGCAGGGGTTATACTGTATTGTATGGGATGGCGCAGAGGTTTGTATGCTCTTTGAAGTGACAATTATCTTAGGTTTTCCTATCGCCCACATTTGATGGCGCTGTGCCCAGCTCTGAGCCGACCCCGCTCAGCAGCTGCGAAGGCTTAGAGGGAACACTGGCCACAGCCCCTCCCCTCTCTTCTTATTGGCGGAGGCGGCGGCAGCAGCACAGGGGGGAGGAAGAGACTCCTCCTGCGCTGCTGAGAACGATCATCTCCTGTGCCCGCCGCTGTATTGAGCAGAGCTGCGGCGGCGGGTCTAGTCGCAAATGGCGACAAGACTGAAAAGTCTTGTCGCCATTTGTAAATTCTAAGTCGCATTGGCGACCATTTTGGTCGCCATCTGGAGCCCTGCATACAGGAAGTGATGGCGTAGGAAGACAAGAACATAGCCAGCTCACAAACACTCATGTATACAACAACCACTGGAGCAAACTTTATCTAGCCTTGCTCAGTGATCAATGCCAGATAAAATTACTATGATCCTCATGCATGTTTATTTACAGGACAGCGTCATTATCTCCAGCGGCTGATCAGGCGCACTAGAGACAACAAACTCACGTTCCTTTTTCTACAGGACATACACGGGAAGATATCCACTCCAATGGTTTACCCTGACACTGAGAGACATGATGACAATGCACAATATATTAAATACACATCCTAATAAAATTTTCACAACACAAAGAATGGCTGAAGAAGAATAAATAAAGTTAAAAGTTTTGAATTGGCCAAGTCAAAGTTCTGATCTTAATCCAGTAGAAATGTTGTTCAAAGGGTTTGTCTCATTTCAGCAAGTGGTATTTATCATGTAGATAAAGTTTAATACAAGGCATTTACTAATGTATTGTGATTGTCCATATTGCCTCCTTTGCTGGCTAGACTCATTTTTACATCACATTATACACTTCTTGTTTCCATGGTTACGACCACCCTGCAATCCAGCATCACTGGTCGTGCTTGCACACTATAGAAGAAGGCGCTGGCTGGGACCATAGGAGCGCACATAAGCTGTCTCTTTTTACTAAAGTGTGCAAGCACGACCACCCCTGCTGGATTGCAGGGTGGTCGTAACCATGGAAACAAGAAGTGTATAATGTGATGTAAAAATGAGTCTAGCCAGCAAAGGAGGCAATATGGACAATCACAATACATTAGTAAGTGCCTTATATTAACTTTCTCTACATGATAAATGCCATTTGCTGAAGAGGGACAACCCCTTTAACCACCTCCGGACCGCCTAACGCAGGATCGCGTTCCGGAGGTGGCAGCGCTGCGCACAGTCACGCATATATGCGTCATCTCGCGAGACGCGAGATTTCCTGTGAACGCGCGCACACAGGAACGGAAGGTAAGAGAGTTGATCTCCAGCCTGCCAGCGGCGATCGTTCGCTGGCAGGCTGGAGATGTGTTTTTTTTAACCCCTAACAGGTATATTAGACACTGTTTTGATAACAGCGTCTAATATACCTGGTCCTCTGGTGGTCCCCTTTGTTTGGATCGACCACCAGAGGACACAGGTAGCTCAGTAAAGTAGCACCAAGCACCACTACACTACACTACACAACCCCCCCCCCCCCTGTCACTTATTAACCCCTTATTAGCCCCTGATCACCCCATATAGACTCCCTGATCACCCCCCTGTCATTGATTACCCCCCTGTAAAGCTCCATTCAGATGTCCGCATGATTTTTACGGATGCACTGATAGATGGATCGGATCCGCAAAACGCATCCGGACGTCTGAATGGAGCCTTACAGGGGCGTGATCAATGACTGTGGTTATCACCCCATATAGACTCCCTGATCACCCCCCTGTCATTGATTACACCCCTGTCATTGATCAACCCCCTGTAAAGCTCCATTCAGATGTCCGCATGATTTTTACGGATGCACTGATAGATGGATCGGATCCGCAAAACGCATACGGACGTCTGAATGAAGCCTTACAGGGGCGTGATCAATGACTGTGGTTATCACCCCATATAGACTCCCTGATCACCCCCCTGTCATTGATTACACCCCTGTCATTGATCAACCCCCTGTAAAGCTCCATTCAGATGTCCGCATGATTTTTACGGATCCACTGATAGATGGATCGGATCCGCAAAACACATACAGGCGTCTCCCTGGAGCCTTCCAGGGGGGGTGATCAATGACTGTGGTGATCACCCCATATAGACTCCCTGATCACCCCCCTGTCATTGATCACCACCCCTGTCATTGATCACCACCCCTGTCATTGATCACCCCCCCTGTCATTGATCACCCCCCCTGTCATTGATCAACCCCCTGTCATTGATCATCCCCCTGTCATTGATCACTCCCCCTGTCATTGATCACTCCCCCTGTCATTGATCACTCCCCCTGTCATTGATCACCCCCCTGTAAGGCTCCATTCAGACATTTTTTTGGCCCAAGTTAGCGGAATTATTATTTTTTTTTCTTACAAAGTCTCATATTCCACTAACTTGTGTCAAAAAATAAAATCTCACATGAACTCACCATACCCCTCACGGAATCCAAATGCGTAAAATTTTTTAGACATTTATATTCCAGACTTCTTCTCACGCTTTAGGGCCCCTAGAATGCCAGGGCAGTATAAATACCCCACATGTGACCCCATTTCGGAAAGAAGACACCCCCAGGTATTCCGTGAGGGGCATTTTGAGTCCATGAAAGATTGAAATTTTTGTCCCAAGTTAGCGGAACGGGAGACTTTGTGAGAAAAAAATTAAAAATATCAATTTCCGCTAACTTGTGCCAAAAAAAAAAAATTTCTATGAACTCGCCATGCCTCTCATTGAATACCTTGGGGTGTCTTCTTTCCAAAATGGGGTCACATGTGGGGTATTTATACTGCCCTGGCATTCTAGGGGCCCCAAAGCGTGAGAAGAAGTCTGGTATCCAAATGTCTAAAAATGCCCTCCTAAAAGGAATTTGGGCACCTTTGCGCATCTAGGCTGCAAAAAAGTGTCACACATCTGGTATCGCCGTACTCAGGAGAAGTTGGGGAATGTGTTTTGGGGTGTCATTTTACATATACCCATGCTGGGTGAGAGAAATATCTTGGCAAAAGACAACTTTTCCCATTTTTTTATACAAAGTTGGCATTTGACCAAGATATTTATCTCACCCAGCATGGGTATATGTAAAATGACACCCCAAAACACATTCCTCAACTTCTCCTGAATACAGAGATACCAGATGTGTGACACTTTTTTGCAGCCTAGGTGGGCAAAGGGGCCCACATTACAAAGAGCACCTTTCGGATTTCACAGGTCATTTTTTACAGAATTTGATTTCAAACTCCTTACCACACATTTGGGCCCCTAGAATGCCAGGGCAGTATAACTACCCCACAAGTGACCCCATTTTGGAAAGAAGAGACCCCAAGGTATTTCGTGATGGGCATAGTGAGTTCATAGAAGTTTTTATTTTTTGTCACAAGTTAGTGGAATATGAGACTTTATAAGAAAAAAAAAAAAAATAAATCATCATTTTCCGCTAACTTGTGACAAAAAATAGAAAGTTCTATGAACTCACTATGCCCATCAGCGAATACCTTAGGGTGTGTACTTTCCGAAATGGGGTCATTTGTGGGGTGTTTGTACTGTCTGGGCATTGTAGAACCTCAGGAAACATGACAGGTGCTCAGAAAGTCAGAGCTGCTTCAAAAAGCGGAAATTCACATTTTTGTACCATAGTTTGTAAACGCTATAACTTTTACCCAAAGCATTTTTTTTTTTACCCAAACATTTTTTTTTTTATCAAAGACATGTAGAACAATAAATTTAGAGCAAAATTTATATATGGATGTAGTTTTTTTTGCAAAATTTTACAACTGAAAGTGAAAAATGTCATTTTTTTGCAAAAAAATCGTTAAATTTCAATTAATAACAAAAAAAGTAAAAATGTCAGCAGCAATGAAATACCACCAAATGAAAGCTCTATTAGTGAGAAGAAAAGGAGGTAAAATTAATTTGGGTGGTAAGTTGCATGACCGAGCAATAAACGGTGAAAGTAGTGTAGGTCAGAAGTGTAAAAAGTGGCCTGGTCTTTCAGGGTGTTTAAGCTAGGGGAGCTGAGGTGGTTAAGGACCTGAAGTGATCAGTTAATGGGTGGAAACCAATAAAGGAGTTGAAGCTGTTTTGTATGGAGGAATGGGCTAAAATTCTACCAAAAGCCGATGTGTAGGACTAATCAACACTTTCTGGAAATGTTTGGTTGTAGTTGCAGCTCCACATGGTGGTCACAGAGATAATGACAGCAATGGTTCACACACGTTCCTTTGCTACATGTGTTATTGGATCATTGGAAATTCTGAAGGGTTCACAAACTTTCAAGCACCACTGTATTTCTGCTTCACAGGAGTGGTTGTCACTCTCCAAGCCCATCCATTGGGTTAACACTTGGATGAATATTTTGACGCCACCAAAACTCCACCTCCCATGGGAAAATATTTAATATTCAAATGTATTTGTAGTTTGATTTAAATGTAATATTATTTATTAATATTGCCCCATGTATGTACCCTCTAGGATCAGGGCAGTGGGCACAGCTGCTGTAAACATGTGCCTGGTGGCTACAGGAGGGGCTGATGCTTATTACGAGATGGGAATCCATTGCTGGGATATGGCAGCTGCATCGGTCATCGTCACAGAAGCTGGAGGGGTTGTCCTGGATGCCACAGGTTAGTCCATGTGTAACCCTTTCTCTGCCAGGGCATTTTAGAGATTTACGCACCTCAAGTAGCCTGGACAATTTTTCCACTTTTGATATGTACAAATAACCTAAATCACAAATAAATAAATACTAACCCCCTCCCTCGACTACACAGACCCATATATTGTCCTAAAGGGCCACTTCCATCAGAGATTTTTTTTAAAGCTCAATATTCACAGAAAACCTGGTTCTTTTTTTAGAATTTTCATTTGAGCAGTATTATGCCATTTGAAAATTAAATACTAAATCTTGTCCTTCTCTACCAGTCAACATAAATGATTATTTTTCCTAAGTAGATTGGTAACCTATTGTCAGTTTACTGCTGCTCTGAACAGTAAGGCAATCCCCATTGTAATAGTAGGTGTAGAATTGGGATAACAGTATGACAGCTGTAATGTTCTTTTGATAGGCTAAGATGCCCACAGAAGAACATTGCCCCTTTCGCCCCCATCATATCCTGTACATATGCCATAAATGTCCAAGATGGGAATACCCATTTCAATCTTTCTTTGCTGAGAGGTCAGTCTTCAGAGAGATGTCATACGTTACATGATTTCCCAGCATAGAAAGAGCAAACGTGTAAATTAATAAATTAAATATTGTATCTTTTCCCACAAGACTATCATATTGTTCGGACCTTAAAGAGGACCTTTCATGGGTCCAGACTTTATAAACTAAGTATCAGGGTATGTAGGGCATACAGCGGGATCTAATAGTGCTTTACTATATTTTCTGGGCGCCGCTCCGTTCGCCCTCTGTGGCCCCCCGTTAAATTCCCCCACCCTGTATGCTAATTTTCGCATCGGTGCAATGAGGAGGAGACGCAGTCCGTCTCCATGGGCGTCTCCTTCTCCCTGGCTGTAGCGCTGTCCAATCGCAGCGCAGAGCGTCACAGCCAGGAAGAAGGTGAGTGGTTTTTTTTTTTCATCAAGTTTACATTTTACATTTCTCTATCCTGTCCATATCCGATCTGTAGTGTAAAGTATGCAATCCGCTTCTCTAGCAATACCCATTAGACTGCAATAGCGATAACGATTATCAGATAAGAATGTGTTATATTTCTGACAGATGGAAAAGGTTTCTGACAGCAAGAAAATACATTTTCACTCAGTTACTGTCACCAGAAATTATCACTTTCAATTATTTTTACAACAAAAAAAAATCTAAAATTTGTGCCGCGAAAATGGCCTCAATGATATTAACTCTTCCCTCCAAAACAAATAAGTTATAGCTCTTTAAATTTATGTATTTTTTTTGTTTTTATTGTGCTAAAATCGTACTAACACCAAATTAATGTAAAATTTATGGTGAACTAGTGTTAAGTATTCCCCCCCCCCCTCTTTTTTTGTTGTCAAAAACCTGGGTGCGTTTTATAGTCCAAAAAATATATACGCTATATATCAATCTGCTCATCTCCTCCTGCTCCATAACCTGCTGCCTGCAGATTGCACTGCATCTTCAATGTGACAGGTTCCCTTTTAGGTATACCTACATAACTTTCTTTGCAGTATGTCTTGGATATTGGGGCGCACTACTCCCAGTTTCTCACTTTCCACTTTTTTGAAATATGAATGTAATGTGCGGTTTTCTGTGTCTTTCAAATCAAAAGGGGTATTCCGGTTATAACAAGTTATCTCCTATCCACAGGATAGGGGATAACTATCAGATCGGTGCGGTCCTACCGCTGGGACCCCCACTGATCACAAGAACGGGTGCCCCATACCCCATGGATCCCCCCTGAAATGGAGGGAGCAGCTGGTTGGAAACGCGTGGCTCCACTCCATTCAGCTAGCTCCGGCGTTCCCATAGTAATAAATAGAGCGGCGCTATGCATTTCCAACTAGCCGCTCTGTCCATTTCAGTGGGCTCCACAGTGATCGCGGGGGTCCCAGCGGTAGGAGCCCCACCAATATGATAGTTCTCCCCAGAATAGCTCTTTAGAAACATGTCAAAGGCTTTATACTGTAGAAACTTTTGCCCCCTTTTTCTTCCACAGGAGGACCATTTGACCTGATGTCCCGTAGGGTCATTGCAGCGAGCACTAAGGAAATTGGAGAACGCATCTCCAAAGAACTTCAACTCATACCATTGGTGCGGGATGATGACAAGAAGGAGTAAACAGATGTGTTTGTTTTAGGTGCACTTGTGTTCATTGACTTTGCACTTTATTTAAAAATAGGCTATTTTGATTTAACACCTTCCTGGAAGTCATTTTCACCCTCCTGACGACGCCTGTTTTTGCAAATATGATGTGTCACTTAATGCTTTTGCTTATCCAAGCAATTCTGAGTTTTTCTCATGACACATCGTATTTCATTGATGATTGATAAAAAAAATGGCTGCACAACATTTCGCATACAAACAATAGAGCTGAGAAATGGGGATCATTCTTAATTAAAGTGGTATTATATCTACGATAAATGGAAAAGTGGAAGCTCTTTGCGCACATTTCTGATCAAACGTGTGTCGGGCCCATCTACCAGGCGTCAAGGTGGCTTCCGCAGATGGGTACCTAACACTAATATACCGCCTTCTCTTGGACATACCTAAGCCTACAATATTCAGGGCAGTGTAGGAACCAGCTACATTTATACTCTGCTCAGAAGCCCCAGGCAGATGGGCGTTGCTCAGCCATTTTTTTTATCAACCATGTTTGCTTGATGGATATGAACATCGTACTTCATGTCAGTGTAAACTTCGATATGTTTTTACTGTTATAAAAAAAAATATGCAAAATTTACAGAAAATTTTAAAAATGTCACTTTATTTTTTTTAAGTTGTTAAAGTCTTGGAATTTTGTAAGCAATTTTTCAAGAAAATTTCCAAAAGTGATTTCTTAAAGCACTGATTGAATTCTGAAATGACATTGAAGGGGCTTACATAATAGGAACCACCCCAAATTACCCAATTTTTGAAACAACAACCCTCAAACTAATTTTAGAAACTTTATTAACCCTTGAGGTGTGCCACAGGAAATAGAAGGGTTATCCCATGACTAGTGGAAAAAATGAAAATAGGGCATCATATAGGATATGACAACCTCTTTTTTTTTTTTTTTTTTTTTTTTTTTTTTTTTTTTTTTTTTTATAAATATTTTATTGTTATAATACAAAAATTTAAATCCATATTACATACTTGATATTATAAATTCCATAGATCCGCCAATTCTGATCTGTAAACATAATTGACAATAATTTCATGCAGATATCCATAATATGTCAGTATTTGAAAATCAAAGGGAGGTCTCCTACTGGGGAGGGTGACAGGGCTCACCCGACATCCTAGGCTTGATAATGCAAGTGGAAAAAGCAACCCACTTAGCCCAGGTTCTCCATTCGCTACAGGGATAGGGGCCCGAAATCCAGACAGCCGCCCGGCAGCGAGCGCCGCTCGCGCACGCCCTCCCCCAGACACGGGCAAGTACGAGCGGAAGGACTGGCACTCATGTGGCCGATCGCTTTATGCTCACATGCTGCCTAAAGGCGAGCTTGCAGCGATCTTTAATCGCAGGCATTTGATAAAGCAAAAACCAGAGAGGGGAGTCCAGCAGTCTTTTACCACAGTGGTAGAAACCCACTCGTATATTTTACTGCCTCATCCCCATATGATTAAGTCAGCTATCGGTTGCATGGTTCACCATACTTTGCGTTTATTCGCATTGATATTTCATGCGACAGAGAACTCGAACCGAGTGTCACTCAGCAATTAAAAAGGATATAAGCAAAAAACAAAGCCAGATACCTGCTCTGTCTCTTAAAATGAGATACCTGCTCTGTCTCTTTTTAACAAGGCTAGAATCAGCCCTGTACCTCACATGGGTCCAGAGATCTCCACATTCATTGCTCTGCTAGATTTATATCAAGCTGTCAGCTCAGGGGGAGTGTAATTTCTGCTGCATATAAGGGTCCATGCTCCTCCTATCACAGCTCAGGAGGCAGTTGAAAGATGAAACTTAGCATGTGCGGCCTTCTCAGCAAGCCAGACAAAGTAATAAGGAAAGAAACAGCAGGTGGTGCTATACAGATACATTTTATTGAATAAATCAGTAGCTATGTTAAATGCAATTACAAAAGAATTAAGGTCCAGGTTCTGGTTTGAACACTGTATTTATTGTGGGACAACCCCTTTAAAACAAAATGGAGGTGAAACTAAATTTATTTTTATTTTTTTTACAGATTTTCCATTTTATTTCCTGTAAAACAGCAAGGGTTAACAGCAAGCCTCAATATTTATTATGTTGATTCTGCAGTTTACAGAAACACTCCATAAGTGGTCGTAAACTTCTGCTTGGGCAAATGGCAGGACTGAGAGGGGAAGGAGCACCATATGTTTGTTTGTTTTTAAGGGCGGGGCAATTTTGCTGGAATGGTTTTTGGGTGCTGTGTCGCATTTGAAGAGACTCAGGTACCCCTACAGTAGAAACACTCCAAATGTGGCCCCACTTTTGAAACTACCCCCTCAAGGAATTTTTTGATGGGTGTAGTGAGTGCTTTGACCCAACTGATGTTTCATGGAATTTTAGTGAAAATAGTCCTAATTTTTTATTTTCACAAGAGAAAAAGCACCTAACAATTTAAGTGTTTTCTCCTGAATACAGAAACACCCCAAATGTGGTCGTAAACTGCTGTATGGGCACATGGCAGGGCTCAGAAGGGACATTTTTGTGTGAATGGTGCTCAGGTGTCCATGTTACATTTGCAGAGGCCCTAAGGTACCAATACAGTGTAAAATCCCCAAAAGTTACTCCATTTCAGAAACTAAAACCTTCAAGGAATTCATCTAGGGGTATAGTTATTGACTTGACTCCACAGGGGCTTCATAGAATTTTTTAAGATTGGTACGTGAAATGAAAAATTACCTTGTATTTCAATTATACGTAGTTTTAACTTCAAATGTTTCATTTTCACAAGTGGTAGGAGAACAAGTACCCCAAATTCTGATACATAGTTTTTCATGAGTACAACAATACCCCCTATATGGTCATAAACTGCTGTTTGAAATTTATACAGCACTGGCCCAAAACTGCAGAGGCTGAGAGGTGAAAATTAAAAAAAAAAAAACACCTAGAAGTGATGCCATTTTAGAAACCACACCTCTCATGGAATTTACTAAGGGGTGTAATGAACGTTTTGACCCCACAGATGTTTTGCAAAAATTAATTCACAGCAGATGGTGCAAAGTGAAAACTGCAATTTTTACACACATTTGCCATTTCAGTGCCCAATATGTTGTGCCCAGCTTACGGCAGTGCGAAAATCAAGTCCTCTTATTATTATTCTGTACTTACTGGTTTTAGAAACACCCTACATGTGGCCCTAATCTTTTCAATGGACATACAACAGGGCTCAGGGGTAAAAAAAGCACCACGTGCATTTGAGGCCCAGTTTGGTGATTTACGCAGTTTGTATTGACAATTGTAGAGGCTCTAGGGTGAAATAATGAATAGATCCCCCAAGAAGTGACCCCATTTTTCTAAACTACACCCCTCAAAGTATTAAAGATGAAGTGAGCATTTTGACCCCACAGTTGTTTTTGCAAAAGCCACACCAGATTCAAAGTGAAAATTGCAATTTTTCCATGAATTTGTCAACTCTGCCCAGTATGTTGTGCACAGCGTATGTGTCACGGAACCATGAACCAGACGTACAACAAGAGATAAGTGAAAATAAGAAGGCTTTATTGAAAATAAAGCTGTAAAGCAAAAGTCCAAACGAATGGTGAAACCGAAGCAGAGTCTTTGAGAGGCCAGAGATCAGGAACCAGAAGGGTAGTCGGCCGAATCCAGGATCAGGAACCAGCAGGGTAGTCAGACGAAGCCAGGATCAGGAACCAGCAGGGTAGTCAGACGAAGCCAGGATCAGGAACCAGCAGGGTAGTCAGACGAAGCCAGGATCAGGAACCAGAAGCAGCAGCAGTCTTAGAAGCATGTGAACACAGGAGGACCAAGCAAGGAACTGAAGCCACAGACCTCCTATATATATGAGCTAGGCATCCAGCTCCTCCCAGTGGGAAGGAGGAGCCGCAGGGTGGAAGGCTACAAGAAACCCAGAAACCAAGATGGCCGCCAGCACATGTCAAACGAAGGAGAACAGCAAGAAGGTAAGACCATGAGAGTACCTCCCCCTCAAGGGCCCCTCCTCCGCGGAGCAAAAAACGGTTTCTGAGGGAAGCGTGCGTGGAAGGCTTGGAACAAGGCAGGAGCATGGACATCTGCGGAGGGAACCCAGGAACGCTCCTCTGGACCATAACCACGCCAATGGACCAAAAACTGCACCCGACCGCGGACCAGGCGTGAGTCCAGGATATTGCTCACCTCATACTCCTCATGATTGCCCACTCGGACCGGACGAGGCCGAGGAACCGAGGAACTGAAACGATTACACACCAGTGGCTTCAACAGGGAGACATGAAACACGTTAGAGATCCGCATGCCAGGAGGAAGCGCAAGGGCATAGGCTACCGGGTTTACCCTGCGAAGCACTCGGAAGGGACCAACAAAGCGAGGCGCCAGCTTGGGAGTGGGCACTCGAAGGTTGAGGTTGCGGGTGGACAACCATACACGGTCTCCGACCTGGTAGGAAGGAGCAGGCGCTCGTCTGCGATCAGCCTGGAGTCTCTGGCGCTGCGCAGAGGCCTCAAGGGACTTCTGGATCTGTACCCAAGAAGCACGTAGGACGGAAAGGTGATCCTCCACAGCCGGAATATCCTGGGGAGAGAATACCTCCGGTAACACGGCAGGTTGGAACCCATAATTGGCCATGAAGGGAGACGTCCCAGAGGAAGAGTTCACCGCCGTGTTCCTAGCAAACTCAGCCCAAGGCAGAAGGTCAACCCAATTGTCTTGGTGATCGGAGACATAGCAACGAAGGAATTGCTCCAAGGCCTGATTGGATCGTTCTGCGGCCCCATTGGACTGAGGGTGGTAGGCCGAAGAGAAGGAGAGATGAATCCCCAACTGGGAGCAAAAGGCGCGCCAGAACCTGGACACAAACTGACTCCCCCGATCCGACACAATCTCCTTGGGCAAACCGTGCAACCGGAAGACCTCCCTGGCAAAAATCGTGGCCAACTCTTGTGCAGAGGGTAACTTCTTGAGAGGAACACAGTGGCACATTTTGGAAAACCGATCCACAATCATGAGAATGACCGTATGGCCTCGGGATGCAGGGAGGTCCACAATGAAATCCATCCCCAGGTGTGACCATGGGCGCTCCCCGGTGGCTATGGGTTGCAGAAGGCCCAACGGAAGGTGCCGAGGGGACTTACTCTGGGCACAAACGGAGCATGCCGCTACATATGCGGCGATGTCGGAACGTAGGGAAGGCCACCAGAACAGACGTGAAACAGCCCAGGACAGCTGATTCTTTCCAGGATGCCCCGCGGTCTTGGAGTTATGGTAGGTTCGCAACAACCGAGTGCGCAACTCCTCAGGCACAAAACATCTGCCGTTGGGTCTCCCAGAGGGAGCACCAGATTGAGCCGCCAAAATCTGCTCACCCAGGGGAGAGGTCAGGCTGGTGCGAATGGCGGCCAGGATCTGATTCGGAGGTATGACCGAAGTCGGAATCGACTCCTCCCTGGACAGCTCGGAGTACTGCCGTGATAGGGCATCCGCCCTGATGTTCTTGGAACCGGGTAGGTAGGAGACCACGTAATTAAAACGTGACAAGAACAGAGCCCATCTGGCCTGACGTGGTGTCAATCTCTTGGCCTCAGAAAGGTAGGTCAGATTCTAATGGTCCGTCAGGATGAGAACCGGAACCACCGAACCCTCGAGCAAGTGCCTCCATTCTTTAAGGGCCTGCACGATGGCCAATAACTCCCTGTCACCAATCTGATAGTTGCACTCCGCGGAAGACAGTTTCCGGGAGTAAAACCCACAAGGAAGCAGAGGACCCTCTGGTGTTCTACGCTGAGACAGAAGGGCGCCTACTCCCGTCTCAGACGCGTCCACCTCGAGGACAAAGGGCAACCCAGGGTTGGGATGCGACAGAATCGGAGCCGACACAAAAGCGGACTTTAGGGCCTCAAAAGCTCGGATGGCCTCAAGCGGCCAGACCTGGGAATTACTGCCCTTCCTGGTCAGATCCGTGAGAGGCTTGGCCAGCATGGAAAAGTCCCTGATGAACTTCCGATAATAATTGGCGAAGCCCAAAAAGCGCTGCAGGGAACGAAGACCACTGGGCTGGGGCCACTGTAAGACAGCCGAGACCCTCTCAGGATCCATGGAGAACCCCTCAGCGGAAATGATGTAACCTAAGAAGGTTACCTGGGATCGGTGAAATTCGCATTTCTCAAGCTTACCGAACAGCTTGTTCTCTCGTAACCGTTGCAACACTCGTCTGACATCCAGAATGTGGACCTCCATGGATTCAGAATATACCAAGATGTCATCCAAATAGACCACCACACACTGCTGCAACAGGTCACGGAAAACATCGTTGATGAATTCCTGAAAGACTGCGGGCGCATTGCACAACCCAAAGGGCATAACCAAGGATTCATAATGACCGGTCCTGGTGTTAAACGCGGTCTTCCACTCATCGCCCGCCTTGATCCTTACCAGGTTATATGCCGCCCTCAGGTCGAGTTTGGTAAAGACCGTGGCCCCTTTAAGGCGATCGAACAGCTCGGAAATCAAGGGTATCGGGTAGGCGTTCTTGATCGTGATGCGATTGAGACCCCTGTAATCGATGCAAGGCCTCAACTCACCGCCCTTCTTTTTCACAAAGGAAAATCCAGCCCCTGCCGGGGACGAGGATTTGCGAATGTGTCCGCGTGAAAGTGCCTCCCTCACGTACTCCTCCATGGCCTCATTCTCCGCTACCGACAGTGGATAGACTTTGCCACGAGGAGGAACGGCACCAGGTTGTAACTCTATGGCACAATCGTATGGGCGGTGCGGAGGTAGGGCAACCGCGCGCACCTTATCGAATACATCCCGGTACTCCTCGTATTCAGGAGGCAACAGAGAGTCCGAGGAAGTACACAGCAACTTGACAGACCCATGGATGCAACTAGCCCCACACTGCGGTGACCACGAGAGGATCTCGGCCGATCTCCAATCGAAAGTCGGATTATGCTTCTGGAGCCAGGGGTAGCCCAAGACCACCGAGTAGTGTGGAGACGAAATAACCTGGAGGCAGACCGACTCTCTGTGAACGGCACCAATGGCTATCCCCACTGGAAGGGTCTCATGAGTCACGTGTGACGACAGAAGGGGTCTGCCGTCTATCGCCTCAAGAGCCAGTGGGGAACCTCGAGCCTGCAGAGGAATGGAATTGGCGGCAGCGAACACACCATCAATGAACAAACCACCAGCACCAGAGTCCACCAACGCCTGGGTCGTCACCGAGCCCCCGACCCAGGAGAGGACAACAGTGATCAGTGGTTTGTCAACACGGGAAACCGGGGACGAGGAGACTCCACCTAAGATCTGCCCCCGACAGGATCTCAGGTGCGAGCGTTTCCCGGACGGTTCGGACATGCCAACCGAAAATGCCCACCGAGACCACAGTACATGCATCGACCCTCGCGTCTCCGGAGTACCCTCTCCCCCTCGGACAGGCGAGCAAACCCCAGCTGCATGGGTTCACCCCCAGACAAGTCATCCCCAGGAGGCGTGGGAGGAGAGGGAGGCACGGGTGGGACAGCAAACGTAGGCGCCAATCTGTTAGAAGACCTCCGCAGGCTCTCCTTAAAGGAAGGTCTCTCCCTGAGTCTGGTGTCAATCAAAATCAGGAAAGAAATAAGAGACTCGAGCTCCACTGGTAGGTCCTTAGCTGCAACCTCATCCTTCAAGGCATCCGAGAGACCATGAGAGAAAGCAGCGACCAGAGCCTCATTATTCCAGCCCACCTCTGCTGCCAGGGTACGAAACTCAATGGCGTATTCAGCTACGGATCGTGAACCCTGTCTGATGGACATAAGGAGCTTCGCAGCAGAGGCAGCACGAGCCGGCACATCGAATACCTTCCGAAGAGAAGCAACAAAACCGGAAAACTCGGCAACCACCGGATTGTTGTTCTCCCATAAAGGGCAACAACCGGAGCGGCAGTAGGAGCGACAACCGACCCATCGGCAACGGGAGCGAAATGAGCCGTGCGTTCAAGCAGGGTTTGCAACGCCACAGCGAACCGACCCAACAGGTGATCCTGCTGATCAAGTCTGGCAACCAGCATGGGTAGCGAGGATGGCCCTGTACCGTCAGAACTCATGGCTTGGTCCTAATGTCACGGAACCATGAACCAGACGTACAACAAGAGATAAGTGAAAATAAGAAGGCTTTATTGAAAATAAAGCTGTAAAGCAAAAGTCCAAACGAATGGTGAAACCGAAGCAGAGTCTTTGAGAGGCCAGAGATCAGGAACCAGAAGGGTAGTCAGGCGAATCCAGGATCAGGAACCAGCAGGGTAGTCAGACGAAGCCAGGATCAGGAACCAGCAGGGTAGTCAGACGAAGCCAGGATCAGGAACCAGCAGGGTAGTCAGACGAAGCCAGGATCAGGAACCAGCAGGGTAGTCAGACGAAGCCAGGATCAGGAACCAGAAGCAGCAGCAGTCTTAGAAGCATGTGAACACAGGAGGACCAAGCAAGGAACTGAAGCCACAGACCTCCTATATATATGAGCTAGGCATCCAGCTCCTCCCAGTGGGAAGGAGGAGCCGCAGGGTGGAAGGCTACAAGAAACCCAGAAACCAAGATGGCCGCCAGCACATGTCAAACGAAGGAGAACAGCAAGAAGGTAAGACCATGACAGTATGCCAATGTGAAAAATAAGCCTTGTTATTATGCAGTATTTTCTAGTTTTGGAAATGTCATAAGTGTGGCCTTATTCATTTGGCTGAACGCATGACTAATCAGGAGTAAAAGAGCACTATTTGCCATGGAGGCCCAGTGTGGTGATTTTACGCAGCTTTTGCTGACAATTTGGTCTGGGGTAAAATAATAAATGAAACCCCTAAGACCCATTTTGGAAACTCTGACCTTCAAGGTATTAAGAGGTGTAGTGAGCATTTTAACACCACAGGTGTTTTTCAGAAATGACTGCATTGCGGACCATGGAAAATCAAAATTTATATTTTTCCACACAGATGGCATTTCAATGCTTAATATGTTGTGCCCACCTGGTGCCATCTGAGACTCACACCACACTTCTTAAGTTCATAAGCTGGTTCCAATGGGTGCATAAATGCCATAAATGTGGACATGAGCTGCTGTATGGGCGCAGAAGGGAAGGAGCGCCAATCTGCTTTTGGAATCTGGAATGGTTTTTAGAAACATAGAATGTGTCGGCAGATAAGAACCATTTGGCCCATCTAGTCTGCCCAATATACTGAGTACTATGGATAGCCCCTGGCCCTATCTTATATGAAGGATGGACTTATGCCTATCCGATGCATGCTTAAACTCCTTCACTGTATTTGCAGCTACCACTTCTGCAGGAAGGCTATTCCATGCATCCACTACTCTCTCAGTAAAGTAATACTTCCTGATATTACTTTTAAACCTTTGCCCCTCTAATTTAAAACTATGTCCTCTTGAAGAAGTTTTTCTTCTTTTAAATATTCTCTCCTCTTTTACCTTGTTGATTCCCTTTATGTATTTAAAAGTTTCCATCATATCCCCTCTGTCTCGTCTTTCTTCCAAGCTATACATGTTAAGGTCCTTTAATCTTTCCTGGTAAGTTTTATCCTGCAATCCATGTACTAGTTTAGTAGCTCTTCTCTGAACTCTCTCCAAAGTATCAATATCCTTCTGGAGATATGGTCTCCAGTACTGAGCACAATACTCCAAATGAGGTCTCACTAGTGCTCTGTAGAGCGGCATGAGCACCTCCCTCTTTCTACTAGTAATGCCTCTCCCTATACACCCAAGCATTCTGCTAGCATTTCCTGCTGCTCTATGACATTGTCTGCCTACCTTTTAAGTCTTCTGAAATAATGACCCCTAAATCCCTTTCCTCAGATACTGAGGTTAGGACTGTATCACTGATTTTATATTCTGCTCCTGGGTTTTTACGCCCTATTTGCATTATTTTGCACTTATCCACATTAAATTTTAGTTGCCAGATTTTTGACCATTCCTCTAGTTTTCCTAAATCCTTTTCCATTTGGTGTATCCCTCCAGGAACATCAACCCTGTTACAAATCTTTGTGTCATCAGCAAAAAGACACACCTTACTATCGAGGCCTTCTGCAATTTCGCTGATAAAGATATTAAACAATATGGGTCCCAGAACAGATCCCTGAGGTACCCCACTGGTAACAAGACCTTGGTCTGAATATACTCCATTGACTACAACCCTCTGTTGCCTGTCCCTCAGCCACTGCCTATTCCATTCAACAATATGGGAGTCCAAGCCCAAAGACTGCAATTTATTGATAAGCCTTCTGAGACAGTATCGAAAGCCTTACTGAAGTCTAGATAAGCGATGTCTACTGCACCTCCGCCATCTATTGTTTTAGTCACTCAATCAAAAAAATCAATAAGATTAGTTTGACATGATCTCCCTGAAGTAAACCCATGCTGTTTTTCATCTTTCAATCCATGGGATTTTAGATGTTCCACAATCCTCTCCTTAAGTATGGTTTCCATTAATTTCCCCACTATTGATGTCAGGCTTACTGGCCTATAGTTACCCGATTCCTCCCTACTATTTTTCTTGTGAATCGGCACAACATTTGCTAATTTCCAATCTTCTGGGACGACTCCTGTTGCCAGTGATTGGTTAAATAAATCTGTTAATGGTTTTGCTAGTTCACCACTGAGCTCTTTTAATAGCTTTGGGTGTATCCCATCAGGCCCCTGTGACTTATTTGTATTGATTTTAGACAGCTGACTTAGAACCTCTTCCTCTGTAAAGACACATGCATCAAAAGATTCATTAGTCTTCTTTCCTAACTGAGGTCCTTTTCCTTCATTTTCCTTCGTAAAGACTGAACAGAAGTATTCATTGAGGCAGTCAGCTAGTTCTTTATCTTCTTCCATATTCCTTCCTTCCTTTTGTTTTTAATTTTGTAATTCCTTGTTTTAGTTTCCTTTTTTCATTTATGTATCTGAAGAATGCCTTATCGCCTTTTTTCCCTGACTGAGCTAATTTCTCTTCTGCCTGTGCTTTAGAAGCTCTTATAACTTGTTTGGCCTCTCTCTGCCTAATCTTGTAAATTAGCCTGTCATCCTCGTTTTGTTTTTTTTAATAATTCCTAAATGCTTTTTGTTTTTAATGATTTTGGCCACTTCTGCTGAGTACCACCGTGGTTTTTTCCTTTTTTTGCTTTTACTGACAAGCCTAATGCAATTTTCTGTTGCCTTCAATAGTGCCTCTTTTAAGTAGTCCCATTTCTCCTGGACTCCAATGAAACAGTTACAATCTGATAGGGACTCGTATACCACTAATCTAATTTTAGAAAAGTCTGTTTTTCTAAATTCTAAAACTTTTGTTTTTGCGTGGTGTGACTCAGTCACTGTACTTATAGTGAACCACACTGACTGGTGATCACTAGATCCCAAGCTTTCCCCTACAGTAATATCATATACCAAATTCCCATTTGTGAATACTAAATCTAAAATGGCCTCCTTCCGGGTTGGCTCCTCAACTACTTGCTGTAGAGATAATCCCAGTAGGGTATTTAGAATATCTGTACTCCTGGCAGAACTAGCTATTTTGGTTTTCCAGTTTACATCAGGAAGATTGAAGTCTCCCATAATGATAACTTCCCCCTTCAATGTCATTTTAGCTATTTCCTCAACTAGTAGATCATCTAATTCTTTGACTTGGCTAGGTGGTCTATATATCACACCTACACGAGTTACCTTATGATTATCAAGCTGCAAGGTAACCCAAACTGACTCTAAATTGTTCTCGCTAACTTGTATCAAATTAGATTTTATGCTGTCTTTCACATACAGGGCCACCCCTCCCCCCTTCTTGCCTTCTCTGTCTTTCCTGTATAGAGAGAACCCTGGTATTGATATATCCCAGTCATTACTCCCCTTGAACCACGTCTCGGTAACAGCCACTACATCTATATTCTCAGATGCCATTATAGCCTCAAGTTCATTGATCTTATTCCCTAAACTGCGAACATTTGTAGATAAGAATCTGAGCTTGTCATTTCTCAACCTTTGTGCTACTGGCATCTTCTGGCATTGTTCAGGGGGCAGTCGGACTGCTGGATTATCACTCTTTTGCCCCCCTTTCCTAGTTTAAATGCTCCTTAGCAAATACTTGGAACTGTTCACCGAGGACATTCGTTCCTTTGAGAGAAAGATGCAAACCATCTTTCTTGTACAGTTCTTTTCCATTCCAACAAGAGCTAACATGAGACACAAAGCCAAACCCTTGGTTCAGACACCATTCCCCAAGCCATATATTGAATTCCTTAATGCGCATCTTCCTGTCATTCTGAAGGTTATGCACAGGCAGAACTGCAGAGAATGTAACAGTTGATGCAACTACATCACACCACTACATCACTACATCACACTTGAGTTACCCATACTGTGAAAATCCCCAATAAATGACCCCATTTTTGAAATTACACCCCTCAAGTTATTTATCAAGGGGCTGAGTCGACATTTTGACACTCTAGGTATTTTACAGAAATCAAAGGGGTTGACTGGGGTTTTTCTATTGATGACCTATCCTCAGGATAGTATAAATATGTGGCACACAGGATATTCTTTGCAAATTGAAGGTGATTTTATTTAGTAATTTTCACAATTAGAGAGTCATGATCCAGTTTATAGGAAATTAAATACTGTGTAACCACTTTCCTTATTAGAGCTGGATGTTTCGATCCATAAGGACCTTCTTCAGCGACTTGGAATTTCTGTGGTCAGAGTTAGTGATATGTCTTGATCCAGACACCCCACTACCTCTGACCACAGAAATTCCAAGTAGCTGAAGAAGGTCCTTATGGATCGAAACATCCAGCTCTAATATGGAAAGTGGTTACACAGTATTTAATTTTCCTATAAACTGGATCATGACTCTCTAATTGTGAAAATTACAAAATAAAATCACCTTCAATTTGCAAATAATATCCTGTGTGCCACATATTGACCTATCCTCAGGATAGTATAATCAATCGAAAAACCCCGGACTACCACTTTAAAGATCAGGGAACCATGCAAAATGTCAATTTGCTTGTTTTCCACATATATGGTATTTCAGTCCCCAATATGCTGTGCCTAGCTCATGCCATGCGTCTTAAATTGTTAGGCAGGTTCTGCTAAGTATGGAAATAACATAACATAAGTGTGGGTGTGAACTGCTGTTTAGGTATGCCACAGGATTCAAAAGGTAAAGACCTCAGTTTGGCTTTTGCAGTGCATATTTTGAAAGATTGGTTTACAGGCGCCATGTTTAAGCAGCCCCCAGGGTACCAGTACAGCTATTTTTTTACATCAATATGTGGCAGGCCCAGAGGTCTTTGTATGGGTTCCGGTTGCCATGTTGGCCATCGGCAACTTGTGACTGCATTGTGGGGAGCTGATGGAGTTAGAAAGGGAGCTGTACTGTGCCCTCTCAATCGGTGCACCATACATTTACAATGCCATTTATGTGCATGTTTGGAAGGTGTTAAAGAATTATTAGAGTTCCGAATACAGCACTTTACAGGAGTTTTAACATCTGGACCCATGTCCATCATCTGTCCCTCATCTCCTGTCAGTGTGGTATTCCTAAAGCGCTGGGACTTTGACTATAGTTGAAGAGGGTAGGTGACGGTCAATGCAGTGCCACAAGTTTAAACACCCCCACCCCTGAGTACATAGAAACTGCCTATAAGAAACAGCATAAACTTATATAGTTGTAAAAAGACACCGGTTTATCAAGACCAGCTGAGTTAGCATTTTCCACCAAGAAAGGATTATTTAAATGACGTTACTAGCACTGCTCTTTACTTCTCATGAGACCCTTCTTTCTCTCAACAACTGTTGCGGGAGGTGCTGTATAGTTGGTGGGAAGAGCTTCGGGAGCATAGCTTTGGCTGGATATGGGGATGGACCAGGTTCTCTACTACAAAATAAAAAAATAGGGCACAAAGCGCCAGAAGTGCTATGGTGGCGTTCCCCATGTAGGGCTTTACTGAGTACATGATATGGAGAGGCAGGATTACTATGAATGTACCACTGAAAGTTTCCTGCTGTAATAAATCATTTAAAAGGAGGCTGTTCATAGGAAGAAAGATTCAAGAAGCTGAACCCCATACGCCCAGGAACATGGCTCTGATGAAGAAGAGCTGTGACTTCAGAAACAGCTATTGCTTACACCGAGCACAGGATGCCAGACACTGGTATTACCCTGCTGGTGTTGGCGGTCCACTTCAGAGACAGAATCACAGACGTGTGGGTAAAATCTAGGGGGGCTGCAGCACTAATATCAGTGTTGTGCTTTGCAGGAAGTGAAGATGTTTCCTGGGTATGTGCCATCACTTATGATAGTTTTAGAACTCCTTTATATCATGTAACATGATTCTGAAGGCTCTCGGAAGTTGGAACTCATTTATTCTGAGTAACGATGTCTGGTTTCATCATTATCTGATTTTCATTATAATGAAA
The DNA here is from genome assembly GCF_905171765.1 of Bufo bufo. Classification (NCBI taxonomy): domain Eukaryota; kingdom Metazoa; phylum Chordata; class Amphibia; order Anura; family Bufonidae; genus Bufo; species Bufo bufo. The sequence continues at coordinate 90,119,584 of NC_053393.1, read as the reverse complement.
TTCTCCCTCTGCTGGATATCACTGCAGAGAACGCTGAAATCTCCAAAAGACTTGAACGCCTGCCATTGCTATCAGGTTTTGTGAAATGGGAGAGCATGCTCTTTTTTTTTTATTTTCTGTAGTCAGCCATGTGATGTTAAGTACTTTTGTGTTGAAAATGACAAAAGTATTCTAGAAGTGATGCTTTTATTGGGTAACCAAAACCATTCTGTTTGCAAGCTGTCGCAGCACAGAGGCTCCTTCTTCAGATGAAGAAAGTTTGCAAACAGAATCACTGTTATAATACTTTTGTCATTTTTAACTTCACACAATGTTGGCTTAGTCAACCATAGATGTGGTATCTGTTTTTCGAGTCTCCCTGTTGAATGTGAACCACAACTCATATATAAGAGGCATATTAAAAATATTGCCGGTTAAAACTATTTGCCTAATTACAATGTGTTAATGTCCTGTTGATATGAATGTGAGTTTTATGCACCGTCTGCCCTTTAGAAAACTATTCTGTAATGTTCAACCGATTTGACCTGGAAAACATTAAGTGTGAGATGCCTTTTATTTGTTTGGTGCTCGTTCATGATCAATTAGATGGCTATTGCAAAGAATGCTGGCCAAAATCTTTATTAACAGGTTGCATATGCTGAGATTTCAGCTCCATACAGCCTCATTCAGGCGGCTCTAATTTGGCCACAGTTTAGGGTCCATATGACAGCCTAGCCAAGTGATGGCTAACTTCTGGCACTCCAGCTGTGGTGAAGCTACGACTCCCAGCGTGCTCCATTCATTTCTATGGAGTGCTGAGAACAGCCAAGCAAGTGTACATCTTGGGAGTCTCCGTCACATGATCCGTGGTAATGGAATCCATAAGACAATTCAGCATCTACCCGAACTTCAAAACTTGAAGTTTGCTCATCCCTAGTTTTTATGTTTAACATATTTGTAAAAGAATTTCTATGTTATTTTTCATTTTCCATGTCACCATCTGTATTTAAACAAAAACCTTAAAATCCTGCAGTTTTCACACTGGCCACTATGCCTAATAAAGGAGCCACTTCTTGGTTTGTACAGATCACTTTACTGCAGTTAACTCATTCTAATCCTGCCTGTAATGATATCACCTGTGTGTACAGATAAGACAGGATCCTCCATTTACAATAGGTGATTGTCTACACCTTTTCTATTCTTTCCTTATACAATGACCTCTGCACGGGTCACAGAGCATGCCTAGAAATCTCTCCCATAAAAGTCAATGAGGTCCCCTCCTGACCATTGTGTCTATGGCCCATGGGGCTGCCGTAAAGCAATTTTCTTAATGCTTTGTAAATGCTGTTAACAGCTCAGGCAAGATGGCCGCCCCATACTCATATTCAGAAAATATAGTAATAGGAAAATGAGCGAGCACTCATACACTTGGCAACCAAATTGACATGTGCAGAAAATATTTATTAAATTCCCATAAAATACAAGTAATAAAATTTATAAGAACAATGTAGCAATAATATACAACATTACAGTCACATATATTGTCGTAAATATGATCGATACTATATTCGATAAAAATATTCGATACCACTCAATAGTGTCGATAAATTCAATAATATATATCACACCAAAAAACTTTAAGTATATGCTGTTATTTGGGAAAGAGGGGGTATTATCTTCTAGCACTCTATCCCAATTTGGGAAACTGAATGTCACTGAAAATGTTGTAGGTGTATTCACTGGGAGCGCAATATGTTCACAAAGTGTCCACAGGAATCCTGATAATGTGAAAAGTCTCTTATAGCATATACAGGTTGATATAAGCTTTGAATCGAAGAATAAATCGATATTTGGCTTATTGTCTAGCGTCTGTTGTCTCCCTATTGCTTCAATGAAGCTTTAAATATTTGCCGGCTTATTCAGTCACTCCATACAGCAAGCTGGTTTAAATTTCGCGGGAGTTCCAAAGATCGCGGGAGTTGCCACTCTGTTCCGCAATTTCCTTTGGTGCAGCTTTCGACGATAAGAATAGTTAATCCTTTACTGTAGAAATTTTCTTCTGTATGGCCATACAGTATTATCGGAGGCTTTTCAATGCAGGTACATCACTTGTTTCACCATACGCGTTACGGGTAAATTCACTCTCCCTTCCTCAGTGGTCCAGTGTCTGCCTGCTCTGCCTCCATTTTTATCCATTCCTTTAATTGCTTCCCAAATCTCGGACACCTGTTGTTCATACTACTCCCAGTTGGCCAGGGAATCCTCCCACATAATCAGGGGATAATTCTATACAGCCTTGATTTTTTTTTTTTTTTCCACTTGCAGTTTCCATGCGTTTTTTTGGGGACACATGCGTTTTTTGGCCCAGATGTCCCAATTGGTGTGATATATCATTGTGTGAAATATAAACTTGATATCTGATTGCTAACACTTATAAAATGACTTTTTATAATAAAATATTATTAAACACATTTTCAAGATAAAAATATCAATATAAGAATGTAAAACAATAAATAATAAATGTGTGGAATCTTGAAAGTTTCATAGGAATCCTAGAGTTTGATACAATTATTCGGATTTGATAGAGAAAGAAGGGTGGGTATCTCGGAGCCAAGGACACGTCGCAGCGCCGATAAACGGCCTAGCATGCGACGTGCCGTCTGCCACGAGACACCTAACCTACATAAATCCAAAAATTTCCAACTCCGAATTAAGGCCTTTCGGTTGTAGAGATCCAAATTCATAAATGCGTCTGGATTCTATCCTAGATATTTGTCTGATAAAATCACCGCCTCTCCAGTGTTTCTCCACCTTCTCCAGTGCCGTAAACACCAGACTTGATGGATCCTGATTATGCATCTCTTTATAATGTTTAGATAGGGAATGTTTATCATAACCCTTCCTGATGTTGGCAATATGTTCGGCCACTCTTTTTTTGAATGGCCTCTTGGTACATCCTATATATTGTCTGTTACAGGGGCACTGGAGAAGGTAGATAACTCCACTGGAGTCACATGTAAGACAATCTTCTATCTCCCAATTAAAATTGTTCTGAGTCGAGGGGACATTAGTCGTCAGGCGGGGTTTTTTATTCATTCTACAACCCATACACCTTCCACATTTATAAAAACCCTTCAAACTCAACCAAGTTCCTGAAAAACTCAACTTATTCTGTTTCCACGGTTTTTTGTTAGGGGCCACCTTGATACCTAGATTGGGTGCCCTAGTGAAGATAATCGTCGGAACAGTCGGGAGTAAGTGTCCCACAATTTTGTCATTCAACACATGGTGCCAATGGGTTTTAATAATTTTCTGAATCTTCCTATAATTCTCATTAAATGGAAGAACAACTCTCATGGCTTCTTCTTTATTTTGTGTTTTATCTTTCTCATTTTTATCTTTATTGTCCTCCTTATTAAAGAACTCTCTTCTATCTAATTTCCTAATTTGGTTGAGTGACTCCTCCACTAAGTTTTCAGGATATTCCTTCTCAATAAATTGTCTTTTCATCTCAATGGCTTCCATCTCAAAAGTATGTCCCTCTGTGCAGTTCTGCTTAATCCTACGGAACTGACCAGAGGGAACATTTGTCAGCCATTTCGGCAGGTGACAACTAGAAAAATCAATATAACTATTTCTAGCTGTGGATTTACAAAATGTCTCACATATATATTTATTACCAGATTGTGTGATTAATAAATCCAAGAATTCGGTGCTCTCCTGTATGTTTGAGGTAAAGACCAGATTTAAATTATTAATATTAATTGTTTCTAGGAATTTTTCCAATTCTTCAGAAAATAGAATAAAAAACCCCCCTGCAATTTAGAAAATAAAATCAAATTAGAAAAAAAGGATGTATGTCGCTATTTGGTTTTATCTGGCAGATAACATTTTTGGTGACACATTTCCTTTCATTTAAACAATCAGTGGAATTCAAGTTTGATTCCCTTGAGCTGCAGGTTGTCTGGGTCTTACGACCGTAATATGAACCCTAAAATGCAGCGACATTAGAGCCGCCAATAGGGTAAAATCTGTTGTGCCATAGAAAATACATTCTTCTGATTATTATCTTGATGGATAACCACAGCAGATATATTTGTATATAGCTTTGTTCTTAGGTCCTTTAGTAAAGGATAATTAGAAAGTAGAGTGTAGATGTAAATACGGTTCTTGCAGTATTTTTCTTTGCTCCCTTCCTTCATTTGCCTCAATGGATTTCTTATCACATGTTACAATTGTTGCCCAGGAACAAGGGCCAAACACACAACTAGTCTATAGCTTCTCCCACCACCCAGCTAGTTACATAGACACTCCCCTGTTGCTCCTTTGACACGCCCATGGACATAGCATCACAGGAAATAAGAAGGAGCGGCATGGACATGGTCATGTGACCCCAAAACAGAAGATAGGAAAAATAAAGGTAAAAGAAATATGTTACAAAATTACAGCTATCTTCATATTTGAATAATGTGTTAAGGCAAACCGGAAAACAGCCTTTTAAAGGTCTTCAGTCAGCAGGTTTGTCCCTATGACACTGGCTGACCTGTTACATGTGCACTTGGCAGCTGAAGGCATCGGTGTTGGTCCCATGTTCAGATGTGCCCGCATTACTGAGAAAAATGATGTTTAAATATATGCAAATTTATTGACCAGCTGAATTTTGTAGCTGTATTTTGGATCATTTGTTTAAAAAAAAGTAATTTCTTAAACTGTTGCTTTTAAAATGACCATCTGTTCTGCACCTAATCATCTATGTTGGCGCCGTTATTCAGTGGAGTGGGTGGGTACAAGCTGTCAGTGTCACCTACTAGAATCTGCCAGCCTACACCTTTTCGGTGATTTGGAAGATGAGTATGAGCCTAGCATATTTTTAGGTTCGTATGAATTTATTTAGAACTGCTCAGTCAAGGGACTTGGATCATCGCTTTACATGATTTAGAGACCAGTTAATTTCCAAAAATGACATAAGTAGCCTGAATCATTTCAAGTGCGTATACTAAATATCTTATGAACTTTATACTGAACCTAGCAAATATTTCTGCTGATCGCAGGGCCGGTTCTAGGTGAAATGGCCCCCCCCCCCCCCATGACACGATGACTTTTACAGAAGAAACTGTATATTGTGGGGCACAGTGTATGCTATATATGTATAAACAACATATTTCACATGAAAACTTACAATTACTTGGCTTGGCCCTTGGGGATCCCGGACACCACTTCAACACTTTGGCTGGGGGGCTCGGCGGAGCTGATGTTGTGTTTTATCCTAATAAGAAAGATTTCATAATAAGGATTTGGAGAGCGGCAGAGGGATAGCAGAGCAGGGAGAGGCTGGTGCTGCTACTAGGGGGTTATACCATGGGGGAGTAATAAAGCCCACCATAATGCCCCCCCAGTAGTAATAATTCTCCTTATAATGTGACAGTGTAAAAAATACCCCCTTGTAATGCCCCCAGTTGAGCTAATGTCCCCATAGTGCCCTCATAATGTGCCAGTATAAAATACCCCTATATAGTGTCCCCAGTAAATGCCCCCATAGTGCTCCTCTCCCCTTTCCTAGTGCCCCCCATAATGTACCAGTATAAAATGCCCCATATATAGTGCCCCAGTAGATGCCCTGTGTCCCCCATAATTTGTAAGTATAAAATACCCCTTCTCAGTGCCCCCGTAGATGACACCATAGTACTCCTCTCCCACCTTCCCCCCACCATAATGTGTCCCAGTATAAAATGCCCCTATACAGAGCCCCCATATAAAATAACCGTTCTTTGTGGCTTCAGTAGATGCCCCTATAGTGCCTACCAATAATGTGCCAATAAGAAGTGCCCCCAATGTGCCAGTAATAAGTGCCCCCATAGATGTCCCCCAATAATGTGCCAGTAGCCATAGCCCCCCTATATCGTGCCAGTAGCCAGAGGCCCCCCCTATATCATGTGCCAGTAGCCAGAGCCCCCACTATCATTTGCCAGTAGCCAGAGCCCCCACTATCATTTGCCAGTAGCCAGAGCCCCCACTATCATTTGCCAGTAGCTAAAGCCCCCACTATCATGTGCCAGTAGCCATAGGCCCCCCTATCATGTGCCAGTAGCCTGCGCCCCCAACAACATGTGCCAGTAGCCATAGGCCCCCCTATCATGTGCCAGTAGCCTGAGGCCCCTCCCATCATGTGCCAGTAGCCATAGGCCCCCCCATCATGTGCCAGTAGCCTGAGCCCCCCCATCAACATGTGCCAGTAGCCATAGGCCCCCCTACTATGTGCCAGTAGTCATAGGGACCCCCCCTATAATGTGCCAGTAGCCAGAGCCCCCCCCATCATGTGCCAGTAGCCAGAGCCCCCCTTATCATGTGCCAGTAGCCAGAGCCCCCCTTATCATGTGCCAGTAGCCTGAGACCCCCCCCCCATCAACATGTGCCAGTAGCCATAGGCCCCCCCATCATGTGCCAGTAGCCATAGGGTCCCCCCTATAATGTGCCAGTAGCCAGAGCCCCCCATCAACATGTGCCAGTAGCCATAGGCCCCCCTATCATGTGCCAGTAGCCATAGGCCCCCCTATCATGTGCCAGTAGCCATAGGCCGCCCCATCATGTGCCAGGAGCCATAGGCCCCCCCATCATGTGCCAGTAGCCAGAGCCCCCCTTATCATGTGCCAATAGCCAGAGCCCCCTTATCATGTGCCAGTAGCCATAGCCCCCCCTATAATGTGCCAGTAGCCTGAGCCCCCCATCAACATGTGCCAGTAGCCATAGGCCCCCCCCATAATGTGCCAGAAGCCATAGGCCCCCCCTATAATGTGCCAGTAGCCATAGGCCCCCCTATAATGTGCCAGTAGCCACCAGTATTGACAGCAAAACAAAAAAAAAACACTTATACTTACCTCCATGTCAGCGATGCGATGCAGGCCTCTTCCGGCCTGTGTCCCGCGCTGTGCGGCTCAGGGCTCAGGCAGCGCGATGATGTCATCGCGCCGCCTGCGCCAGCCTCTGATAGGCTGCCGGCCTAGTGCCGGCAGCCTATCAGAGGAAGGGGGAGGGACACACCTCTCCCTCCCCTGCCCTGCTGCACAGCCATCTGTATCGCTGTCCTGAGGACGGCGATACAGATGACTATGGAGATGAGCGCTTCCACAATGGAAGCGCCCATCTCCGTGTGACTGACCTGCCTATAGTTAGTTGCAGGCCGGTGCGGGGGGCCCCTAAGGACTCGGGGGGGGGGGGCCCCAGGGGCAATTGCCCCCCTTGCCTCTATGGAGGCGCCGGCCCTGGCTGATCGATACAAGGTCTATTTTAAACTTTTAATGCACTTTAAATGACAAATGCATAAAAACGTGTATGTGGAGATACTCCATGATGGATTTAAAATGTTTGAGGTAGGGCAGATCAAGGCGTAAAATAATAAAATGAGTCATACTCAACAATCCCTGCCGATCCTATTCTGACGCTTTACATCCCCCACTGGTCTCTGCATCTTGGACCCTCTCATCATGCCAATCACTAGCTGAGGCAGGTCATTACTGCTGTCTTTGAGTAGCTGAGTGGTCATTTCGTGTGTGTTGACAGGGTCCAGAAAGCAGAGACTGGTGGAGGAACATGGGGGATCAGTAAAGTGAATATGACTTGTTACACCATGAGGAGAATTTTTTCCCCCTAAAATTTTAAACAGCAGGGCAACCCCTTTAAGGGTTAAGCTAGAAGCAGGACAGTTAATCAGTAGTTAGCACTGGGGCCTTGCAGTGCTAGGTCCTTGGTTCAAATCGAACCAATGGCAACATCTGCATGAAGTTTGTATGTTTCCCCTGTGTTTGTGTGGGTTTCCTCTTGGTGCACTGGTTTACTTCCACACTACAAAAACATACTGATAGGTTAATTTGATAATAGCGCTGAAAGTATTTTGCACAGCTACAGGAAATGATGCTTATGTGATAAATGCTTTCAGTGCTGGCACAGCAGAGGGTATAACTGGGTAGGTAAAAACATGATGTGACCACCACCAAATTGGGAGCAATCAAAGAGGTAGCCACTGTTTACACACCATCGACAGTGGGGACAGCCATGTTGGTACACACCTGTGTAGACCATTTTATGGTTTTCATCAGAAATCAGCCAACCCCTTTAATGCACAGACGTGCAGAGAGAGAGAGAGAGAGAGACAGTCTTTGCAGTTAAAGGGGCTTTGCAGTGGGTAAATATGACCTATCCTCAAGATAGGTCATCAATATCAGATCAGGGGGGGTCTGACTCCCAGAAGGGCCTTAGTATGAGAGGTGGTCAAGAACCCAATGCTCATTCTGGCTAAGCTAAAATAATTCTGTGTGCAGATGGGAGAAACATACAGAAGGTCAACCATCACTGCAGCATTCCACCAATCTGGGCTTTATGGCAAAGTGGCCAGAAAGAAGCCTCTCCTCAGTAAAGTACACATGAAAACATGCCTGGAGTATGCCAAAAAAGCACCTGAAGGACTCTCCGACTGTGAGAAACAAGATTCTGTGGTCTGATGAAACTAAGTTTTAACTTTTTGGGCCCAACGCGAAGTGTCATGTCTGTAGGAAACCGAGCACTGCTCTTCACCTGCTTAGTACCATCTCTACAGTGAAGAAGGGTGATGGCAATTGTAGGTGGCTGGGAATAGGAGACTGGTAAGAGTTAAGAGAAAGCTGAATGGAGCAAAGTACAGAGATATTCTTAATGACAACCTGACCCAGAATGCTCTGGACCTCAGACTGGGCTTGAAGGGGTGGCACCTTGAAGTGTGAATGTGCTCCTATTTTATCTTGGGAGTAGCATTCCTTTGCACTTTTGCCCTTCCTATCTCATAGACCGCCTTGATTAGGTGGTACATACAGATACAACATCCCTAGCGCTCCCTTCAGAATCGCGGGGGCGCAAAGCGATTTTGAATTCAATGAGCAAACCCGAATCGCGTAAATAGCCATTGAGAAAAATCAGGGTGCAATGTTGGTTTGTGAACACCAGATGGCGCATGGAACTACAGTCAGTTACTTGGTTCCCGTGCGCTATACAGTAGATATCTAAGTATCGCTGTGGAGATACAGTAGAAGTACTGTAGATGTCAAGGCTTATTCCATTACAGAAGTCCCCCATGAAGACAGTTTCACTACAGTAAAAGAATAATCTAGTTTATTAATATAAAAAGTTAATATAATCAATATAAATAATTATTGAAAAAAATGAAAATTTGAAATAAAGGCAAAAAATTTGAAAATGAAAACAATGATAAAGTGGATTAAAAAATAAGGCAGCAAAGTTCATGTACTATAGCAGCGAAATTCATAGAGCGATATCTCTCATGCGGCTGGTCCAAATATATGCACATAAATCCGTATAGACGTTATGGATTCATAAATTGATGATATCTCCTGTGTTAATTAATGGTTATTATATAATCACATACAGTTCATCCATATTTAAAATATAGTGTTCACTGTATAATATTCGTAATGCTTCCTGAATCAGAGGAAAATTGTTATTTGATCACATACAGCACTGGTTTGCTTGAATTTATAATCTAACCCCTCAAGAACGTTGTATTGTAATACACTGCGTGAGTATACCACCTTCCAGGAATTATCAGATAATTGATACTCTGTTACATATTCATCATTTACTGAGCGGCTATTATGCAACATGATACAGTGAATTTCACGCAGTATAATTCAGTGAATACTATGCCTTAATCACGGATGAATTTTATATGATTTTACAACCACCATCAATATAGGAGATAGCATTACTCAGAGATCACTGTTTTTAAACACTGATGAACTGTATGTGTACTACAGTCGTTTTATTAACGCAATCGGCTCTTTCCTGCGAGACCCCTGATATTGAGTGCCGGTTTAAACCATAATATCCATATACACTCACCTAAAGAATTATTAGGAACACCTGTTCTATTTAATAAAGGTGATTTAAGGAATTTTGAGCGTGGCATGGTTGTTGGTGCCAGACGGGCCGCTCTGAGTATTTCACAATCTGCTCAGTTACTGGGATTTTCACGCACAACCATTTCTAGGGTTTACAAAGAATGGTGTGAAAAGGGAAAAACATCCAGTATGCGGCAGTCCTGTGGGCAAAAATGCCTTGTGGATGCTAGAGGTCAGAGGAGAATGGGCCGACTGATTCAAGCTGATAGAAGAGCAACGTTGACTGAAATAACCACTCGTTACAACCGAGGTATGCAGCAAAGCATTTGTGAAGCCACAACACGCACAACCTTGAGGTGGATGGGCTACAACAGCAGAAGACCCCACCGGGTACCACTCATCTCCACTACAAATAGGAAAAAGAGGCTACAATTTGCACGAGCTCACCAAAATTGGACTGTTGAAGACTGGAAAAATGTTGCCTGGTCTGATGAGTCTCGATTTCTGTTGAGACATTCAAATGGTAGAGTCCGAATTTGGCGTAAACAGAATGAGAACATGTATCCATCCTCTGATGGCTACTTCCAGCAGGATAATGCACCATGTCACAAAGCTTGAATCATTTCAAATTGGTTTCTTGAACATGACAATGAGTTCACTGTACTAAAATGGCCCCCACAGTCACCAGATCTCAACCCAATAGAGCATCTTTGGGATGTGGTGGAACGGTAGCTTCGTGCCCTGGTTGTGCATCCCTCAAATCTCCATCAACTGCAAGATGCTATCCTATCAATATGGGCCAACATTTCTAAAGAATGCTATCAGCACCTTGTTGAATCAATGCCACGTAGAATTAAGGCAGTTCTGAAGGCAAAAGGGGGTCCAACACCGTATTAGTATGGTGTTCCTAATAATTCTTTAGGTGAGTGTATATCAGTAAAGGCAAAGGTATATCAGTAAAGGCAAACCTTTTAGAGACCGAGTGCCCAAACCCAAAACCCACTTATTTATGGCAAAGTGCCAACACTGCAATTTAACCTGAATACCACAGGCCAATACAGTATATCCTCCATGTACTTTATCATTTAGCTATAATAGCCTGCCTACATTCAGTGCGCTGCCTGTGCTGTTCGTAGTGCACCCGTGCCATAGGTTTGCCACCACTGATATATATACATATACAGAGCACATGTATATGGTGAGAGGAGGGGGATGAAGTCCAGTATGTGCGGCTTTAAACACTCATGTACTGTATGTGATCACATAACAATCATTGACTGATAGAAACATAGAATGTGTCGGCAGATAAGAACCATTTGGCCCATCCAGTCTGCCCAATATACTAAATACTATGGATAGCCCCTGGCCCTATCTTATATGAAGGATGGCCTTATGCCTATCCCATGCATGCTTAAACTCCTCCACTGTATTTGCAGCTACCACTTCTGCAGGAAGGCTATTCCATGCATCCACTACTCTCTCAGTAAAGTAATACTTCCTGATATTACTTTTAAACCTTTGCCCCTCTAATTTAAAACTATGTCCTCTTGTAGCAGTTTTTCTTCTTTTAAATATTCTCTCCTCTTTTACCTTGTTGATTCCCTTTATGTATTTAAAAGTTTCTATCATATCCCCTCTGTCTCGTCTTTCTTCCAAGCTATACATGTTAAGGTCCTTTAATCTTTCCTGGTAAGTTTTATCCTGCAATCCATGTACCAGTTTAGTAGCTCTTCTCTGAACTCTCTCCAAAGTATCAATATCCTTCTGGAGATATGGTCTCCAGTACTGAGCACAATACTCCAAATGAGGTCTCACTAGTGCTCTGTAGAGCGGCATGAGCACCTCCCTCTTTCTACTGGTAATTCCTCTCCCTATACACCCAAGCATTCTGCTAGCATTTCCTGCTGCTCTATGACATTGTCTGCCTACCTTTAAGTCTTCTGAAATAATGACCCCTAAATCCCTTTCCTCAGATACTGAGGTTAGCACTGTATCACTGATTTTATATTCTGCTCTTGGGTTTTTACGTCCCAGGTGCATTATCTTGCACTTATCAACATTAAATTTTAGTTGCCATATTTTTGACCATTCCTCTAGTTTTCCTAAGTCCTTTTCCATTTGGTGTATCCCTCCAGGAACATCAACCCTGTTACAAATCTTTGTGTCATCAGCAAAAAGACACACCTTACCATCGAGGCCTTCTGCAATTTCGCTGATAAAGATATTAAACAATATGGGTCCCAGAACAGATCCCTGGGGTACCCCACTGGTAACAAGTCCTTGGTCTGAATATACTCCATTGACTACAACCCTCTGTTGCCTGTCCCTCAGCCACTGCCTAATCCATTCAACAATATGGGAGTCCAAGCCCAAAGACTGCACTTTATTGATAAGCTTTCTATGTGGGACAGTATCAAAAGCCTTACTAAAGTCTAGATAAGCGATGTCTACTGCACCTCCTCCATCTATTATTTTAGTCACCCAATCGAAAAAATCAATAAGATTAGTTTGACATGATCTCCCTGAAGTAAACCCATGCTGTTTTTTATCTTTCAATCCATGGGATTTTAGATGTTCCACAATCCTCTCCTTAAGTATGGTTTCCATTAATTTCCCCACTATTGATGTCAGGCTTACTGGCCTATAGTTGCCCGATTCCTCCCTACTACCTTTCTTGTGAATGGGCACAACATTTGCTAATTTTCAATCTTCTGGGACGACTCCTGTTGCCAGCGATTGGTTAAATAAATCTGTTAATGGTTTTGCTAGTTCAACGCTGAGCTCTTTTAATAGCTTTGGGTGTATCCCATCAGGCCCCTGTGACTTATTTGTATTAATTTTAGACAGCTGACTTAGAACCTCTTCCTCTGTAAAGACACATGCATCAAAAGATTCATTAGTCTTCTTTCCTAACTGAGGTCCTTCTCCTTCATTTTCCTTTGTAAAAACTGAACAGAAATATTCATTGAGGCAGTCAGCTAGTTCTTTATCTTCTTCTATATACCTTCCTTCTTTTGTTTTTAATTTGGTAATTCCTTGTTTTAGTTTCCTTTTTTCATTTATGTATCTGAAGAATGCCTTCTGGCCTTTTTTCCCTGACTGAGCTAATTTCTCTTCTGCCTGTGCTTTAGAAGCTCTTATAACTTGTTTGGCCTCTCTCTGCCTAATCTTATAAATTTGTCTGTCATCCTCGTTTTTTTTTTTTTTTATAATTCCTAAATGCTATCTTTTTGTTTTTAATGATTTTGGCCACTTCTGCTGAGTACCACAGTGGTCTCTTCCTTTTTTTGCTTTTACTGACAAGCCTAATGCAATTTTCTGTTGCCTTCAATAGTGCCACTTTTAAGTAGTCCCATTTCTCCTGGACTCCAATGAAACTGTTCCAGTCTGATAGGGACTTGTATACCACTAATCTAATTTTAGAAAAGTCTGTTTTTCTAAAATCTAAAACTTTTGTTTTTGTGTGGTGTGACTCAGTCACTGTACTTATAGTAAACCACACTGACTGGTGATCACTAGATCCCAAGCTTTCCCCTACAGTAATATCAGATACCAAATTCCCATTTGTGAATACTAAATCTAAAATGGCCTCCTTCCGGGTTGGCTCCTCCACTACTTGCTGTAGAGATAATCCCAGTAGGGAATTTAGAATATCTGTACTCCTGGCAGAACTAGCTATTTTGGTTTTCCAGTTTACATCTGGAAGATTGAAGTCTCCCATAATGATAACTTCCCCCTTCAATGTCATTTTAGCTATTTCCTCAACTAGTAGATCATCTAATTCTTTGACTTGGCTAGGTGGTCTATATATCACACCTACACGAGTTACCTTATGATTATCAAGCTGCACGGTAACCCAAACTGACTCTAAATTGTTCTCGCTAACTTGTATCAAATTAGATTTTATGTTATCTTTCACATACAGGGCCACCCCTCCCCCCTTCTTGCCTTCTCTGTCTTTCCTGTATAGAGAGAACCCTGGTATTGATATATCCCAGTCATTACTCCCCTTGAACCACGTCTCAGTAACAGCCACTACATCTATATTCTCAGATGCCATTATAGCCTCAAGTTCATTGATCTTATTCCCTAGACTGCGAGCATTTGTAGACAAGACTCTGAGCTTGTCATTCCTTAACCTTTGTGCTACTGGCCTCTTCTGGCATTGTTCCGGGGGGCAGTTGGACTGCTGGATTATCACTCTTTTGCCCCCCTTTCCTAGTTTAAATGCTTCTTAGCAAATACCTGGAACTGTTCACCGAGGACATTCGTTCCTTTGAGAGAAAGATGCAAACCATCTTTCTTGTACAGTTCTTTTCCATTCCAACAAGAGCTAACATGAGACACAAAGCCAAACCCTTGGTTCAGACACCATTCACCAAGCCATACATTGAATTCCTTAATGCGCATCTTCCTGTCATGCTGAAGGTTATGCACAGGCAAAACTGCAGAGAATGAAACAGTTGATGCAACCTCCCGTATATCCTTTCCAAGTGTGTGAAAAGCTTCTTTCACCTTTGAAACCTCATTGCAAGCCAGATCGTTTGTCCCAAGATGGAGAATAACATCCACTTCCCTTTCCTGCTTTGCTTGCCTAACAATATTAAGGATCCGTCGTCTATCCCTGCTAGCGGTAGCACCAGGGAGACATCTCACAACACCATTCTCCTCAAACTTCACACCTTTTATGATGGAATCGCCCACCAACAGCTGCTTACTATCAATCCTCACCTTCTCCTTTTTGTCTTTGGCTGCAGTCTAAATACTTTAGGCATGGGAGATGATTGTTTCTCACCCACTGTGCTTGAGCCATCCTCCATGTTGCTCTTGCACTCTGAAAGTGCTGCAAATGAATTATGGAGAGCCACAGACTGTGGGACATGCCTTCTATCCACAACTCTCAGTCTACCAGAACCTACAGTAACCCATCTCCCTATTCTAGGGGGCCTCTGTGGCAGTGGCATTGCAATGTTCTCAGCCTGAGTTTGTTTAGTGGTTAATTTAAAAATCTCATATTTCAAAAAGTTAATTTCCTGCTGCATTATGGAGAGCTGTCTACAGATCAGACAGTATCCAAACCTCTGAAGAGTGGAACCTGAAATAAAAGCACAACAATTCCTGCACAGAACCAGGTCTGCCATTGTAAAGAGGGGAAAGATTTTAAACAAACAAATCTTACTTGTTTAGATTGTATCCACCTCCAGATTACCTCCTGAGTATCTCAATGCTCTTGTAAATCAGCTCTTGGTAAGCAGTCTTGGAGAAGCAGCAAGCTATAATTAGCAAGCTAATACTGTGTGGGTATATATACACACCCTCCCACAAAGGCTCCTCCCCCAACAGCAAATTAACACCTTACTTGCCTATGCTCATTTGCAATCAGACAATAGAGATCCTGTGTCTAGCAAATTCCTTACCTCTCTTGAAACACAGTGTCTGAGTATTGACCAGAAACACCACTGAAGTTCTGCTACAGTGGAAAAACTCTGAGTTAGACTAAGTTGGTCTCCTGAATATCTCAATGCTCTTGTAAATCAGCTCTTGGTAAGCAGTCTTGGAGAAGCAGCTACTTGTACTGCTTGACATCTTAACCTGAGAAGCCATCTTTATGGATAATTTTCATCTGCTTCACAATGGTGCTCCTCCCTGATTCCCTGGCCCCCGGCAGCAGCTTGACTTCCTTGGCCGCGCTGATCTCCTCCTTCAGGTTCCTCTCGATCTGTTTGCTTCTCTCCAGCGCAGCTCTCTCCTCTGCGCTCAGGGTGCAGATCATGACTGCTCGGGGGTCCCGATCCGGCGGGGTGGAGGGGTCCCGGATCCTTTTTGTTTTCTCGGCGGTTGATTAAGAAAGGGGGAGGAGTTGAGTTTTGTTTCCTGGGACCGGTTGGAGGGCGGCAGGGAGTAGATCCCGCTAGGTGTAGCGTCGCTTCATATATATATATATATATATATTGGATTAGTACTTTCCCCTATATTTATTTTAAGAGAAAGGGTTAATGTGCAGTATAACTAGAGGCTAAAGTGGAGCGTTACTTGGGGCAATTGTGTTTAATTAATATAAAGGGAATAAAAAGAAAATAAAAAATTTGGAATCGCGCGCCAGTGTTGATTCGGCGCAGGCGCTCTGAGATAAGGAGGCTCGCCTCCTCAGCACTCCCTCAGTGCGCCTGCGCCGATGACGTCACCGAAAGAGAAGACATCATCGGCGCAGGCGCACTGAGGGAGTGCTGAGGAGGCGAGCCTCCTTATCTCAGAGCGCCTGCGCCGAATCAACACAGGCGCGCGATTTTTGAAATGCTGACAGGGCCAGTCAGAGGAGGAGATCGCGGCTGGCCCTGTCAATCAACAGAAGGAGGGGGCGGTTTTCTGCGGCTGCTACCAGCAAGTAGACGCCCTACTTGCTGGTAGAAAGGTAATTAGCATATAATAAAAGTAAATTTTTTGCTAAATCTACTGAACGAAAATTATTAATAACATAATGTATGGCAATATGGCAGGATAGGGATTATAAGTACACAAAAAAATAAATATGAGTTTAGTGGGGTGACAGAAGCCCTAAAAGGTTTGCGTTTACTGATATACAGTATATATATATGTTAGGAGTTATACATGTTAACATGTTTACTGCCACCTGTAGGCTATATTGATATGACAGTTGTTAACCTTTGTCATATTGTTTGTGTCTGAATAAAGTTTGTTGAATTACCTCACATGGCCTCAGGAAACATGGTGTCAGAAGTGGAGAGGGCTTTGGTGTTTTAGAAACCACTAAAGTCCTAATATCAGAACAAAAGATCAACAAGAATTGTTTCTCTGGTAATTTATTAATAAGAGACACACCGTGTTACAGAAAATGGCTGCAAACAACTTCCCTGTGCCGTCTCCCATGGACTGTAAAGGGGACCTGGCAGTTAACTGGACATATTTCAAATGCCAGTGGGAAGATTATGAGGTGGCAACTGAACTTGATAAGAAAGACTCCGAGGTAAGGATAGCGACACTGCGCTCAGTGATCGGGAGAGACTGCGTATTTATCAGCACCTCTCACTCTCTGATGCCGACAAGTAGGACTCAGAGAAAACTCTGGATGCATTACAGAGCCATTTTATGCCTTCACGTAACATCATTTATGAGAGGTACATTATCAATACCACAAACCAAGGCCCATTGGAAACTATAGATCAGTATGTGACTAGGCTGAGGCAGCTCGCCGCTACATGTGAGTTTGGAGTATTACATGATGAACTTATCAGAGACAGAATAGTTCTGGGATCAAAAGACATTAATGCTAGAAAGAGAATGCTCAGAGTACCAGACCTGAACCTACAGAGAGCCATTGACATGTGTAGAAGCCATGAACTTACAGAAATGCAAATACAAGCAATGCAAGAAAGCAAAAGTGAAACTGAAGCTGTACATTATACTGCTAGAACATATAAAAAGCCCATGAAAGAAAGCAAAGTAAAAACAATCAGATGTAGATACTGTGGAAACAACCACCCCTGGGGCAGAGACCACTGTCCTGCATATGGAGAAACCTGTAGTAAATGCAAAAAGCAAAACCATTTTTCTAGAGTATGCAGGCAGAAAGCAAATGCCAGAATACATATGGCTGCACAGATCAAGAGCAGCAGCTCAGAAGAATCAGTATTCACTATTATTCATCAAATAGGAGCAGTAAGCAGTCCAGGATCACAGTGGTTTGTACCACTAGAACTCAGCACTGACAGAGAAGCGGGGGAAAGGTTACACTGTCAGTTAGACTGTGGGGCCACCTACAACCTTATGACATACAAAGACTATTGCAAAATTGTTAAAGAAGGAAAGCCAACATTACAGAAGAGTAATGTCAAATTAAAATGGTACAATGATACCTATGGGCCAATGTAATCTAAATTGTACATATAAAGATAAAACATATACACTGCAATTCCAAGTTGTCCAAGGTAAACACAAACCACTTCTCTCAGCAGAAACATGTCAGAAAATGGGCCTCCTTACACTGAATGTAGAACATAATGTATTATTACATGATGACCAGCAAACAACTACAACTTCATCCTTTTCTTATGAAATGATCACAACTGAATATAGAGACATTTTCAAAGGACTAGGGTGTCTACCTGGAGAGTATCACCTAGAAATAGATGAAGCAATACCTCCTGTTCAACACCAACCACGTAGAGTGCTGGCTCCACTTAAAGCAGACTTAAAGGCGAAAATAGAGAGATTAGAGACACTGGGAGTGATAAAAAAGGTCACAGAACCTACGACATGGATAAGTAGTATGGTTGCTGTTAAGAAACCAGGCAAGCTGCGAATATGCATTGATCCCAAAGACTTAAATAAAGCACTAAAACGCTCACATTATCCAATGCCCACTATAGAGGAAATCCTACCAAGTTTAACAAATGCAAAAGTATTTTCTGTCTTAGATGCTAAGGATGGCTTCTGGCAAGCAAAACTGGACACTAAAAGCAGTTATCTCACTACATTCTGGACTCCCTTTGGGCGTTACCGATGGCTACGCATGCCTTTTGGGATTGCTACTGCACCAGAAGAATATCAACGTAGACAACATGAAGCAGTAGAAGACCTGCCCGGAGTGGAAGTTATTGCAGATGATATATTGGTGTATGGCTGTGGTGACACTACAGAGGAGGCCACAAAGGATCATGACAAGAATTTGATTGGACTCTTAGAGAGAGCACGAAAGCTGACCCTAAAATTCAATTTAAAAAAAAGCTGAGATTGAGGCTATCTTCGGTACCATACATGGGACATTTACTCACAGCAGAAGGCCTGCGTCCTGATCCAGAAAAAGTCAGAGCAATTTTAGAGGTGCCAAAGCCTGACAATGTACAAGCAGTTCAGAGACTGCTAGGGTTTGTAAACTACCTTTCAAAATTCTTACCACATCTTTCGGATGTATGTGAACCACTACGCAGACTGACAGACAAAGACAGCTTGTGGGCCTGGCAATCCAGCCATAATGAAGCCCTCAAGCAAATTAAAGATATTGTTACTAAACATCCAGTTTTGAGATACTACAATGTCAATGAAGAAGTAACAGTCCAATGTGATGCCAGTGAAAAAGGTCTTGGAGCAACACTTTTGCAAGGAGGTCAGCCAGTGACATTTGCATCACGTACACTGTCTTCAACAGAACAAAGATATGCCCAGATTGAAAAGGAATGTCTTGCCATTGTATATGCATGCCAGAAGTTTAATCAGTACTTACATGGAAAAAATATTATTAACATTGAGACTGATCATAAGCCTCTAGAGAGCATTTTTAAAAAACCTCTCCTAGTAGCACCAAAACGTCTACAGCGCATGATGCTACAGTTGCAAAAATACAACCTTAATGTGGTTTACAAAAAAGGATCAGAAATGTATATTGCAGACTTCTTATCAAGAGCAGCATTACCTCACAAAACAATGGACAAGGACACCCCAGATTATGAGATTTTCTTGATGCAATCAGAGGATGCCTTTTCTAAGGAACTGGAAGAGATAAACTTTGCAGAATATCTAAGAGTGTCTGATTTGCGCCTACAACAAATTCAGAAGTTCACAGAACAAGATGAAGTCTTGCAAGCATTAAAAACTACTGTTCTTACAGGATGGCCAGACCAAAAAGAAAAAATACTGATTTGTATCAGGGACTACTGGGGCTTTAGAGATGAGATAAGCATACAAAATGGAATTCTGTATAAAGGACACAGAGTCATCATACCAAAAAACATGCGCCCAGAAATGATTGCGAGGACTCATTCTAGCCACTTAGGAATAGAAGCATGCCTTCGCAAGGCCAAGGATGTCATCTTTTGGCCACACATGGGCCCAGAGATTATAGAGGCAATAAAGAACTGTAATACTTGCAATGAGTATGTGCATAAAAAAACAGAAGAACCTCTGATGACTCACAAAGTGCCCACTCTACCCTGGAGCAAACTAGGCATGGACTTATTTTCCTTAACAGGACAAGATTACTTAATAATTGTTGATTATTATTCAGATTTCTGGGAAATTGATTTAGTTTCTGATACCACCTCTAAAACAATTATAGATTGTTGCAAAGCACATTTTAGCAGACATGGAATCCCTGATTCTGTAATTACAGATAACGGACCACAGCTCAGAGTTTGCACGATTTTGTAGAGAGTGGGAATTTGAACATCTTACCTCATCCCCATATCACAGTCAGTCCAACGGTAAAGCTGAAGCTACTGTAAAAATAGCAAAAACACTCATAAAGAAAGCTAAACGAGATGACAAGGATATCTGGAAAGCGGTTCTTGACTGGAGAAATACCCCATCAGAAGGCACCAGCAGTAGTCCTGTACAACGGCTAATGTCAAGAAGGACCAGGACTTTACTTCCGACTGCTCAGAAACTGCTGTTTCCAAAGGTTATAAAAGGAGTGGTCGAGAACCTAACTGAAAGACGCAAAAAAGCAAAGGCATATTATGATAAAGGAGCCAAGGAACTTCCTGAACTAAGCATTGGTCAGCCAGTGCGAATTCAACCATCGCCGTCGTCAACAGATGAAATTTGGCGACAAGGTATTTGTTTGGAGAAAGTTGCTCCACGATCTTATAAAGTGGAAACAAATGGACAGTTGTACAGAAGGAATAGGAAGTTTCTGAGGACTGCAGATGACAAATCTGACATTGAAATAAGTGAAGTGATTACACCAGGTACATCTCCAGATGAGACAACTCCCGAAGAAACAGGGATGGATGATCATATGCAACAATGTGAAGCTCCTGCCACACTAAGACGTACTAGAACTAGGGTTATTAGAACACCAATAAGATATAAGGATTTTGTATGCTAGATACATTATAAAAAACATTGTCACCTTTGGAATGTATTGTGGTATCCAATCATCTTATGTTATATATTACTTGATTTCACAAGAAAGGGAGGATGTTAGGAGTTATACATGTTAACATGTTTACTGCCACCTGTAGGCTATATAGATATGACAGTTGTTAACCTTTGTCATATTGTTTGTGTCTGAATAAAGTTTATTGAATTACCTCACATCGCCTCAGGAAACAATATACACATATATACAGAACACATGTATATAGTAAGAGGAGGAGGATGAAGTTCGGTATGTGCGGCACCCCACCACTGATGCAGGTTCACTCTCTGCATCTGCATTTATTGAACACATGCCCTTAAAATTAATCTCCACATGGCAGCTGACATCGTCATTTAGAAGATACATATAATCCTGGCAGCCAGACATCTTAAGTGGGGGGACACTGACAGTGACGAACGGGTAAGGGTTATATCCAGAGCGGGGAGACTCAGGTAGGGATGAGGGTAGCCGGTATCCGGGATAAAGCTGCTCCCTCAACACTGGAGATAATTTGAGCTCTGACCGCGGGGAAAAGCATAGGAAATAGGGAAGCGCTGCAACGGTGTACACCCCCTCCCCTGTAGACAGTACATCTAGTTAAAGTACATTACTACAGATTCGAATACTACTGATTTATTTTGTACTTTGGCTCAACACTGCCATCTACTGGCCTTGTTATGTATTGCTATTGTGAAGAAGAGAAAATCGCGTTTCATTTGTAACTATATGCAAAAAAGAGGAGCGTTAACGATGTTACATCTGTATAGGTGTTTTTGCTCCTTCTCCCATTGGTTGCTTGATGCACATAGAGGTGACTAAAAAGAAAAGGATGCATTAAAACAATTAGGAGCACGCACTGATCTCACATTTAAAATGGCCGATAAAGGTTGTGTAGTGGTACTGGATACTGAAATGTATGTACAACAAATGATGGATAGGTTGTCAGATACCTCAACGTACATTAGGTTACAAAGTGATCCATTAGAGATATATCAAAAATAATTTATTACCATTTTGGAAAAGTGAAAAAATTATGGGCTTATAACCCAATGGGAATTTGAATATCTGTACGTTGAGGGACCAGCAACTCCCATCATTCACGCGCTTCCAAAAGTACATAAAAAAATCCATCCACCCCCACTCAGACCTATTGTGTCTGGGATTGGGTCAATGTTTGAGAGGATGGGAGAATGGGTGGATGCAAATATACAATCTTTGGTTAAGCGGTTACCGGAGTATCTCAAAGACTCTTCAGATGTACTCAGAGCTTTCTATGATAAGACATGGGCTGCAAATGATAAATGGTTAACATTAGATGTAGTTTCGTTCTATCCATCAATACCACATCATGTAGCATTGGAAGCTCTGTAGTATCATCTTTACAGTTATAGTAATCACACAGAGAGTTTTATTGATTTTATTGTTGAAATAACATCTTTTATATTGAGGCACAATTCTGTTTTGATTGTAAGTTCTATCTGCAAATTAGCGGAGTGTCTATGGGGGCCAAATATTCCTTATCATTTGCTAATCTAACGATGGCTTACTGGGAGGAGCGGTATATCTATTCTACAAATAGCCAATTTTCTGGGGACATCGTCTGGTATGGCAGATACATCGATGATTTGCTCCTCATTTGGGTGGGCGATGTGTCTGCCATACCAGACTTTGTGGAATATGTGAATGGTAATCCATTTTCTTTAAAATTCACTTATTATACCCATCCCAACATGGTATGTTTCTTAGATCTGAGACTTACCGGTAATACTGATCATATTATCAATACGGCTACTTATCGGAAGGATACTGCGGGAAACACCATACTTAAAGCTGCTAGTCATCATCCGAAACATATGATAAGGGCAATACCAGTTGGAGAGTTTGTGCGAGCCCGTAGAAAGAGCAGCACATTAAAGACATTTGAAAGGGAGTGTTGATTAATATGGGATCGCCCTAGGATATGGGGATATCCCCATTGGATGTTATGTAGAGCTAAACAAATTGCACTAAATAAAAAGAGACGTGATCTCCTGTTTAAAACAGATTTTACTGTAAAACGGGATAGACAAGGAATGAAACAGGAGAAGCCTACACTTGTACTTACTTATAGTAAGCAGTTTTCAGAAATAGAATGTGCGGTCAAAAGATGTCTATTTATACTGTACCAGGATAATATTTTGTGTAGGGTCATTCCAAGAAGATCAGGTACACTTGGTAATATCTTATCACCATCAGTGTTTGTACGTAGCCCTAGACGTAGCACTTGGTTGAAATATCAGGGCTTTACCAAATGTGGCACGTCCCCATGTAAAACCTGTGGGTTTGCACAAGGAACAAAGAACTTTGAAGACTCATTACATATAGAAACATTTGCAATAAAACATTACATTAATTGCAATACTGAGGGGGTAATTTACACTATCATCTGCACTCTGTGAGACAAAATGTACATTGGCAGTACAATTAGCAATTTTAAAAATAGATTCAGAGAACACTTGAACTATATTACTAATTCTCAGGCCACAGGTACATCAAGTGTAGCTAATCATTTTATCAATGTACATAATAGAAGTACGGTAGGACTCCGCACTTATGCATTTGAGAAAGTAACGCTGCCACCTAGAGGCGGTAACATTAAGCAGAAGGTTTTACTACGTGAAGCTTTCTGGATACTGAGATTAAACACCCGCTATCCCACAGGAATAAACTTAAAAAAGGAATTGATGTATTTATATTAGGATGCCATACTTATAGTTTGTGTAACGTTTAGTAAGGGGAGATTAGTCCACAAAATGTGTGATTATTATATAAAAGTAGCTAATTTGAAGAACTATTTAATAATATACACATTAGGAGGATGATAGCAAACTTATGGAATTAGGGTTACTCCCCCTAGTTTCTTCTAGTTTTCTTTCTTTATTGTTTCATGCAGTTGGGGACCAAAAACGAAAACATTAATAATAATGATATAAAATAAACTTGAAATAATACACATGTTCATTAAAGTTTGTTGTGGAAAATTTAACATAGCCAGTTTTACGTCTTTGTGGTATTTGCTATAAGGAAAAAAGTTCTTAATAGTCAGATCCAGCAGTACTGTTTTCCGTCCACATGTGGGTTTGGGTATACATCCACTTCAGTTCCACGCTAACATCAAATGTGGGATCGGGGTGGATGGGGCCCGCTTCACACAGTGCGTTTTATTATGGCTACACAAACATATTTGCAAGTTGAAATCAGTGCTATATTGGATCGCAGCCATTCAAGTACTCATATATATTTATATGAATTTGTGGTTTTAATGACTTTTGTTATTTACTTTCGCACAAGGGGTGAAATAAATGTAACGTGTGTGCACCGGTCACATAGGGGTTATTTCCAGCCTCGTCTCACACATGAGGTTACGAGTAAGGACTAGCAAGTCCGAAACATGTCAACCTAGCGGTGTATGGAGAAGCTGTCCATGTATGTAAATTGTGACCATCACGAATAAAGAAAATATCTAGGTTTTTACCCTAAATGCTGGAACATTTTTCGTCTTTGTGTTTCAAGTGAAGACTGGTCCGGTCTGTTCCGCGCATGGGAAAGATATGGTGAGCTGGAAAAACGTGAAGCAGGGTGATGGCAATTGTAGGTGGCTGGGAATGACAACTGCAATGAGCAGGACACTGGGTCAGTTGGGGCTGCTATGCAGTGGGTCAGATTTAGGTGTAATTAAGTTTGTGACGCCAGTTGCAGCTTGCTCAGGTACTGTAAAAGGGCCCTTTGAGATGGTATAGCTCATGTACTTAGGTTAGGAATGCCAGATGGGGATATTGTCTCTGTATTGCGTCAACGGTGTCTCCTACCTTAGTACGGCCGGACCCCTGTATCCTGGCTCACATGCAACAAAATTGAGTGCTGTAAATAGGAGTAATGGAGGAATGATGGAATTCCACACAGATAATATGGTCCAACTTGTCTTTACTTGAGGTTATCTTATGCAGCTTTAGATCCATACAATTATACAGCATTAGTCTTGGGTCCCAGCAGGTATTGGCAATATGTGGCAGGAATTATATATATATTCTGCATCTGAACATACGCCTTTAAGAATCTGGCAGGTATCTGTCTTCCGCTCTGTCTTGGGTTCTGCTTGGTTTGGGCCTGACTAGCTATGGAGGTACTTATCCTCTCCTTGTATTTGGAATCTGTACTTACAGGACTGCTCGCTGGGTATGGTGGTTTCGTCCTGGAGATCTAGAAGTTCTGAAGTTGGCTGCTTTTTTTGGCATCCAGCTGAGGTAAGGAACTCAGGCTGGGGATGTTGCTTTAGGCCTCAGGTTAGGCCTGAATCCTTGGTTGGGGTCCCTGTTTCTGGAAGCTCCTATTCACACAGCCTACCCCAACAGGAGGTGGCTGATACACTGCCTAGAACTTTCTGTCCTCCCTCTGAAGTAGGATCTGGGAACATTCCACTCCTCCTCAGATAGGGGGAAGCTAGCCTGGAATGGTTTATTCCAGTCTATGTATACTAAACTGTCCTACATACTATCTGCATATTGCTGCCACCTGCTGGTGTACATTTGGAATTACAGCAAATATATAAAATACAGACATAGACATGGCAATGCACATTGAGATTACATCAGATGGAAATACATTAACAATTGACATTATTGTAGCCAGGTGACAGAGTTTTAGTGACATACTCTGGGATGTTACACAACCTGCCCCAGAATGCTCTGGACCTCAGACTAGGCTTGAGGGGGTGGCAACTTCAAGTGTGAATGCACTCCTATTTTATCTTGGGAGAAGCATTCCTTTGCACTTTTGCCCTTCCTATCCAACAGACCGCCTTGATTAGGTGGTACATATAGGTGTGTTTGCTCCTCCTCCCATTGGTTGCTTGATGCACATGGAGGTGACTAGGAGCAGCACACCATATGTGCGGCGTCTGCGCTCCTGAACATAGAAGCCCAAGGGCTTAGGTAGGTTTAGCGTAGGACCCGCCTCATCTGAGACCACCTTGGCGCTTGGTAGGCGGGCACAGATGTGTTTTGATCAAAATATATTGGCTAAGTGTCTCAGATTTTATCATATCAGAGTGAGGACTTTGTCCATATATAATGCTTGCATCTACTTTACTAAGTGCATTATTATCTTATTTCTGTGATTTTCTTCAATAATATGGCCAGTGACATCCACAGATTTGTATATCATACCGTGCAGGATGTTTTTATCTTAGTTTTTTCTGTGATTTTTTTGTTTATGTAGTATATATGCTTGAGGGAGTGGCACCTTTAAGTGTGAATGCCTCTTATTTTATCTTGGGAGTAGCATCTACTTTACTAAGTGCATTATTATCTTATTTCTGTGATTTTCTTCTGATGAAACTAAGTTTGAACTTTTTGGGCCCAACTCGAAGTGTTGTGTCTGTAGGAAACCGAGCACTACTCTTCACCTGCTTAGTACCATCTCTACAGTGAAGAAGGGTGATGGCAATTGTAGGTGGCTGGGAATAGGAGACTGGTAAGAGTAGAGAGAAAGCTGAATGGAGCAAAGTACAGAGATATTCTTAATGACAACCTGCCCCAGAATGCTCTGGACCTCAGACTGGGCTGAAGGTTCACCTTCCAACAAGACAATCCCTAACAGGAGTGTCGTAGGCTACTTTTACACTGGCGTTTCTGGGTCCGCTTGTGAGATCCGTTTCAAGGCTCTCACAAGCGCCCCAAAACGGATCAGTTTAGCCCCAATGCATTCTGAATGGATAAGGATCCGTTCAGAATGCATCAGTTTTGCTCCGTTCCGCCTGGCGATGCGGAGCCAAACTGATCCGTCCTGACTTACAATGTAAGTCAATGGGGACGGATCCGTTTTCACTGACACAATATGGTGCAATTGTAAACGGATCCGTCCCCCATTGACTTTCAATGTAAGTCAGGACGGATCCGTTTGACTTAGGCCTCATGCACACGACCGTTGTTTTATTCTGTGTCCGTTGTGCAGTTTTTCGTGATTTTCTTCGGACCCATTGATTTGCCATCCGCGTCCGTGATCCGTGGTTCCAGTCTGTCAAAAAATATAACCTGTCCTATTATTTTCGCGGAAAACGGTTTGTGGACCCATTCAAGTCAATGAGACCTCTAAAAAACGCGGAGGCACACAAGATTGTCATCCGCGTCTGCGCGTCCGCGTTTGTTTTTTTTCTATCATTTGCATGGCAAACCTGTCTTAGACTTTTTTTTACATTCCTTTATGTCTGGTGGTCCTCCAAAAATAAAGGAAGACACACGGAAACAAAAACGGAAACGGATCAACGGAACCCCATTTTGCGGAACGGAACACAACAACGGTCGTGTGCATGAGGCCTTACACTTAGACTTAGATTTTTTTTTTTACAGAGTAATGCAAACGGATCCGTTCTGAACGGATACCAGCGTTTGCATTATAGGTGCGGATCCGTCTGTGCAGACACCAGACGGATCCGCACCTAACGCAGGTGTGAAAGTAGCCTTAGGGACAACTCTGTAAATGCCCTTGAGTGACCCAGCCAGAGCCCTGATCTGAACCCAATTGAAGATCTCAGGAGAGACCTGAAAATGGCTGTCCACAACGGTCCCCATACAGCCTGATAGAGCTTGAGAGGATCTGCAGAGAAGAATTGCAGGAAATCCCCAAAACCAGATGTGCAAGTCCTGAGGGTCTGAATACTTATGTCAATGGAAGATTTTAGTTTTGCGTTTTCAATAAATTAGCAAAAATTTTGAACATTCTGTTTTCACTTTCTCATTATGCAGTATTGAATGCAGATTGCTGGGGAAAAACTAGAATTTTTTTTTATTAACAAGGACGCAGCATAACAAAATGTGAAAAAAGTTAAAGGGTCTTAAGACCTTCCAAATGCATTGTAAATTATGCTGTGTCGAAGCTTAGTGTAATTATTTATAATCAAGAGATAATTGGTACATCGACTGGCTTGTACGCAGGTTGGATATCCTCTTTCAATCCTCTAAAATGTACAAACAATATTCTGTGCTCGTTCCTCTGTATTTGAATTTTAGAATTGCCCACTTGCATCTATAGAGGTTCACTATTGATTAATCCCAATTAATATAAAGAATGAATCCAGAATATTTTATTTCATGAAGAGAGGTATTTCTAGCTTTATCTTCTGAAAGAAAAAACATAGACAAGAAGCAATATGTAGATGGAGCTTACATAAACTGTTTTTCCTTGATTGTGACTTTTTGCTGAGGAAAGTTTACTTTGAAATGAATAACTTCTCGTTCTGACCAAGCACAGCAAAAATACAAAAACAAAAATACTCAAGTGTCTGACATGGAAAGCTACCCCTGTATGAAGTGGTTGGGTTATATTTATATTTTCTCCAACTATTATTGTCTTTCATCATCTAACAAAAAATCACAAACTATTCAAATAGTACATATTAGCCTTGTCCATCTGATTATGCCAGTTTGATGAAACATATCATTATCAGTGGCGTACTCCCAATGGAGGCAGACCATGCAGTTGCTAAGGGGCCTGTGGGGGAAGGGGACCCAGCCTTTGACAAAAGGCCCAACCCCTAGTTACACTTAATGCAATGGCAACCGTCCCTTCCTTGGGCTCTTACCCTACCTTCCAGCACCCCTCACCGCTTCCCCTGTGCTTGGGCAGCACCCCTCCCCCCCAACATGGGCCAAACCTACCATGAGGAAATTTCAGATTGGCAGGGGCCCAACAGCTGGCACCCAGAAGACCATCTGTATGAAGAGAATCAGCACTGTGTTCTCTTCACTGTTTACCTGATCTCCATCGACATTACAGCGGCGAACAGTGTAATTACAGCTCCTACGTCCCATTCACTTTATACAGCTAAATGGATGGGATGCCAGCAGTCGGACCCCCGCTGATTTGATATTGATGACCTATCCTGAGAAAAGTGGAGAACCCCTTTAATAACTCCCCTTCCCCCACTGTGCTCTTTTTTGCTAGCCTGGCTCATTGAAACTTCCTCATCTGCTGAAATGTGATCTAGTTACGCAGTCGGGACAGAGAAAGGCTGGAAGAGAGCTGCACTGCTGGGCTGAGGAGAAGATGTCCTCTCATTTAATCAGGTCCTCGACTGACTGATATACTCTGAAGTCTCCATACACAGCATGAAAAGTTCCATCTAGTCTGCACAGCAGGAAATGTGTGCCTGTGTAATACACACTACTCACAAAAAGTTAGGGATATTTGGCTTTCAGGTGAAATTTATTGAAAACGTCAAAAGTTCATGCTACAGTGATATTATATCAGGAAAGTAGGGCATTCAAGGAGAAGCATGCAATAGTGATATCCTCATCTCAAACAATTTATTGACACAAAAGCCAACAACAGTGGTAGTTATACCCCCGCAAAAAAAATTCAATGTCTCAAAAGCTTGTCATGTGACAACTTGAGCATCAATTACAGCTTGACAACAACCAGTGGCGTTGTGAGGTGGGTGCGGGCCGCAACAGGTGACACCAGTCTGATGGGGTGAGTCACCCGCCGGCCCTGACACAACACCACTAGCACCCCCCTTGTAAGCGATCTGACTGCTAGCACCCCCCCCCCTTCCCCGTCGGCGATCTGTCTGCTAGCACCCCCACCATGTCAGCGGTCTGTTTACTATCCAAACCCCCCCATTACCGCTTGGGTCGGTCGGCAGGCTCGGCTCAGTGAAGGAAGTGAAGAGACGTCAGCGGTGGCAGGGCGAAGCTTGATGGACGTCCCCTACGTGACTTGTCCGCACAGGTCAGAACACAATGACCACACGAAGAAGCGGTCACCAGAAGAAATTGAACAGCATTTGGTGTCTCGGTCAGCCAGCCAGCTAAAGTGGGGTGCACCTGACCTAGGTGAGCTGCTGCCAGGGGGGAAAGGGGGTGCTGGGGCTCTAAGCTTTGGGGGAGGGGGGTGACACCATTTTCTACCGCACCGGGTGACACCAGCCTTAGCAACGCTACTGACAACGACGTCTCATGCTGTTCACAAGTCGATTTATTGTCTGCTGAGGCGTGGCATCCCAATCTTCTTGAAGAGCAGCCCTTAGGTCATTGAGGTTCTGGGGAACAGAGTTACAAGCCTCTGCACGGCAACTCAGCTGATCTCATAGGTTTTCAATGGGATTCAGGTCTGAGAAAGTGCAGGCCACTCCATCTGAGGTACCCCAGTTTCCATCAGCCATTCCCAAATTATGTGACCTTGATGAGCTGGCGCATTGTCGTCCATGAAGATGAAATTAGGCCTTTTTTGTTCATGCAGAGGCACAATGACTGGATTAATTATGTTATTCAAGTAGTATGGGCTTGTCACTGTATCATTCACAAAGTATAGGGCAGTTCTGTATTCACTAGACACACCTGCTCACACTGTAACACCACCACCACCAAAGGCTCGTCTGGTGACAACACTGGCTGATGCATAGCGCTCTCCTTGACGTCTCCAACATCGTTGGCGGTCATCATTTCTGCTCAATGTGTATCGACTTTCCTAAGTGAACAGCACTGAGGCCTACTGATCCCTCATCCAGAGTAGATGCTCCCTGGCCAATGCAAGATGACACCTGTGGTCAGGTACCTTTGCAGGTCGTCTGGTATGCAGACCACGCTGATGTAAACTGTTTTGAATGGTTTGATGTGACACCTGGGTGCTTTCCACCTCTCTTAAATGTGCCTGGAGTTGTGTGGCATTCATCATTTGGTTCCGCAGGGCATTGTTCACAATGAAGCGGTCATCAATGTGGGATGTGGCCAAAATACATCCACTTCTATCCCGTTCTGTGACACTTCAGTCTTTCTGTATGTCTGTTGTAACCTGCTGATGACACTATAAGTTCAGTGGCCACTTCTGTCTGAGAACATCCTCCTTGAAACCTTGCAATAGTGAGGTACTATTGATCTATTTTTAGGTGTGATCTTGGTCACATGATGTTAAAATGTGAACAGCATGATGAGGAGGACCGTTTAAATACCAATTCTAATTGAACCAGGACATTTATTGCCGATTCATGGATCAAACACCTGTTGTGAATTTTGGCGTCAAGCTCCTTGTTAGAGAACAGCAAGTTGTGCAAAAAGTACTGAAATATTGAACTGCTGGACATGTGCATTCAAAAGTTTAGAGAAGTTCACATTAAGTAAAGGTTAGAGTGCATTTTAGATTCATGGTGAAATTTCACCCACAAGCCTCCCTAACCTTTTTGTGAGTAGTATATGTGCATCTGATTGTGTAATGTACTTTTATACATAAGTATTTGAGCAATATAAGTATCTATGCTTAGTTAATGTATTTGTATATTCAGAATACCGTGGGAACCAGGGGCCCCCAAAATAATAAGGCATGGTTAACCACCTCAGTTCCCCTAGCTTAAACCCCCTTAATGACCAGACCAATTTTTACAATTCTGCACTACACTACTTTCACGGTTTATTGCTCGGTCATACAACTTACCACCCAAATGAATTTTACCTCTTTTTCTTCTCACTAATAGAGCTTTCATTTGGTGGTATTTCATTGCTGCTGACATTTTTAATTTTTTTTGTTATTAATCGAAATTGACCAAAATTTTTGCAAAAAAATGACATTTTTCACTTTCAGTTGTAAAATTTTTCAAATAAAACTACATTTCTATATACATTTTTCTCTAAATTTATTGTTCTACATGTCTTTGATAAAAAAATGCAATAAGTGTATATTTATTGGTTTGCGCAAAAGTTACATAGCGTTTACAAACTATGGTACAAAAATGTGAATTTCCGCATTTTGAAGTAGCTCTGACTTTCTGACCACCTGTCATGTTTCCTGAGGTTCTACAATGCCCAGACAGTAAAAACACCCCACAAATGACCCCATTTTGGAAAGTAGACACCCTAAGGTATTCGCTGATGGGCATAGTGAGTTCATAGAAGTTTTTATTTTTTGTCACAAGTTAGCGGAAAATGATGATTTTTTCTTTTTTTTTTCTTACAAAGTCTCATATTCCACTAACTTGAACTCACTATGCCCATCAAAAAATACCTTGGGGTGTCTTCTTTCCAAAATGGGGTCACTTGTGGGGTATTTATACTGCCCTGGCATTTTAGGGGACCTAAAGCGTGAGAAGAAGTCTGGAATCCAAATGCCTAAAAAATGCCCTATGAAATCCTAAAGGTGCTCTTTAGAATTTGGGCCCCTTTGGCCACCTAGGCTGCAAAAAAGTGTCACACATGTGGTATCGCCGTACTCAGAAGAAGTAGAGCAATGTGTTTTGGGGTGTATTTTTACATATACCCATGCTGGGTGAGAGAAATATCTCTCTAAAAGTCAACTTTTCCCATTTTTTTTATACAAAGTTGTCATTTTAGAGAGATATTTCTCTCACCCAGCATGGGTATATGTAAAAATACACCCCAAAACACATTGCTCTACTTCTTCTGAGTACGGCGATACCACATGTGTGACACTTTTTTGCAGCCTAGGTGGCCAAAGGGGCCCAAATTCTAAAGAGCACCTTTAGGATTTCATAGGGCATTTTTTAGGCATTTGGATTCCAGACTTCTTCTCACGCCGTTGGCGGCTATAAATTGAGTGGCATATCGGTTTGTTTCTGCCACGACTAAGTGCAAGAGCTCCGCAGTCAAGAACAGCAAAAAAAAAAAAACTGTGCCGATCCGATCTGAGCTGTCTCAACCCGAACTCCAGACTGGGCGGTGAAAGGGGGAACTACTGGTGCGGCTAAAGTTGGGGGCTGCCAATCAGGGTTTGCCAGCACCTCAGGGACTCTAAGGTCTCTACGGGCCTGTCTGTGCAGTGGCTGCGACGGGGGAACTAATGCATGTGCCACTGTACCAGCTTCAACTGCCCTTCTGGTGCTCGCCACTTCACCATGTTCTACGGCAGTGCTGGTACTAGGTCCAGGATAGGCTGCGCTGCTGGTGTATGCCTCACCACGTAATCCGACAGCGCCAGCCCCACTCTGCTGCCCTTGAAGCGGATCCTGCGCAACCTGTGGTCTAGCAACACGGGGCCGGGTACGCCTGGTGGTATCAGGGACCTCAACCTCATCGTCCGAACTTTGGGTCAGACTGCCACTGCTTTCTACAGGTTCGTATTCTGACCCGCTGGATTCGTCAGATAAGGGTTCCCATTCCTCATCCGACTGGGTCATAATCCTGTAGGCCTCTTCAGAAGAATACCCCTTATTTGCCATTTGGTCAACAAAATTTAGGGGGTATTCCCTGAGACTACCCAAGAAAAAAAGCAAGCCTGTCTTACAAATGGGAGGCTAGCGAAGTACAGGAAGCCGCTGCGATTGATAAAAAATATCAAAACGGATTTTTTTTTTATCGCCGCAGCTCTTGTGAAGTGATTGTGCAGTGATAAAAAAAAATAAAAAATTTGTCACTGCGGCGGGGCGGGCGTGGGTGAACGCACGTGTGGGCGACCGATCAGGCCTGATCGGGCAAACACTGCGTTTTGGGTGGAAGGCGAGCTAAGGTGACACTAATACTATTATAGATCTGACTGTGATCAGTTCTGATCACTTACAGATACTATAAAAGTACCAATGCTGATTAGCGATACGCTAATCAGCAAATCAGTGACTGCGGTGCGGTGGGCTGGGCGCTAACCGACGCTAACTACCTACCAAAGGGGCCTAAACTAACCTAAAACCTAATAGTCAATACTGGTGGGAAAAAAAAAGTGACAGTTTACACTGATCACTTTTTTCCCTTTCACTAGTGATTGACAGGGGTGATCAAGGGGTTAATGGGGGGTGATGGGGGGTGATCTGGGGCTAAGTGTGAAGTGTTTGGTGTATTCACAGTGATGTGTGCTCTCTGCTGGGACCAACCGACGAAAAGGACCCAACAGAGACCACAGAAGCCATTTAACACACTAGATTTATAAATATAGTGTGTTATATGGCTTCTGATTAGATTTTTCAAAAGTCACCAGCCTGCCAGCGATGATCATTGGCTGGCAGGCTGGTGACGAACTTCTCCTGCGCCGATTCCCGGCCGCACTGCACATGTGCGGGCCGGCTATGCTCGAAATCTCGCGTCTCGCGAGAGGACGCATCGGCGCGTCCAGGAGGAATAACAGGGCCGCCGCCAGGACGCAATCCTGCGTTCGGCGGTCCTGAGGTGGTTAAAGGCATTAAACTTGGTGCTGCAGCAGTTGGTATTGCCCGAGCAGAGGAGGTTCGTCCCACCACATTGGTGATTTGAACCCGGTCCGTCCCTACCGCCATCGCAGACGAAGCAGCCATGATAGCCGGCATCCGCGCATTGTGGGACCCTTCAGCCAGACCGTCCGCCAATATCAGGAACACAGGTCAGTCGCCTGTAACGGCGCCTGCTACTAGCAACCAAGCTGAAAGGTCCGGTCAGGACCAAACTGCATGTAACTCTATATGGCCAAATCCTTCCCATACGGAACTCTGGTCTAAACTGTCGGCTGAAATCAAGTCCGCCCGACTCACACGTACCCACGCGTGTAAGAAATATAATGAAGGGCTGACCCGTAAGCTCCTAGAAGCACCTCTGGAGGATCTCCCAGTCCCAGTGAGGAAAACAGGCAGGGTCCTCTCTTTCTGCAAACAGAGAGGCTTCGGTTTCATTAGAGATTTGGAGACCAACAGGGACTACTATGTTAACCGGCGAGCTGTAAAGAGGAAAGAGCTCCCTAGTTAGCTCCACAGTCTTTGTTCTGATGAAATAGTGGAGTATACCCCCCGCGGAGGGTACCCGTGGACCCTATGCCACGGCCGTTACTAGGCCTAGACCGCAGCCAGAGTCCTGGGAACCGGAAAAGGCTCCTGAGTATGAAGAAGAGGAGGAATTTGAGATGCCCTGCACCCCTGAGAGGCCAGTTACTAAATATGTACCGCCTGCTGTCCCCAGTCAGTGCCAATATGCCAGGGAATTTGCGGGCACAATTATTCTATGGCAGCCAGCTATTGCCACCAGAGATCCTGAGGATTGTATCAGGCCAAAACCACCGTAGAGACGCGCCCAAACACCGTCGGGACCCAAGAATGATAATCCCACAGGTCCAGAGTACCTACAGCGTCTAATACAACTAACAATCCAGCATTGTCAAGAGACCTTGCCAGATCCTTCTACCTCAGTGCCAACAGACATAATGTCTCCAGAGTTTTCTGCTAACGCAGTGCAAAAACCAACAGCGTTAGTTCTTCCTGCGGCTACTGAAGAAAAATCAACTGTTAAAAAAAAGTACCCATTTCTGGGCTCGGATCAGTCGTTACCGAGAAAAAAAAACAATTCTATATGGAGGTTATGCCAGAGTGCTCTTCCCCAGTTGAATGGGAATCTGGATCGCCACTGGACACTGACGTCCCATCCAGTCCAGACACATACACATAAATAGGCCGGTTGGCCAACTCAATACTTATGTGGAGCAGGAGCCAGAGTTTAGAGAGGACTTCTCGTATTGTTTTTGTTTTGAGCCCTTCTCTTTGTTAAAAATAGGACTACAACATGGACTCCAATGAATATAATCCTGAGAATATCCCAGTTGCACCTTTGTTTTGTGCCATGTTATCCCCTTTTTAACCCCCTTCTCAGGTTATCTGGGACTTTAAATCAAAATTTCTACAACTTTCAAGGAACTGTACCCAGAAACACATTTTTCTGTGCCTCAAAAACCTTTGCACTTAAACCCTGTGGGATTACAAAACTATGTATACCCCAAATCAGGGATGGACTTTGTCTCAGGACTATGTCATGGACTGCATTTCCCCAAATGTGAGATCACCGCCCATTTTATCCCCGTCAAGTAATGAAGAAGAACGACGCCCATTATCCCTTTTGGTTATTCTATGCAATAATATGCCACCAGAATTAACTTAAAAATGCAATAATATGCAGAATGTATATGTGATAAATTGCCTAATCTATTATTGTGCATAACCCTTTATTACAGGAGGTTATCGAAGTGTCATGATAGTACATTGTAATGAGCATATTTGTGTGTGAGGAGGGTGTTTGGTGTATTTTAGGTGACGGCGTAGAGATCCACAGCTTCAATCACTGCAAATGTCGAGGACGATTTATCTTTTAGCAGTGGGGTATGCAGCGTCACACATATGTGTATAGATGAGAGACTTTAAAAATCTGCCTATTTATGTATTTAATTACATTGTATGGTATTTCCTATTATCAGGCTGGCATTGTCATTTCACCCATTCGCCCCTAGGTGCTGGCACCACATAATATATATAGCTTGGGGTGTGTGTTAGAACAGTAGAGTAGAAAGAGAGAGAGCAGAGTAGAGAGGAAGTGAAGTTAGTGCAGTGTGTATGGAGGAGAGAAACAGGCATTGTCCACCATGTAGTCTGCTATTTCTACCCCTTGGTCATGGCCAGGCTAAGGGATTACAGCGAAGATTTATCTACAGCAGCCAAGCACAAGACCATAAGTCTATGTCTAAATATGAAGCAAGCCTAGTTAGGGTTACAGCTGAATTTACCTTATGGATCTCATCAGCACATGTGCTTGAGAACAACTTTCCAAATGCCGGGACACGAATGGACAATTAGTGCGCATAATTGTCCTTATTCACTAGAAGCCTTCCGGGATATAGTGGAAACAAAAACAAAAAAACTGATTACTTCAGGAGAGCATCCTGCAAATATACCATTCATATACTTGTGACCACAAAGGCCAGTGATTGACCGCAAGAGGCTAGGAATAGAGCCATGGAGCTGGAACAGCAGCATTGTGGACAAGTGAG
Source organism: Bufo bufo (assembly GCF_905171765.1). NCBI lineage: Eukaryota > Metazoa > Chordata > Amphibia > Anura > Bufonidae > Bufo > Bufo bufo. The sequence continues at coordinate 90,083,095 of NC_053393.1, read as the reverse complement.
CGTATTTTTATTTGGGCATGTTACTGCCAAGGGCTAAGTTTGCTCCTAGGCCAACAAACCATGTAATGGGAAAATGGTTAGACTGCATCTTATCTGGAAATAGAAGTGAATGCTGAATTGGACATGTATTTTGCTTTTTGACCATAAAATAAAGCATCCGGCCGCACATACAGGTGAAATTAGAATATTGTGCAAAAGTTCATTTATTTCAGTAATGCAAATTAAAAAGAATTGCATTAATGCAGCTTAAGATGATAATTTTAGGCTCAAAGTGTCACACTCTAGTCAGCTAATTAATCCATACCCCCTGAGCAAAGGGTACCTGAGATTGTGACTTTGGGGTTACATAAGCTGTAAGCCATAATCATCCAAATTATAACAATAAAGGCTTGAAATATCTCGTATTGCATGTAATGAGTCTATCTCATATGTTAGTTTCACATTTTAAATTGCATTACTGAAATAAATGCCCTATGCACGATATTCAACTTTTTCGAGTTTCACCTATATATCACCAGTCTTATGGTGAAAAGATTGTTCTTACAGATCCTTTATAAAATGGTTGTCTACATCCGCCACAGAAATCGTACCGGCACTGTGTGCACTTAAAGTGTAAACATCCACCTTTCCATAAATCAAACCGAAATCTGCAAGATGGACATTCTGCATGGAGATACAAAAGCGATCACAGGCAATGCACATTTTGTAAAATAATGCAGCAATTAATTTAATAACACATGAGGACATTTTCCAACACAGTTATGTCATTTGTGAAGTCAGATGAATGGTTTGAATTCTTGGGTATGATTAGGATGAAATCGATTGAAAAACTAACAAGCTTTGTTAACCACCTCCGGACCGCTGTACGCAGATTCGCGTTCCGGAGGTGGCAGCCCTGCGCTCAGCGACGCATATACGCGTCATCTCGCGTGAGCCGGGATTTCCTGTGAACGCGCGCACACAGGCGCGCGCGCTCACAGGAACGGAAGGTAAGAGAGTTGATCTCCAGCCTGCCAGCGGCGATCGTTCGCTGGCAGGCTGGAGATGTGTTTTTTTTAACCCCTAACAGGTATATTAGACGCTGTTTTGATAACAGCGTCTAATATACCTGCTACCTGGTCCTCTGGTGGTCCCCTTTGTTTGGATCGACCACCAGAGGACACAGGTAGCTCAGTAAAGTCCCACCAAGCACCACTACACTACACTACACCCCCCCCCGTCACTTATTAACCCCTTATTAGCCCCTGATCACCCCTGATCACCCCATATAGACTCCCTGATCACCCCCCTGTCATTGATTACACCCCTGTCATTGATCAACCCCCTGTAAAGCTCCATTCAGATGTCCGCATGATTTTTACGGATGCACTGATAGATGGATCGGATCCGCAAAACGCATCCGGACGTCTGAATGAAGCCTTACAGGGGCATGATCAATGACTGTGGTTATCACCCCATATAGACTCCCTGATCACACCCCTGTCATTGATTACCCCCCTGTCATTGATCAACCCCCTGTAAAGCTCCATTCAGATGTCCGCACGATTTTTACGGATCCACTGATAGATGGATCGGATCCGCAAAACGCATCCGGACGTCTGAATGAAGCCTTACAGGGGCGTGATCAATGACTGTGGTTATCACCCCATATAGACTCCCTGATCACACCCCTGTCATTGATCAACCCCCTGTAAAGCTCCATTCAGATGTCCGCATGATTTTTACGGATGCACTGATAGATGGATCGGATCCGCAAAACGCATCCGGACGTCTGAATGAAGCCTTACAGGGGCATGATCAATGACTGTGGTTATCACCCCATATAGACTCCCTGATCACCCCCCTGTCATTGATTACCCCCCTGTCATTGATCAACCCCCTGTAAAGCTCCATTCAGATGTCCGCATGATTTTTACGGATGCACTGATAGATGGATCGGATCCGCAAAACGCATCCGGACGTCTGAATGAAGCCTTACAGGGGCATGATCAATGACTGTGGTTATCACCCCATATAGACTCCCTGATCACCCCCCTGTCATTGATTACACCCCTGTCATTGATTACCCCCCTGTAAAGCTCCATTCAGATGTCCGCATGATTTTTACGGATGCACTGATAGATGGATCGGATCCGCAAAACGCATACGGACGTCTGAATGAAGCCTTACACGGGCGTGATCAATGACTGTGGTTATCACCCCATATAAACTCCCTGATCACCCCCCTGTCATTGATCACCCCCCCTGTCATTGATCACCCCCCTGTCATTGATCACCCCCCCCTGTCATTGATCACCCCCCCCTGTCATTGATCACCCTCTGTAAGGCTCCATTCAGACATTTTTTTGGCCCAAGTTAGCGGAATTTTTTTTTTTTTTTTTCTTACAAAGTCTCATATTCCACTAACTTGTGTCAAAAAATAAAATCTCACATGAACTCACCATACCCCTCACGGAATCCAAATGCGTAAATTTTTTTAGACATTTATATTCCAGACTTCTTCTCACGCTTTAGGGCCCCTAGAATGCCAGGGCAGTATAAATACCCCACATGTGACCCCATTTCGGAAAGAAGACACCCCAGGTATTCCGTGAGGGGCATATTGAGTCCATGAAAGATTGAAATTTTTGTCCCAAGTTAGCGGAACGGGAGACTTTGTGAGAAAAAAAAATAAAAAATATCAATTTCCGCTAACTTGTGCCCAAAAAAAAAAATTTCTATGAACTCGCCATGCCCCTCATTGAATACCTTGGGGTGTCTTCTTTCCAAAATGGGGTCACATGTGGGGTATTTATACTGCCCTGGCATTCTAGGGGCCCCAAAGCGTGAGAAGAAGTCTGGTATCCAAATGTCTAAAAATGCCCTCCTAAAATGAATTTGGGCCCCTTTGCGCATCTAGGCTGCAAAAAAGTGTCACACATGTGGTATCGCCGTACTCAGGAGAAGTTGGGGAATGTGTTTTGGGGTGTCATTTTACATATACCCATGCTGGGTGAGATAAATATCTTGGTCAAATGCCAACTTTGTATAAAAAAATGGGAAAAGTTGTCTTTTGCCAAGATATTTCTCTCACCCAGCATGGGTATATGTAAAATGACACCCCAAAACACATTCCCCAACGTCTCCTGAATACGGAGATACCAGATGTGTGACACTTTTTTGCAGCCTAGGTGGGCAAAGGGGCCCACATTCCAAAGAGCACCTTTAGGATTTCACAGGTCATTTACCTACTTACCACACATTAGGGCCCCTGGAAAATGCCAGGGCAGTATAACTACCCCACAAGTGACCCCATTTTGGAAAGAAGACACCCCAAGGTATTCCGTGAGGGGCATGGCGAGTTCCTAGAATTTTTTATTTTTTGTCACAAGTTAGTGGAAAATGATGATTTTTTTTTTTTTTTTTTTCATACAAAGTCTCATATTCCACTAACTTGTGACAAAAAATAAAAACTTCCATGAACTCACTATGCCCATCAGCGAATACCTTGGGGTCTCTTCTTTCCAAAATGGGGTCACTTATGGGGTAGTTATACTGCCCTGGCATTCTAGGGGCCCAAATGTGTGGTAAGGAGTTTGAAATCAAATTCTGTAAAAAATGACGAGTGAAATCCGAAAGGTGCTCTTTGGAATATGGGCCCCTTTGCCCACCTAGGCTGCAAAAAAGTGTCACACATCTGGTATCTCCGTATTCAGTAGAAGTTGGGGAATGTGTTTTGGGGTGTCATTTTACATATACCCATGCTGGGTGAGAGAAATATCTTGGCAAAAGACAACTTTTCCCATTTTTTTATACAAAGTTGGCATTTGACCAAGATATTTATCTCACCCAGCATGGGTATATGTAAAATGACACCTCAAAACACATTCCCCAACTTCTCCCGAGTACGGAGATACCAGATGTGTGACACTTTTTTTGCAGCCTAGGTGGGCAAAGAGGCCCATATTCCAAAGAGCACCTTTCGGATTTCACTCGTCATTTTTTACAGAATTTGATTTCAAACTCCTTACCACACATTTGGGCCCCTAGAATGCCAGGGCAGTATAACTACCCCACAAGTGACCCCATTTTGGAAAGAAGAGACCCCAAGGTATTCGCTGATGGGCATAGTGAGTTCATGGAAGTTTTTATTTTTTGTCACAAGTTAGTGGAATATGAGACTTTGTATGAAAAAAAAAAAAAAAAAAAAAATCATCATTTTCCACTAACTTGTGACAAAAAATAAAAAATTCTAGGAACTCGCCATGCCCCTCACGGAATACCTTGGGGTGTCTTCTTTCCAAAATGGGGTCACTTGTGGGGTAGTTATACTGCCCTGGCATTCTAGGGGCCCAAATGTGTGGTAAGGAGTTTGAAATCAAATTCTGTAAAAATTGACCTGTGAAAGCCGAAAGGTGCTCTTTGGAATATGGGCCCCTTTGCCCACCTAGGCTGCAAAAAAGTGTCACACATCTGGTATCTCCGTACTCAGGAGAAGGTGGGGAATGTGTTTTGGGGTGTCTTTTTACATATACCCATGCTGGGTGAGATAAATATCTTGGTCAAATGCCAACTTTGTATAAAAAAATGGGAAAAGTTGTCTTTTGCCAAGATATTTCTCTCACCCAGCATGGGTATATGTAAAATGACACCCAAAAACACATTCCCCACCTTCTCCTGAGTACGGCAATACCAGATGTGTGACACTTTTTTGCAGCCTAGGTGGGCAAAGGGGCCCATATTCCAAAGAGCACCTTTCGGATTTCACAGGTCATTTTTTTACAGAATTTGATTTCAAACTCCTTACCACACATTTGGGCCCCTAGAATGCCAGGGCAGTATAACTACCCCACAAGTGACCCCATTTTGGAAAGAAGAGACCCCAAGGTATTCGCTGATGGGCATAGTGAGTTCATGGAAGTTTTTATTTTTTGTCACAAGTTAGTGGAATATGAGACTTTGTATGAAAAAAAAAAAAAAAAAAAATCATCATTTTCCACTAACTTGTGACAAAAAATAAAAAATTCTAGGAACTCGCCATGCCCCTCACGGAATACCTTGGGGTGTCTTCTTTCCAAAATGGGGTCACTTGTGGGGTAGTTATACTGCCCTGGCATTCTAGGGGCCCAAATGTGTGGTAAGGAGTTTGAAATCAAATTCTGTAAAAATTGACCTGTGAAAGCCGAAAGGTGCTCTTTGGAATATGGGCCCCTTTGCCCACCTAGGCTGCAAAAAAGTGTCACACATCTGGTATCTCCGTACTCAGGAGAAGGTGGGGAATGTGTTTTGGGGTGTCTTTTTACATATACCCATGCTGGGTGAGATAAATATCTTGGTCAAATGCCAACTTTGTATAAAAAAATGGGAAAAGTTGTCTTTTGCCAAGATATTTCTCTCACCCAGCATGGGTATATGTAAAATGACACCCAAAAACACATTCCCCACCTTCTCCTGAGTACGGCAATACCAGATGTGTGACACTTTTTTGCAGCCTAGGTGGGCAAAGGGGCCCATATTCCAAAGAGCACCTTTCGGATTTCACAGGTCATTTTTTTACAGAATTTGATTTCAAACTCCTTACCACACATTTGGGCCCCTAGAATGCCAGGGCAGTATAACTACCCCACAAGTGACCCCATTTTGGAAAGAAGAGACCCCAAGGTATTCGCTGATGGGCATAGTGAGTTCATAGAACTTTTTATTTTTTGTCACAAGTTAGTGGAATATGAGACTTTGTAAGAAAAAATAAAATAAAATCATCATTTTCCGCTAACTTGTGACAAAAAATAAAAAGTTCTATGAACTCACTATGCCCATCAGCGAATACCTTAGGGTGTGTACTTTCCGAAATGGGGTCATTTGTGGGGTGTTTGTACTGTCTGGCCATTGTAGAACCTCAGGAAACATGACGGGTGCTCAGAAAGTCAGAGCTGCTTCAAAAAGCGGAAATTCACATTTTTGTACCATAGTTTGTAAACGCTATAACTTTTACCCAAACCATTTTTTTTTACCCAAACATTTTTTTTTTATCAAAGACATGTAGAACAATAAATTTAGAGCAAAATTTATATATGGATGTCGTTTTTTTTGCAAAATTTTACAACTGAAAGTGAAAAATGACATTTTTTTGCAAAAAAATAGTTAAATTTCGATTAATAACAAAAAAAGTAAAAATGTCAGCAGCAATGAAATACCACCAAATGAAAGCTCTATTAGTGAGAAGAAAAGGAGGTAAAATTCATTTGGGTGGTAAGTTGCATGACCGAGCAATAAACGGTGAAAGTAGTGTAGGTCAGAAGTGTAAAAAGTGGCCTGGTCTTTCAGGGTGTTTAAGCACTGGGGGCTGAGGTGGTTAAAGAGGCTGTTCAGCAGTGCAAAGAGTCCCATGTACTACAGGGCTGTAGGAACTCTCTGTACCTCCGCATGGTGCTCTGTACAATTCCATATTTTGAAGATGTTCCTCCCCACAATAGCTCTATACCGTGGCATCAAATGGAGCATGCCACCATTTTTTCTGTTAGAGTAGTACAGAATCCAAAAGATAAAGCATGTGGATGAAATTGGAGGCATATGAAGGTACAAATCGGATTCCAAAAAAGTTGGGACACTATACAAATCATGAATAAAAACTGAATGCAATGATGTGGAGGTGCCAACTTCTAATATTTTATTCAGAATAGAACATAAATCACGGAACAAAAGTTTAAACTGAGAAAATGTACCATTTTAAGGGAAAAATATGTTGAATCAGAATTTCATGGTGTCAACAAATCCCAAAAAAGTTGGGACAAGGCCATTTTCACCACTGTGTGGCATCTACCCTTCTTCTTACAACACTCAACAGACGTCTGGGGACCGAGGAGACCAGTTTCTCAAGTTTAGAAATAGGAATGCTCTCCCATTCTTGTCTAATACAGGCCTCTAACTGTTCAATCGTCTTGGGCCTTCTTTGTTGCACCTTCCTCTTTATGATGCGCCAAATGTTCTCTATAGGTGAAAGATCTGGACTGCAGACTGGCCATTTCAGTACCCAGATCCTTCTCCTACGCAGCCATGATGTTGTGATTGATGCAGAATGTGGTCTGGCATTATCTTGTTGAAAAATGCAGGGTCTTCCCTGAAAGAGATGACGTCTGGATGGGAGCATATGTGTCACAGCCAGACGGCTGAGAAGCGCTCACAGGAGCTTCTCAGATCCTCCTCCTTGAATTTCTTTGTTTTGGTTTAGTTTCTCATCTCGTTAGTCTATCTCAGCTGTCATGCAGTTAGACTGATCGCTACCCTTTAAGTTCCTCCCCATAATGCAGTAGTGTGCGGCTGATACAACTTCCTGGAGTGTGTGTGCATGCTGTTCCCAGTTCCCAGTTCCCTGTTCCCAGTCGTCAGTCGTCATTCGTTTGCAAGATAAGTGCTGTTTATGTATTTATGATTTTGTCTTTTCTGGATCCAGGTGACCCTGACTCCCTCCGTGTCAGTGTAGGGAGCCGGTGGTCGTGTCCCTTCACTATTGTAGGGTCTTCAGGTAATAGATAGCCGAGGAACGTGGATATGCGGCCATCCACCTTTGGGGTGTTCGCATAGGCTGAGCAGTGAGGGAGAGCGGCAGGTCTATTGCAGGGGTCTCCCTTTGTTCCTTAGTTGTGGATCCAGAGAGACATTGTTTATATGGTATTGTCTTGTTTCCTGTACACCATCTGTGACATTATCAGCCGCCAAAACCGTCTCAAGCATGGATCCGGTTTCACTTTTGGCTGAACGCTTTCAGGGTCTTTCTTTGGAGGTAGCTGATCTCCGTAAGACTTTTTCTCAGTTTCAAGTGACCGGTTCAGCTTGCGTTCATGGAGTTTGTGCTGAGCCTAAGATCTCGCTCCCGGATACGTTCTCCGGGGGTAGTGAGAATTTTGTGCGTTTTAGAGAGGCTTGCAAACTCCATTTTCGCCTTCTTCCCCATTCTTCTGGTGATGAAGAACGGAGGGTGGGGATCATTATATCGCTGCTCAGGGGTAACGCTCAGTCCTGGGCCTTTTCGCTGCCGGAGGGGGCACGGCCCCTTCGTTCAGTGGATGAATTCTTTTTAGCCCTGGGTCACATATATGATGATCCGGATCGTATTGCTCTGGCTGAGTCTAGACTACGTCTGTTATGCCAGGGTAAACAATCCGCAGAGATATACTGTTCAGAATTTCGGAGATGGGCAGCAGATACGGGTTGGAATGATGCTGCACTCCGAAGTCAATTTTGCTATGGTCTTTCAGAGGGATTGAAAGATGCATTTGCCTTTCATGAAAGACCTACCTCCTTGGATTCTGCTATGTCTCAGGCTGTTCGTATTGACAGGCGTCTTAGAGAGAGAGGAGAGATCTCTCCTTCCTGTCATACTCAGTCCCGGGACAGTGCAGCGGTCTCATTCTGTGCACAGGGGTCTCAGTCGCTGTCAGCCCCTTCTGAGCAGGAGTCCATGCAGCTGGGGTTGATTGCCTCTGACAATAGAAGATTCAGCCCGCAGGGGAGGGTTTGTTTTTGTTGTGGAGGTATAAATCATCTGGCAAATGTTTGTCCCTCTAGGAGATTCAGGCAGTTTTCTGGGAGTAATAAAGAGACAAAAAGGAAAAAATCTTTTAAAAATGTTCCGTCTGTTACTATTGGCAGGGTTGAGGTGGAAATTGAAGGTTTTCCGTTTGCTTGTAGTTCCCGTTTTGTCCTGCCTGCTAGGGTGGCGCTAGAGAGCAAGAGCATTTTTTGTGAGATTTTTGTGGATAGTGGAGCAGCTGTCAACCTCATTGATAATCAATTTGCAATAACTCATGGTTTCCAGGTATGCACTTTGGGAAAGGATATTCCTGTTTTTGCTATTGATTCCGCTCCACTTTCTCAGAAATCATTAAAGGGTATAGTTCACAATATCCGTTTAATTGTGAGTGATGCTCATGTTGAGGATGTGTCATGTTTCGTCCTTAGCGGTTTGCCTACTCCTCTAGTGTTGGGGCTACCCTGGCTCACTAAACATAACCCCACCATTGACTGGCAAGCGAGGCAAATAAATGGTTGGAGTAACTTTTGCAGAGAGAATTGCCTCATAACATCTGTTTCTGAGGTTTCTACTAAGACTGTACCACCTTTCCTCTCTGAATTTTTGGATGTCTTCTCTGAGAGTGGAGTTCAGGGTTTGCCTCCGCACAGGGAGTATGATTGCCCTATTAATCTCATCCCAGGCGCCAAGCTGCCTAAATCTCGTTTATACAATCTCTCCCAACCTGAGAGGGTCGCTATGCGGGCTTATATCTCTGAGAGTCTGAGAAAAGGACACATACGACCCTCGAAGTCACCTGTTGCCGCTGGTTTTTTCTTTGTTAAGAAAAAAGATGGTTCTTTAAGACCTTGTCTGGATTTCAGGGAGCTGAACAGTATCACTATTCGTGATCCTTATCCGCTTCCTCTGATCCCGGACCTGTTTAACCAGGTTGTTGGGGCTAAAGTCTTTTCCAAATTAGACCTAAGAGGGGCATACAACCTGGTTAGGGTCAGAGAAGGAGACGAATGGAAGACGGCTTTCAATACCCCTGAGGGCCATTTTGAGAATTTGGTTATGCCTTTTGGTTTGATGAATGCCCCAGCCGTTTTTCAGCATTTCGTCAACAGCATTTTTTATCATTTAATGGGAAAATTTGTATTAGTGTATTTGGATGACATTTTGATTTTTTCTCCTGATTTCAAGACTCATAAGGAACACTTACGTCAGGTCTTGCTCATCCTGCGGGAGAATAAATTATATGCGAAACTGGAAAAATGTGTGTTTGCGGTTCCAGAAATCCAATTTCTGGGGTTTCTTGTCTCCGCTTCTGGTTTTCGCATGGACCCCGAGAAGGTCCGCGCTGTGCTTGAGTGGGAGCTTCCTGAGAATCAGAAGGCACTGATGCATTTTTTGGGCTTTGCCAATTATTACAGGAAATTTATTTTGAATTATTCCTCTGTTGTTAAACCACTCACTGATATGACCAGAAAGGGGGTAGATTTTTCTTCCTGGTCGGTAGAGGCGCGTAAGGCCTTTTCTAATATCAAGGAGAGTTTTGCTTCCGCTCCCATCCTAGTACAACCTGATATTTCGTTACCCTTCATAGTTGAGGTTGATGCTTCTGAGGTAGGGGTGGGTGCTGTCTTGTCTCAGGGTTCCTCTCCTGCCAAATGGCAACCGTGTGCCTTTTTCTCAAAGAAACTCTCCTCCGCAGAGAGAAATTATGATGTGGGAGATAGGGAATTGTTGGCCATCAAGTTGGCTTTTGAGGAATGGCGCCATTGGCTAGAGGGAGCCAGACACCCTATTACCGTGTTTACTGACCATAAAAATCTGGCCTACTTGGAGTCAGCCAAGCGTCTGAACCCGAGACAGGCCAGATGGTCTTTGTTCTTTTCAAGGTTTAATTTTGTTGTTACGTTCCGCCCTGGGGTTAAGAATGTGAAGGCAGATGCCCTGTCACGTTGTTTTCCGGGAGGTGGCAATTTTGAAGACCCGGGTCCCATTTTGGCTGATGGTGTGGTGGTCTCTGCTCTTTTTCCTGAATTGGAGGCAGAGGTGCAGGCAGCCCAGTCAGAAGCTCCTGATCTTTGTCCTCCTGGGAGGTTGTTTGTGCCTCTCGCTTTGAGACACAAGATTTTTAAAGAACACCACGACACGGTCCTTGCTGGGCACCCGGGGGCAAGAGCCACACTGGATCTCATCGCTCGGAGATTCTGGTGGCCTGCGCTTCGTAAGTCGGTTGAGGGTTTTGTGGCAGCTTGCGAGACTTGCGCTCGTGCCAAGGTCCCTCATTCACGGCCATCAGGTCCTCTCCTTCCTTTGCCCATTCCTTCCCGTCCTTGGACACATCTGTCCATGGACTTCATAACGGACTTGCCTCGTTCCTCGGGGAAGTCTGTGATTCTGGTGGTGGTGGACCGTTTTAGCAAAATGGTGCATTTTATCCCTTTCCCTGGTTTGCCCAATGCTAAGACGCTGGCGAAGGCATTTATTGACCACATTGTCAAATTGCATGGGATTCCTTCAGACATAGTCTCTGATAGGGGCACGCAGTTTGTTTCCAGATTCTGGAAGGCTTTCTGTTCTCGCTTGGGGGTTCGGTTGTCATTCTCTTCTGCTTTCCATCCGCAGTCGAATGGCCAGACAGAGCGCGTCAATCAGAATCTGGAGACATATCTGCGCTGTTTTGTGGCGGAGAATCAGGAGGATTGGTGTTCTTTTTTGTCCCTTGCTGAGTTTGCTTTAAATAACCGTCGTCAGGAGTCCTCTGATAAGTCACCATTTTTTGGTGCATATGGGTTCCATCCGCAGTTTGGGACTTTCTCGGGAGAGGGCTCTTCTGGTTTGCCTGATGAGGACAGATTCTCCTCGTCTTTGTCATCTATTTGGCAAAAGATTCAGGATAATCTAAAGAGCATGAGTGAGAGATATAAGCGTGTGGCGGATAAGAGACGTGTGCCTGGTCCGGACCTGAATGTTGGTGATCTGGTGTGGTTGTCTACCAAGAATATCAAATTGAAGGTTCCCTCCTGGAAGTTGGGTCCTAGGTTTATTGGGCCTTACAAGATCCTGTCTGTCATCAATCCTGTTGCCTACCGTCTTGATCTTCCTCAGACTTGGAAGATCCATAATGTTTTTCATAAGTCCTTATTGAAATCTTATGTTCAACCTATTGTACCCTCGCCTTTGCCTCCTCCTCCGATTATGGTTGATGGAAATCTTGAATTTCAGGTCTCTAGGATTGTGGATTCTCGTCTTGTCCGCGGTTCCCTCGAGTACCTCGTTCATTGGGAGGGTTATGGTCCTGAGGAGAGGATGTGGGTCCCAGTGACGGACATTAAGGCCTCTCGTCTCATCAGGGCTTTCCATAGGTCCCATCCTGAGAAGGTGGGCCCTGAGTGTCCGGAGTCCACTCCTAGAGGGAGGGGTACTGTCACAGCCAGACAGCTGAGAAGCGCTCACAGGAGCTTCTCAGATCCTCCTCCTTGAATTTCTTTGTTTTGGTTTAGTTTCTCATCTCGTTAGTCTATCTCAGCTGTCATGCAGTTAGACTGATCGCTACCCTTTAAGTTCCTCCCCATAATGCAGTAGTGTGCGGCTGATACAACTTCCTGGAGTGTGTGTGCATGCTGTTCCCAGTTCCCAGTTCCCTGTTCCCAGTCATCAGTCGTCATTCGTTTGCAAGATAAGTGCTGTTTATGTATTTATGATTTTGTCTTTTCTGGATCCAGGTGACCCTGACTCCCTCCGTGTCAGTGTAGGGAGCCGGTGGTCGTGTCCCTTCACTATTGTAGGGTCTTCAGGTAATAGATAGCCGAGGAACGTGGATATGCGGCCATCCACCTTTGGGGTGTTCGCATAGGCTGAGCAGTGAGGGAGAGCGGCAGGTCTATTGCAGGGGTCTCCCTTTGTTCCTTAGTTGTGGATCCAGAGAGACATTGTTTATATGGTATTGTCTTGTTTCCTGTACACCATCCGTGACAATATGTTGTTCTAGAACCTGAATATATTTTTCTGCGTTGATGGTGCCTTTCCAGACATGCAAGCTGCCCATGCCACACGCACTCATGCAACCCCATACCATCAGAGATGCAGGCTTCTGAACTGAGCATTGATAACCACTTGGGTTGTCCTTGTCCTCTTTGGTCCGGATGACATGGCGTCCCAGATTTCCAAAAAGAACTTCGAATCGTGACTCGTCTGACCACAGAACAGTCTTCCATTTTGCCACACTCCATTTTAAATTATCCCTGGCCCAGTGAAAACGCCTGAGCTTGTGGATCTTGCTTAGAAATGGCTTCTTCTTTGCACTGTAGAGTTTCAGCTGGCAACGGCGGATGGCACGGTGGATTGTGTTCACTGACAATGGTTTCTGGAAGTATTCCTGAGCCCATTCTGTGATTTCCTTTACAGTAGCATTTCTGTTTGTGGTGCAGTGTCGTTTAAGGGCCCGGAGATCACGGGCATCCAGCATGGTTTTACGGCCTTGACCCTTATGCACAGAGATTGTTCCAGATTCTCTGAATCTTCGGATGATGTTATGCACAGTTGATGATGATAGATGCAAAGTCTTTGCAATTTTTCGCTGGGTAACACCTTTCTGATATTGCTCCACTATCTTTCTGCGCAACATTGTGGGAAATGGTGATCCTCTACCCATCTTGGCTTCTGAGAGACACTGCCACTCTGAGAAGCTCTTTTTATACCCAATCATGTTGCCAATTGACCTAATTAGGGTTAATTGGTCTTCCAGCTCTTCGTTATGCTCAAATTTACTTTTTCCAGCCTCTTATTGCTACTTGTCCCAACTTTTTGGGGATTTGTTGACACCGTGAAAATTGGAATCAACGTATTTTTCCTTTAAAATGATACATTTACTCGGATTAAACGTTTGATCTGTCGTCTACGTTCTATTACAAATAAAATATTGACATTTGCCATCTCCACATCATTGCATTCCATTTTTATTCACAATTTGTTTAGTGTCCCAACTTTTTTGGAATCCGGTTTGTACAGTGTGGTCCTACAGTATACAAGTCTATGGGTGTCCTATTACAGCTCCATACTACTTGGAGTTTGTGAGAATGGATAATACAGCCATGTGTATAAAAACATACTGAGGTCCCCGCTGGTAAGCTGAAGTGTTCTTTGGTAGCTCTTTGTGGAGGGAATCACATATTTTCTGCTAATATATGTTTGCTAGATGTGACTGTTGGGGATTCCTAGGCCTTTCGATGGGTCATGACTCCATAATGTTTCTAGACATATTCCATTACAGCATGAGCCTTGTGAATTATCCTGTTGACATGGCATAAAGGGGGTAAAATAGTGTCTTTGCATCCGTGCACATAGGAGATGTCTTTACTATAGCTGTAAAGAGAGTACATAATCGAGTATTATGACCGCTTCCTACTTTTGACGTCTGCATCGTGTAGCTCATGAAGGAAGTCACATATGGTGATCTGGCTTAGTGGGTATATAAGGTGTGTGATAGGCTGTCTGCACATACAGTGAGGAACAGAAGTATTTGAACACCCTGCAATTTTGCAAGTTCTCCCACTTAGAAATCATGGAGGGGTCTGAAATTCACATTGTAGGTGCATTCCTACTCTGAAAGACAGAATAGAATAAAATAAAATAAAATTTCAGGAAATCACATTGTATGATTTTTAAAGAATTTATTTGTCTTGCACTGCTGAACATAAGTATTTGAACACCTGAGAAAATCAGTGTTAATATTTGGTACAGAAGCCTTTGTTTGCAATTACAGAGGTCAAACGTTTCCTGTAGTTCTTGACCAGGTTTGCACACACTGCAACAGGGAGTTTGGCCCACTCCTCCACACAGATCACCTCCTCTCTGTCAGGTTTCGGGGCACAGAGTTTTAGCTCCCTCCAAAGATGTTCTATTGGATTTAGGTCTGGAGACTGGCTAGGCCAATTCAGAACCTTGATATGCTTCTTACCAAGCCACTCCTTGGTTATCCTGGCTGTGTGCTTCAGGTCGTTGTCATGTTGGAAGACCCAGCCATCTTCAATGCTCTGTGACATAGCAAGGGGTTTTGTTTGGGAAGGCAGGTATTTTCCTCCCAACATGGGCGGCTGGGCTGATTTCCAGCCAGGTGAGATCAAATACCGGACCGGAGTTTAAGTGCCGTTCCGGGTTTTGGCAGCACCTGGCTGTCCTTTAAATAGGCAGCTGGGCTCAGAATCTGAGTCTCTGTTTTGGTATCTGAGGCATGGTGCCGTGCTAGAGGGCTGAGAGCCTCATGCGGGGAAAAAGGTCCCCTAAAGCCTGTTGTGGACCGCTGAAAAAACCTGCTAACAAGGTGACTGTTTTGTTCTTTGGATTTTCCTTTGTGTGAACGAACACTAAGACTGAAAAATGTTGCTTTGTTTTTTCTCCTGTGTGAATAAACACTGAAGTTTTGTTTTACAAACTCTTTCTTTTGCCTCTGTTCTGCATCCGCTTACCCTGCCTACCAGAGCGAATCCTCACAATTGGTGGCCTGGAGCTAGCACACGCAGTGAGGCTGGCGTAAACGCCGAAATATTTTTTCGGGTACGGCTGGATGTCTTGGATTAAACCAGCTAAATTTAAACCTGTGTCACGTGACAAAATGGAGGCTGAAATGAAAGCTCTTGTGGAGGCTAACCAACACCAGTAAGAAACATGGTGTCATAAACTCCATTGTAACCAATCTATCAACCTACTTTCAATAAATACAACACTCAGAATAGTATTAATCATCTTTATTTTATTTTACTTTCTTTTATTTGTTGGATAAAGTTGGCCACGGTGTTACTTACGTTACTTAAATAAATATATAAACTGAATTAAATCTGATAAACCAGTTAATCACCATAAATAATTCAATCCACCTAGTCCACTCAAAGAGTGACTATTACCCCACACCGCCAAATAGCAGAGCTAGATGGCTAATTAACACCGCAGCCTTTCTCCACCAAGTTTTGCAATCCAACATTGAAAATGTGTAATCCTAAATCAGATAATGAATTATTTTCTATATTATATAATCCTGCAGTGAACCCTTCTAATTCAATATGTCTATAAGACAATTTATTATGTGACCCCATAAACTTTTCAATATTCCTATTGATTCGGATTCTTATTTTTTCCATAAAGGATAATTGAGATGAATTCCAATCCCAATTTGGTATAATTTCTGAGAACGCTATTTGCGAGTATGGTAATAATATTTGAATTTTACAAAATGTATCCTGCATATCCTTTAATAATAAATGAGTGCTTATTCTGCCCAAGTCATCAGTACCTATATGAAGAATAATCAAATCAGGCGTAGGCCAAGTTAGGGAAAAAGAACAACATAAAGAATAAATTTCCTGAATTCTAATACCAGAAATACCTCCCCAGAACACAACCACTTTATTACCAAAGCCTAAATTATCCGATTTAAAACGCATCGTTGAACGATCACGTGCCAAAGATATAAGCTGATTTCCTAGGATCCATAAGATCTTTAAATCTGAAAAATATTAAAATAATAATTCAGGTCTAATATATAGTTGGTATCTATTGGATTTCCACCTTCCAATTCGTTTTATTACGTTATCCTTCAGTCCCAAAGAATGAGCATAAGTGGCTGCCCCTACACGAAATGAATGAGCAGAAATTTTTTCTTGCTCTAATTGGAAAAGAGTCTTACATTTTGATAAGACAAAATTAAATTGAAATTTCGTTAATGGAGATTTGTCAACGTGAATAAATAATGGGATTACTTGAGCAGCAGCGGGGCATCCTATTTGCTGCCGTTATTTCACTGATTCGGAAAGCTCTGAAAAAAGCCAGCAAGAATACTGCTTTAAATAGAACATTCTCATAAGTTTTTAAATTTTTTTTAAAGATAATGGTTTTGTTCTAACTGTAGTACTTTTTACGCGTTTCGCTCCTTTTCTGACCTGTTTTGCCAAAAAATTATTTGAAAAAGGAGGAATATTAAGAGCTTTTTGAAAGAACGAAATGCCGTAAATAATTTTTTGAATTTAATCCCATTTTTTATCTTCCTTAAATAATTTTTGAATAAATAATAACAAGTGCATATAATCATTATCAGTTTCCTCAAAACTATTGCCCGAGCAAAATTGCCGCCAATTAGCCCATGCAGCTGAATATGCAGCCCATGTAGTGTTTGCTACCGAATTTTGTAAGAGCCTGCTTATAAATTTGCCATCAAATCCCATAGATGGGTTGGACACGCTATTCCTTCTTTGTCCGCATCTGGGTTGAGGTCCCTGAATAGTGTTATGTTCTGTCGGGACAAAGCGTCGGCTATAGTATTATTCCTACCTTCAATGTATCTTGCTTTAAGCCATACATTATTTTGAAGACACGTTAAAACGATTAATCTAAGTAAACCGATAACAAAAGTAGAATGTGCAGATAAACAATTGATGGCAAATACTACACCTTTGTTATCCGAAAATAATAATATTTGTCTGTTTTTAAAATGTTCACGCCAAATAAATAAAGCAATCAAAACTGGGACAAGCTCTAAAAAATTTATATTTTTAATGAATGGCTTTTCCTGCCATTCTATTGGCCAACTACTGGCAGACCAATGTGTACTATAACAGGCTCCATAACCTACTGACATAGCTGCGTCAGTAAATAAATTCCTCTTGCCAAACCGTTCGACCGTTAAAATTCTCAAGAAAACTTATCCACATGCGAATATCATCTTTTAATTGATAGGATAATCGTATGTGATCATGTGGGTTTTTAACTCCAGCCGTGGCAGCGTATAGTCTTTTATAAAAAATTCTGCCCATAGGAATAACTCTGGAAATAAAATTCAAAGAACCTAATACCGATTGCAGTCGCTTGAGTGAAGTTTTCTTAGCTGATATCATATTAATGAGCTGAACCCTTGTGGCGAATAATTTGTCCTCTGGAATTTTAAATTCCATTTTTTCTGAAACAATAAAAATACCAAGGAATTTAATATTTGTAGTTAGGAATACAGTTTTTTCCTTAGCTAAAGGAATATTAAAATATTCTGCAATTCCACAGAAAGTATTCAGCAGATTAATGCAATCTTTGGTTCCTTCCTTGCCTATGAATAAAAAATCATCCAGATAATGAATTGTATATCCAGAGTTATAATGCTTTTCTACCATCCATTGTAAGAAGGTAGAAAAGGCTTCAAAATAATTACAGGAAAGAGAAAACCCCATTGGGAGAGCTTTATCAAAATAAAATGTTCCATCAAAATGGAAACCTAGGGAATTGTAACCATCGGGATTGATAGGTAATAGTCTAAAAGCTGACTTAATATCTGTTTTAGCCAGCTGAGCATTTCTGCCTGCCTTACGTAACAGAGATAAAGCCATATCAAAGGATGCATAATTCACTGTAGACCATTCTTTATTAATCGTGTCATTCAGAGATCCGTCTTTGGGGAAAGACAGATTGGGAATCAGACGATAAGAATTATTTTCTTTTTTCGGCACCAGACCAAGTGGAGAAATTCTAAAATTATGAAAAGGGGGAAAAGAAAAAGGACCAGCAATTCTATTATCTGAAATTTCTTTATCGATTTTTTCTTGAACAATGAATTTATTTAAATTGACGGATTTAGCATTTTTTACTACAGAACAACCTGGACCTAAAAAAGTTGGTACATAAAATCCTTTAGAAAAACCATTAATTAGAAGATGGGCCTTCTGTTTTTCTGGGTAATTTTTAAAATAATGTAATAGCTTTGGCAGAATCAAAGGAGTCATCTGCTCTATTTGTGTCTTTGGTACTACCCGGCAATCCATGTTTTTTAAAACATTTGGATGCGGAATGATTTCCTGAACAGAAGCTGCATTCGTGTTTATATTTGCAATTGCTCTGCCATCGACATACGGATTCATTAAACGCGAAACACAGTCCTTTTTTATTTTGTTGGTAATGAAAAAGAAAATTCCTTTGTGGTAACATTAAATTGAGCCATAAGCCCACGTCTTTCGTCCCCCAACCTAAATTAGGGTATACTGCTAATTTTTGTCTATAGGATTCGTCGTAATTAATCCATGCAATGCCTCCAAAATTTCTGAAAGCCTCCAATATACTATCCAAATAATAAAATAATTTGCAGCAATGTAATGTCACGGCCATGGCTATGACCGTGACTCCTGAACCGCATGCGGTTGTCAGCGGTTTTCATTGGTGTTCAATCACAGGTGAGGGCTGTGGTATTGGCCTCACCTGTGGTTGCCGCTGGCAACAGTATGTATGTGGCAGCGTAGCAGGCTGAGCTGTGCCATGCAGCTCGCTACCCTGCGCATGCGGTTTTGTGTGTGATGTGTGGATGTGTGCACTGTGTTTTATGTTATTGTGTGCACGTTCCCTTTAAGTGGTGTTTTCCCTTCCCTGGTGTTGGAAGGGTTAATCCCCTTCCTAGTGTGTGTGATCACTGGGTGTGTCCGACTGTGGGGTGTGGCTTCTTGGCCTATAAAGCCTCACTGCTTTTGCAGGCCTTCAGGTTGCTTCAGCCATGCTTAGCTGAGAGCAGCCTCATGTATTTATTACCTGCCAGTAAGAGCCACCCCTGTGGTCATAAACCTTAATGTCATAACCATATTGTGCTTAAGTTATTTCCAGTTATGTGTGATGTCCGTGTGATGTTTTATATGTGATTTTGTGCAGCTATGGATCTGGGTCCCTGTGTGGGGATGCGTTTGTGATCTGCACCCTGCTAACACAGGGATCCAGTCAGCAAGGCTGTGGCAGGTAGGTGGAACTCTTTGTTCACCTGCCATATCCATAGAGCTGTTTATGTCTCCCCTTTTCCTGCAGCTTGGCCGTTGAGACTCCTGCTCCTCCGTGTCTAGGAGGAGTGGGCTTGTCTTACTCAGCTCCTAGGTGAGGGTCATCTTGAGGGCTAGCAGGGACTTTTAGGTTCCGGAGCATGAGCCCTCCTACCATCAAGGTTGGCTCATGTAGCTAGGAGCCAGGGTCAGGTTAGGGATGCGTTTAGGAGGTGACCTGCTCCCTAATCCTGTCTTCATGGCCAAGCAGCCGTAACATCACCGGGCTTCACACGGCTGAGGATTTCCCCCATCCTCAGCCGTGACAGTATGACCACAGTCGCTTCTTACGTGGCGCTCCCTCGAAAGAGGGTAAAGCATGCACCGCTATCTGCGGATGGGGTGCATGCGCGTTCTCCGGAGGGAGAGCGTTATGGGGCTCACCATTTACGGCGCGGTGAGTGGCATTCCCCGCCATTCCCAGCTCACCGTTGTCCGTGTTGGTGTCCCCTTTTTGTTTGTCTTTCCCCTCCCCCCCTCCCATTGTTTCTTATACCTCACCAACTTTCCCCTTTTGTTGTTGGGAGGGGCTTTGAGGGGTGGGAGTATGCATTCCCTCGAAAGAGGGTGAAGCATGTACCGCCGTCTGCGAAGGGGTACATGCGCGCTCTTCGGAGGGAGAGCGTTCTGGGGGTTTTGCCTCTGACGGCGCGGTGAGTGGCGTTTCCCCGCCATCCCTTCACCGTTGCCTCGTGTGGCGTCCCCCTGATTTTACTACACGTGGTGTGTGTCTGGTATGCGGTATGCATACCTTCGAAAGAGGGTGCAGCATGCAGTGCCATATCCTTGTGGCCTGCATGCGCGTTCTCCGGAGGGAGAGCGTTCCTGGGGGTTCTCCGTTAACGGCACGGTTGGTGGCTTATTCCCCGCCACCTTACCTTCCGTGTCCGTGTTGGGGATCCCTCGTCCCTCTCCATGTTCCCATCTCTGGTCGTTTGCTGGCAGCACTCCGTAGGTGGTCCGGCTGCTTGCTGGTTAGGAGTGTCTGCTGGCAGCGACTGGAGTGGGGACGTGAGTGGAGAGTCCCCTCGTCCATCTCTCAGTGGTTCTTTTCTCTTTGTTGCTGGTGCGGGCTGCAGTCCTCGTCGGACTGGCTAGTGTGAGCCGGGAGAGGATGCAGCTGACAGCGACCCCTTTTTAGAACCGGCACTGAGAGTGGACGTCCCCTTCTCCTATCCCCTTGTCTGAGTCCCTCACGTGTCTTTTTTTGGTGGGGGGGCTTTGAGGGGTGGGAGTGTCACGGCCATGGCTATGACCGTGACTCCTGAACCGCATGCGGTTGTCAGCGGTTTTCATTGGTGTTCAATCACAGGTGAGGGCTGTGGTATTGGCCTCACCTGTGGTTGCCGCTGGCAACAGTATGTATGTGGCAGCGTAGCAGGCTGAGCTGTGCCATGCAGCTCGCTACCCTGCGCATGCGGTTTTGTGTGTGATGTGTGGATGTGTGCACTGTGTTTTATGTTATTGTGTGCACGTTCCCTTTAAGTGGTGTTTTCCCTTCCCTGGTGTTGGAAGGGTTAATCCCCTTCCTAGTGTGTGTGATCACTGGGTGTGTCCGACTGTGGGGTGTGGCTTCTTGGCCTATAAAGCCTCACTGCTTTTGCAGGCCTTCAGGTTGCTTCAGCCATGCTTAGCTGAGAGCAGCCTCATGTATTTATTACCTGCCAGTAAGAGCCACCCCTGTGGTCATAAACCTTAATGTCATAACCATATTGTGCTTAAGTTATTTCCAGTTATGTGTGATGTCCGTGTGATGTTTTATATGTGATTTTGTGCAGCTATGGATCTGGGTCCCTGTGTGGGGATGCGTTTGTGATCTGCACCCTGCTAACACAGGGATCCAGTCAGCAAGGCTGTGGCAGGTAGGTGGAACTCTTTGTTCACCTGCCATATCCATAGAGCTGTTTATGTCTCCCCTTTTCCTGCAGCTTGGCCGTTGAGACTCCTGCTCCTCCGTGTCTAGGAGGAGTGGGCTTGTCTTACTCAGCTCCTAGGTGAGGGTCATCTTGAGGGCTAGCAGGGACTTTTAGGTTCCGGAGCATGAGCCCTCCTACCATCAAGGTTGGCTCATGTAGCTAGGAGCCAGGGTCAGGTTAGGGATGCGTTTAGGAGGTGACCTGCTCCCTAATCCTGTCTTCATGGCCAAGCAGCCGTAACATCACCGGGCTTCACACGGCTGAGGATTTCCCCCATCCTCAGCCGTGACATGTAAAGGCTGTTTTTCTCCTAACACTGCTGCGTAAATACAGAATGCTCGTACCCAATTTAAAAAGGATTTCTGTATATTGCATTTCCTATCTTCTTCTTCCTTCTTATCGTTTTTTACATCTTTTGATGAAGGGAGTAAAGAGAATAAATCCACGTATTCTCTTCTCCATATTTTTTCCTTGATTTGTTGGGATAGATGGAAACCCAGAGGAGACATTTGGCAAGGCATAGTATCTTTTAAAGAAGTTTCTTTAATACCTGCACTGTTATCTAAAGAGGGAATTAACTGAGGTCCCAACCTATCCTCGGTCATTGTAATGTTATCCATGTTTGATAAAGAATTAGGCATTTCAACTACCGAATCATTTCCATGTATAGACCATACCGATTCTGCATTAGTATGTGATTCGTTTTTTGATAGAAAAGAAATAAAGTCTTTAAACAACTGTATCTTTTCCCTATCAAACATAACATCTGATATATGGCTATTCCGCTGTTCTTGTATAGTGCCCTGCAAAAAACAGTCACTATTAAGTGTTTGAGTGTAATTAGTCTCACCAGTTGATGGATCTCGTGTCGCAGTCGCCGGCTTGACCGTTGATGATTTGGCAGTAGACTTGACAGTTGTCAGTTGAGACTGTTGATGTCGCTTGCGATGTTTGTCAGATGCTCTCGAGCCTTGTTGCGCAGCTGATAAATTAACCCTGCGTTTTGGAGATTGATGTGAAGGTGAATATCTTGTCTTTTCTTTCCTTGATCTTTTAGCTGGGACTGAAAGAGGCGGATCTTCTTTCTGAGGTCACATAGGAATGACGTCAAACGTTGTCGGCTCTGCGCGCTCCTAAAGGGAAAGGCAGCGCAGACCGAATCAGAAGAGGACCTATCCGGATGTTCGTTCGATCCTGCTGTATCTTCTTGTAAGCATTTTCGTTGCCACTCTTCTCCTCCTGAAGATGCTGCTTTTGAAATTAGCTGCTTGAGTAATTCTTCCATGCTGGAGACTTCTTCTTACAGGTCCGGTTTCTTCTCTGCTGCTCACCAACTAAACAATAACTGTCCGATCCTTTCTTTTATAGGTACTCACGTGCGAACAGTTTAACCATTCTCCAATGAAGAAGAAGATATTCCTTCAAGTCCAGATCGCACGAGGCATCTGTTACCAGCAAATACCCAGATCGCAAAAGCATCTGTTACCAGGTAAGAAACATAAGCATCATTACTTGCACATGCATTTAAAGGTGTCATGACACCATGTCACCCCTAATTGCATGCACAATCAGGTTTGTCCAAACCAGCTGCTGTTACAACACGTGATGGCTTTACAGACGGCAGGAGCGTCCCAGAGTGTCCATGATGTCAGGAAAGTGGTCCGTGCGGCGATCCCCAAGATAACACCATCAGATGACGTCGAAACCTACCTGGCGATGTACGAGAAGGTGGCCACAAGGGAGAATCTACCACGAGATTAGTGGGCTGAGGTCGTCGCTCCGTTCCTGACATCCGATTCCCAGCGGGTGTATTTCGACTTGCTGGACAATCAAGCGGCCGACTGCCAGAAAGTCAAGGGTGAGATTCTGGCAAGTCTGGGGGTGAATGTGTTGGTCCGGGTCCAGCGGGTGTATCAGTGGGGGTTTAAGCCGGCTGAGCCCGTGAGACCCCAGTATTATAACTTAACCTCTTGCAAAAGTGGCTTCAGCCTGACGTGCTGAGCCCCACTGCTATGCTGGACCGTCTGTTGGCTGATATGTTCTGGAGGGCTTTGCCACCCCCTCTCCAGCAATGGATCGGCCAGGTCTCTCCAGGTAATGCTCTCGAGTTGGTCGACCTGGTGGAGGACAGATGTACATGGTAAACAGTCCCCCTACTGACTGATGGGCGGACGTTTACCATATGCAATGGCGGGCACGTTTGTAAGTAGGGGTTTCCTCCCGTTTCCCAGGTTGGACCCTCCCACAATGTGACCCTAAGCGTTTAATGTGTCAGGACCATGGGGTAGCCGCACATCACTGTGTGGTTCTACCACTGTCCATGCTTTATATCCTCTGCCCACCCCCTACTATATTGATACACTATTATATTGCCCACATTGGAGTTTTCTCCTTCCACTGGTCAGAGTGCCAGAGAGGGCTGTATGGTAAGAGTATACACTTAATACACTTTGCTGGCACCTATTTAAATAAACTGACACATGCTGTAATTACAATTATGCATTGCTCCACCTGACACTCCTTACTCAGTGCCCAAATGCCCTCATGCGATGCAATAAGTACGACATACTAAGTATTGCTTAGGGGAGAACGTAATTATTGTGATGATATTGCGCCGGCCGACAACGCAACACTGCGCATGCGCGAGCTCCGCTACAGGCGTCTGCGCAATAGAACATTGGACAGCGATCCTACCAGTGCGCATGCGTGGGTCCGCGCCTGCGCACTGCTACTTTGCCTCTGCGCAGGCGCGAGACCTGCCGCGATTTAAGCCTCTGCACGCCTGCGCAGTCACAGGGGACACAGACATGCCGCTTAATATATTATAAACATACTCCGATCATATACCCCCACCAGCAGTCCACCAGGGTTTCCAAAGTAAGTGATGATTATTATTTATATATGTTTACAAATCTTGGAATGATGCTTAGCCTTACAGTTGTAAGAGTGTCCATGATGTATTATTGTTTTTGACATGTGTGTTAGCTCCATGATTTATTATTGTTTTTTGACATGTGTGTTAGCTCCTCCTAGTAGGAGGGTATTTAAGCCTGGTAATGATGTATTGTCAGTTGCTTGAAAAAGACCGTCCAGGTCGAAACGTCGCATGAATCTGATGGAATAAAGGAATTAATGAGACAAGAGAGTGCTGCGGTTTTACTACTTTTGGATGCCGACCTGGTGGAGCGCTATGAGGCTACCCGGAATCTACAGGGAGGTTATTTTGGGAGGGGGGTAGTCAAATCCCGTAACTCTCCACCCCAGACCCGGCGGTTTGTGCCCACCAAACCCGCCCGGGATGTACCCCCTGTGGACCCAGCTCCGATAGTCTGTTGGCGGTGTCGGGAGCCTGGCCATGTACGAGCTGACTGTCCACATCAGGTGGAACCCATGGACACGAACTATGGCCTCTATCAGTCGTTAAATGCTAGGAAGCTGTGTGCAGTGGGTGCCCAGGAGACTCTGAATCACCTGAGCCAGGGAGGCTCTGTTGCACTCAGGGAGTCTGGTGACCCTGGTAAGGGCTCCCCTGGTACGGTCCACTGAGTATACTGGCCGGAAAGTCGGGGTCACGTGTATTCATGGAGACTTAAAAGACTACCCCACTGCTATGGTGTCTCTATACATGGTTGCCGGCAGGTGGACCCACGAGGTGGCTGTCGCCACCAATCTACACTACGAGCTTATTAATAGGGAGAGACTTCCCGGGCTTCCTGGCACTGTGGCCTGCTACGAGAGTGACTGATACCCATGAGACAGGGGTAACCCTAGAAGAGTGGCCCAGCTCAGGGGGGAGACCAGAACCCTGGGAACCTGAGTATGAAGGGCCAGCGATAGGGGTGACCACCACTTCGGTGGAAGAGGGGGAGACAACCCCGCTAAGTGTGATGGTGGAAGACATGGAGGATTTGCTGCTGGGTCCTGAGCTGGCAGACCTCAATGTCTCTGGGGATAATTTTGGTACAGCCCCAACACCGGGACCCAACCCTATTCCGAGCCTGGGAAAATGTATTAATAGTAGATGGTGAACCACAACAACCAAGGGTAGAGTCAGTGTTCCCCCGTTTTGTGGTTCATCAGGAGATGTACCGGGTAAACCAACTGCGAGGTGAATCCATTGAACAGTTAGTGGTGCCCCAGGCTTATCGCAAACTCGTGTTAGAGTTAGCCCACCAACATGTTCTCGGGGGTCATCTGGGAATGCAGAAGACACAGGACCGGAAACTACAACGGTTTTACTGGCCCAGTGTGTTTAGGGTGGTGGAAGAATTTTGTAAGTCTTGCCCGACCTGCCAGGCAACTAGCCCCCAGCACCTTTCTCGCAGTCCATTGGTACCTCTCACGATCATCGAGGTGCCGTTTGAGCGATTTGCTATGGACCTCGTATGCCTAGTACCAAAGTCCAACACATCTTGGTCGTCCTGGACTACGCCACTCGGAACCCGGTGGCGGTGCCACTGCGACATACATCGGCAAAGCTTATAGCTAAGGAGCTAATGGAGATGTTCTCCCGAGTGGGGCTACCTAAAGAGGTTCTGACTGACAAGGGGACCCCTTTTAAGTCCAAGGTCATGAGGGAAATCTGTAAGTTGCTGCATATGAGACAGTTACGGACGTCCATGTACCATCCGCAAACGGATGGTCTGGTTGAAAGGTTTAACAAAACTCTAAAAACTATGTTAAAAAGGGTGGTGTCTAAAGATGGGAAGGATTGGGACCTTCTTCTGCCCTATCTCATGTTCGCTGTGCGAGAGGTACCCCAGGCTTCTACTGGGTTCTCGCCCTTCGAATTGCTATATGGACATGGCCAAAGAGGCGTGGGAACAGCAACCCACTCAGCATAAAAGTGTCCTGGAGTATGTTATCAAAATGCAACAGCAGATAGAGACCGTTTTGCCTCTTGTCAGGGAGCATATGGAGGCCGCTCAGCGAGCCCAGAGTCGGATCTATAATCGTCAGGCTCGGGTCTGGCTCTTTAACCCGGGTGATCGGGTTTTGGTTCTGGTACCAACCGTGGACAGTAAGTTCCTGGCTAGATGGCAGGGGCCCTATGACGTTCTCGAGAAAGTTGGAGAGGTAAATTACAAGGTACACCAGCCAGGGTGGCGGAAGCCGGAGCAGGTTTACCATGTTAATTTACTTAAACATTGGAAAGATAGGGAGACCTGTACTGAAGACAGCCCACGGCCGGGATTCTAGGGGAAGAGGTTCCGGCTCCTATGTCTGATGCAAGGGAAGCGGTTGCCACAGTAAAAATTGCTGACAGCCTCTCCTCTAAACAGGCTCAGGAGACACAGAGAGTTCATTAGTTGGAACACGGATGTGTTCTCGGACCTCCCTGGACGCACTTCCGCAATCCAGCATGACATTGTCACTAAGCCGCAGGCAAAAGTCCGGTTACAGCCATACCGGGTACCCGAGGCTCGGCGACAAGCCATCTCGGAGGAAGTGCAGCTCATGCTGCGGCTAGACGTCATCGAGGAGTCTAAAAGTGAGTGGGCCAGTCCTATAGTCTTAATACCCAAGCCGGACGGGACGTTACGGTTTTGTAACGATTTTCGTAAGCTGAATGAAATATCTAAATTCGATGCATATCCCATGCCTCGGGTGGATGAGCTTATTGAAAGGTTAGGCCAAGCCCGGTATTTTTCTGTTTTGGACCTCACCAAAGGGTACTGTCACACCGGTGACAGGTTTGAAAAGGTCTGAAAGATTATCTGCACGTTAGTGATCTGACAGCCTCTTTTGGTTTCACTTTGTCTGTGTGTTGCTGGTATGTCCACACCTCCTGTTCAGGTGTGGATCATGTGACCTTTACCTTCCTCTATTTAGTCTGACTTTACCCATCACTCCTTGCTCTGGATAGCTTCATTTGGTTTTTGGAAGAGCTGGAGTGTGGTTCTAGTTGAAGTCCTGTTCATCCATCATCCATCAGCCTCAGAAGTTAAGTGTTCCGCTTGTTGTGTTTTGTATTCCCCCTACCTTTGTCGTTTACTAGGCCTCAGCGAGACGCTGGTTCCTTCACCAGGGAAGGAGCGGGTTGTCTCTGCCCTGTCATTACCATTAGGGCATCCGAGGGCCACCAGGGTTTTCTAGGTTCCTGTGTATGGGCATCTCTACCATCGAGAGGTGCCCATACGGATATGAGTTAGGGCCAGCAGCAGGCTTATAGGTGGTGACCCTTTTCCTTCCCTAGCGGTGAGGCCTAGTGTCTTTTCCCTTCCTTCTTGTTGTCTTTTGGTGTTCTCCCCTACTACATCCGTGACAGGTACAGGGAGGTACTCTTTACGGAGGCTGCCAAAGAGAAAACTGCCTCCATTACACCAGAGGGGCTGTACCAATATAAGGTGTTACCCTTCAGTCTGCATGGCGCTCCTGCCACTTTTCAATGTCTAATGGACATTGTGCTTCGTCCACATCGGTGGTACGTCTCGGCTTACCTGGATGATATTGTCATTCACAGTACCGACTGGGAAAGTCACCTTCCCAAAGTACAGGCCATAGTGGACTCCCTTCGAAAGGCTGGTCTAACAGCTAACCCAAAAAATTGTATTTTCCTTTGTGTGAACACAAAGACTGAAACACTAAGACTGAAAAATGTTGCTTTGTATTTTCTCCTGTGTGAATAAACACTGAAGTTTTGTTTTACAAACTGTTTCATTTGCCTCTGTTCTGCATCCGCTTACCCTGCCTACCAGAGCGAATCCTTACAGCTCTGACTGAGAGAAGGAGGTTGTTGCTCAAAATATCACAATAAATGGCCCCATTCATCCTCTCCTTAATACAGTGCAGTGATCCTGTCCCCTTCGCAGAAAAGCACCCCAAAAGCATGATGTTACCACCCCCATACTTCACAGTAGGGATGGTGTTCTTGGCATGCAACTCATCCTTCTTTTTCCTCCAAACACGATGAGTGAAGTTTAGACCAAAAAGTTCTACTTTGGTCTCATCTGACCACATGCCTTTCTCCCATGCCTCCTCTGGATCATCCAGATGGTCACTGGCAAACTTCAGACGGGCCTGGACATGTGATGACTTGAGCAAGGGTACCTTCCGTGCAATGCATGATTTGAAACCATGACAGCGTAGTGTTCTACCAACCGTGACCTTTGTAACTGTGGTCCCAGCTCTCTTCATGTCATTGACCAGCTCCTCCCTTGTAGTTCTAGGCTGATTCCTCACCTTTCTTATCATCAGTGATACCCAACGAGGTGAGATCTTGCATGGAGCCCCAGTCTGAGGGAGACTGACAGTCGTCTTTAGCTTCTTCCATTTTCTAACAATTGCTCCAATAGTTGATTTATTTTCACCAAGCTGCTTGGCAATTCCCCCGTAGCCCTTTCCAAACTTTTGGAGATCCACAATTTTGTCTCTGGTGTCTTTTGACAGCTCTTTGGTCTTGCCCATGGTAGTAGTTGGCGTCTGACTGACTGTGGGGTGGACAGGTGTCTTTAAAGAGCTCAGACAGATGCTACTAAGTTAGATTAATGAGTGGAGTAGAGGTGGACTTTATAAAGGCACAGTAACAGGTCTTTGAAAGCCAGAATTCTTGCTGTTTCTCAGGTGTTCAAATACTTATGTTCAGCTGTGCAAGACAAAAAATTCTTAAAAAATCATACAATGTGATTTCCTGAATTTACAAAATCGCAGGCTGTTCAAATACTTCTGTTCCTCACTGTATTCTCGACCTACTGCTCCATACATATGGAGGCATAGGCCCCACCTCCTTATCAATGGTAATCCCAGCGTTTGGACCCCCACCCATCAGATACTTGTCCCCTATCCTGTGGGGAAAGATTTCTATTTTGGTGCAACCAGTGGCGTTGCTAGGGTTGGTGTCACCTAGTGTGGTAGAAAATCGTGTCAGACCCCCCCCCTAGATCACCGACGGGGGTGGGGTGTAGCAGTCAGATCGCTTGCGGGCAGTGGCGGATCCAGAGTATTGTCTCAGGAGGGGCACTTCCAGATTATTTTCTGTCCCCTGCCATAAAACAATAATGTGGTGATTTTAGAACAGACTACAGAGTGTAGAGGTATACTGTATATTGTGGGGCACGGTGTATGCTATATGTGTATAACAAACATATTTCACATGAAAACTTACAATTACTTGGCTTGGCCCTTGGGGAGCTCGGACACCACTTCAACACTTTGGCTGGGGGGCTCGGTGGAGCTGATGTGTTTTATCCTAATGAGAAAGATTTCATAATAAGGATTTAGAAAAGGGGCAGAGGGATAGCAGAGCAGGGAGAGGCTAGTGCTGCTACTAGGGGGCTCATACCATGGGGGAGTAATAAAGCCCACCATAATGCCCCCCCAGTAGAAATAATTCTCCTAAAAATGTGACAGTGCAAAAAATACCACCTTGTAATGCCCCCAGTTGAGCTAATGTCCCCATAGTACCCCCATAATGTGCCAGTATAAAATACCTCTATATAGTGCCCCCAGTAAATGCCCCCATAGTGCTCTTCACCCCCTTCCTCCTAGTGCCCCCAATAATGTACCAGTATAAAATGCCCCATATATAGTGCCCCAGTAGATGCCCTCAGTGTCCCCCATAATTTGCAAGTATAAAATACCCCTTCTTAGTGCCCCCCCGTAGATGACCCCATAGTACTCCTCTCCCCCCTTCCCCATAGTACCCACCATAATGTGTCCCAGTATAAAATGCTACTGTACAGAGCTCCCCATATAAAATACCCCTTCTTTGAGGCCTCAGTAGATGCCCCTATAGTGCCCACCAATAATGTGCCAGTAATAAGTGCCCCTAATAATATGCCAGTAAAAAGTGCCCCCGATAATGTGAGAGTAATAAGTGTCCCCAATAATGTGCCAGTAATAAGTGCCCCCAATAATGTGGCAGCAATAAGTGCCCCCAATAATGTGCCAGCAATAAGTGCCCCTAATAATGTGCCAGTAATATGTGCCCCCAATAATGTGCCCGCAATAAGTGCCCCCAATAATGTGCCAGTAATAAGTGCCCCCATAGATGCCCCCCAATAATGTGCCAGTAAAATGTGCCCCCATAGATGCCCCCTAATCATGTGCCAGTAACAAGAGCCCCCCCAAACATGTGCCAGTAACAAGAGCACCCCCCGATCATGTGCCAGTAATAAGAGCACCCCCCCATCATGTGCCAGTAACAAGAGCCCCCCAATCATGTGCCAGTAACAAGAGCACTCCCCCCATCATGTGCCAGTAACAAGATCCCCCCCATCATGTGCCAGTAACAAAAGCCCCCCTCATGTGCCAGTAAAACTTTAAAGTATTGTACATATAAGAAAAAAACAACTTATACTTACCTCCATGTCAGCGATGCGATGCAGGCTTTTTCCGGCCTGTGTCCCGCGCTGTACAGCTCAGGCGGCGTGATGACGTCATTGCGCCGCCTGCACTGGCCTCTGATAGGCTGCCGGCCCCCTCACAATGTCACTGGGTGCAACCCCTTTAATTAACCAAGAACTTGGCAGGTACTCAGCACCTAAGAGCACTGGACCTTCGTCAAATGTCTGTGACTAAAAGTAAATTGATGCATCTTTGAAGCTGGAGGAGGTTGTACAGGTTATTGCCAAGAGCCTCATTGGTTGTTCAGACAAGCAGCCGAGCGTGCGCAGTACATTCCACCATCAGCGCATGTACAATAGTTATTTTTACTGCATGGCCTGCAGAAGCAGATATATTGCACCTGTGCAAATGGTGGAATGTACGGCACGGAGTGGACTTAGAGGACCAGGCAAGAGGACACTGATGATGCCTAGTCCTGTCAATGAATAGCCATTGCTGCACAGTGGAGGAAATAAGGTGCACCAAGGGGCTAGGGAGCACTTAAAAGGGTTTTCCGAGACTTCCTCTGGATAGGTCATTGGTATCTGATCATTGGAGGTTCGACACCCCGGACCCGCGCTGATCATCTGTTTGAGAAGGCACTGGCGCCGCAACCTTCTCTTAGCTTATCAAACACAGCGTCGTACATTATATAGCGGCTGTGCTTGGTATTGCGCTCAGCCCCATTCACTACTATGGGGCTGAGCGCTGCGCCTAGGCAATGTGACCGATGAACGTGTTGTCACTTGGCCTACTGCAAGCACCACTGCCTTCTCAAACAGCTGATCGGCCATAGGTCATCAGTATATAAGTCTCGGAAAAACATTTTAAGCCCTGATTTGCATATACAGTAATAGAAGAATTTCTTGTTAAAGCCATAACAAATGAAAGCAGGATCAACCCCACCAGAAACTATGCCTGATTCTGCTGACAGATGCTTTTTAACACAAAAGTGATGACAAGTAGTAACCCTTCAGGACTTTTTGGGCTTCATTACCAAGCATGGTTTAACACAGCACCTGAGGAACCAAACAGTGATGGGCAGTTTGCATTGTTCGCCCGCGAACACATGCGAGCTGCCATCTTTTCTCACAAGTCCGATGATCAGCCCGATGAAGGCCCCCGGCGGCTGTTCTCGGAACTGCCTGCTCCCGGTGACTGCATTTGTTTTCAGACCGGCTCGCACACAGGCACAGGTAAGGGCTTACCTGTGCCTCGCCGGACTGGAACCAAATTTCTAGGATAAAGCAGTTAGATGTATACATTCAAGTATGGATGATCATTGAGTGTGTGATAACTGACCTGGAAGCAGGTATATCCTTATTTATTTTCATGGTATCTGTGGAATAGCAGAAAATGGCACATTATGTCTTATTGATGCTATCAGTTTATCTGTAAAGGGAGTCAGACACTTACAGAGGTTTCCTAAGCTAAAATGGAAAAGATTTTAAAACAATAAAAAAAGGTTATACTAACCGGTTTAAATCCCCTCCAGGGCCACCGCTCTGATCCTCCCTGTTGCTGCAGCCCATGGGGCCTTCAAACCCACAGTGAATTGCCCCCAGAAGGGACACATGATGACAAAGCCCCCTGAGTTTATGATGTTTCCCCCTTTAGACCCCTTTCACACGAGCAAGTTTTCTGCACGGGTGCAATGCGTGACGTGAACGCATTGCACCCGCACTGAATCCTGACCCATTCATTTCAATGGGTCTGTGTACATGAGCGTTTTCTTCACCCATCAGTTCTGTGTTGCGTGAAAAACGCAGCATGTTCTGTATTCTGCGTTTTTCATGTAGCCCTGGTCCCATAGAAGTGTAATGGGGCTTCAGTGAAAAACACATATAAGTGCAGATGCAGTGCGTTTTTTCACTGATGGTTGCTAAGAGATGTTGTTTGTAAACCTTCAGTTTTTTATCACACGCATGAAAAACGCATTTAAACACATTGCACCTAGTAATGAGCGGCAGGGGCAATATTCGATTTTGCGATATTTCATGAATATATTGAAGAATATTCGTCATATATTCACTAATTTGCGAATTCGCTTTCTTCGTGCACTAAAATTCACATAATGCACATGCGCAAGAGTCGTGGCCTAATTCCGGAACTGTTTTCAAACTACCCGAAGTCTGAGAAGATTGGGAAAGATGGTGGGAAGCAATTTTCACGACATTGAGCAGGAACTAGTGATCACTGTAAGTAATTTGACATTACAGCAGTGTATTTGATTACTTTTCACATGCATGTCAGAACAATCGCCACTTATGATCTAAAATTTTTTTTCGCAATACATATAACTTTTTATCAGGTCTAAGTAGATATTACTGATTGGTGCACTAAGTATTGTTGTGACATCACAGGACTATGTCTGTAGCATCCATGTATGGACAGCAGAGAAATCTCTCTCACATGCACATTGCACATCCATTTTCCTGCCACACACTGTATTCCACACACACACACAAACACAGTCTATAGATTAGAGTTTGTGTCCTGTTGATCGGGACTCAGGAGAAGCTTTCTTTGTCTTACCGCCAGTATTTGCTGGTTCATTTAGAGTTACCTAGGGTGCACCACGGGGAGGCGAACCAGCTGTACACCCCATACCGTACCGTCATTTCACTAGACAGGAACATCTCTGCTCAGCTGGCCAATATCCGATTGCTCAGAACCCACACACATACAATCGCAATACAATCCGATCTTATAACGGTAACATTAAATTGAAAAATTTTCCCGTTCAAAGACTTAAATACTTTTTGGATGTTTTGTTGAGGACATTATTTTCAATACTTGTATTAAAAAAAATTGGGATTATCCTTTATCCTGCATCTCCTGTTGGAGCGGTGCTATGACCGGACCCCGTTCCACGCTGAGAAGCAGGCCATTGTGAGTGAGATCCATTCTGAGCTCAAGAGGAAGTTTAAGGGCAAGCACCCTAGGATGGCCATATTAAAAAAATGGTCGGATTTGAAGAGGAGAAATTTGAAGCGGATCAGAGAGATGACTGACAGAAAATGCCTAGGTACAATGCTTACATTACTTTTGTATCTCTCGCCAACACTCTGTAATGTATATATACAGTTATGAAAATAAGTGTTTCATCCCTTTACAAACGATTACTTATTAACTGGTGTGACATATAGCAAATCAGCCGGTTACATCATACATCTCTACCTCGCCATCAGTATATATATATTTATACACACAGCGAGGTACAGATGTATGATGTAACCAGCTGATTTTGTGCATTTTAGGCCTCAAGCACACGGCCGTTGTTTTGATCCGCATCCGAGCCGCAGTTTTGGCGGCTCGGATGATGACCCATTCACTTCAATGGGGCCGCAAAAGATGCAGACAGCACTCCATGTACTGTCCGCATCCGTTGCTCTGTTCCGTGGTCCGCAAAAAAAATATAACTTGTCCTATTCTTGTCCACGCTTTGTGGACAAGAATAGGCAGTTATAATAAAGGCTATCCGTGCCATTCCGCAAATTTCAGAACGAACACTGATGCCATACGTGTTTTGCGGATCAGTGATTTGCGGATCGCAAAACACAACGGTCGTGTGCATGTAGCCTTACACACACAGAAATATATGTGTGTGTGTGTGTACATATACATAAACTGCAATCATCATTCTGTATTCCAGTAAAAGGCCCCGTACATCATTACATTAGATACATCACACACTTAACTCCTTAACGCCCGATGACGTACATGTACGTCATATCTGGACTTGACTTAAATCCCATTGACGTAAATGTACTGCATGGTGATCGGGCAGGTGCAGGAGCTGCGCCCGCCCGATCGGGGGCAGGGGTCCGGCAGTCACTGATAGCCGGACCACTACTTCATGTGCTGGCACCGGTGAAATCACAGATGCCGGCGCATTAACCCCTGCACGGCCGCGGTGAGCGCTGACCACGGCACTTGCGAGCTTCAAACATGTGCGGGGTGTCCATCGGGTCCCCGCGCTGCTGTGACGGGGACCCGATGGCAGGGAAGGTAGCCCGATGCCTTCCTTAGGCATCGTGGCTGCCTTCCGGGAGGGCCTGTGATATCCAGCCCCCTGTATTACACTGGTAATACATGTACAGCCAATGCATTACAATACAGAATTATTTTAATGCATTGTAAAGGGGATAAGACCCCCAAAAGTTGAAGTCCCAGAGGGGGACAAAAAATAAACTAAAAAAAAAGTAAAACAATTAAAGGTTTCAAAAAAAAAAAAAAAAAAATTTCGATTAGAAAAATAAAGCGTCATTTTACCAAATGAAAGTTAATAAAAAATTGGAAAAAATAGGGAAAAAAAATATTTACACATATTATGTATCGAAGCGAGTCTCATGTATAAAAATATCACATGACCTAACCTCAGTTGAACACTGTTAATTTTTTTTTATAAAAACTGTGCTAAATAAACAATTTTTTTGGCACATTACATAACTAAAAGTGCAGCACAAAGCGATCAAAAAGGCATCTGACCCCCAAAATAGTACCAATCAAACTGTCACCTCATCACACAAAAAATGAGCCCCTACCTAAGACAATCGGCCAAAAAATAAATCAAATATGGCTCTCAGAATATGGAGACACTAAAACATTATTTTTTTCGGTTCCAAAATGCTATTATTGTGTAATACTAAAATCCACCCAAAAAGTATACATATTAGGTATCGCCACGTCAGTAATAACCAGCTGTATAAAAATATCACATGACTAGAGTTGAGCGAACACCTGGATGTTCGGGTTCGACGAGTTCGGCCGAACTTTCGAAAAATGTTCGGGTTCGGGATCCGAACTCGACCCGAACTTCATCCCGAACCCGAACCCCATAGAAGTCAATGGGGACCCGAACTTTTGGGCACTAAAAAGGCTGTAAAACACACCCGGAAAGGGCTAGAGGGCTGCAAAAGGCAGCAAAATGTAGTTAAATCCCCTGCAAACAAATGTAGATAGGGAAATGATGAGTTAACATAAAATAAATAAAAATTAAACAATATTAATTGGAGTGAGGTCCCATAGCACAGAATCAGGCTTCAAGTCACCCACCAATGGAGAAGGTCACTTACTATTATTTTGACCACAGCACCCAGACAAAGGAGAGAGGTCCCACAGCAGAGAACCAGGCATCATATCACCCACCACAGGAGTAGGCCACCATTTAGTTACTTTGACCCCTACACCCGGACGGAGGAGAGAGGTTTCAAAGCAAAGAATCAGGCATTTAGATCACCCACCACAGGAGTAGGCCCCAATTTAATGGGACCCCGGCAACCATGTCAGATGGCACAACCATCAGCTTCATATCAATCAGCACAGGAGAAGGCGACTTTGAAAGACTTTGACCCCTACACCCAGACGGAGGAGAGAGGTTTCACAGCAGAGAATCAGGCATTTAGATCACCCACCACAGGAGTAGGCCCCCATTGAATCAGACCCTGGCAACCATGTCAGATGGCACAACCATCAGCTTTATATCAATCAGCACAGGAGAAGGCGACTTTGAAAGACTTTGACCCCTACACCCAGATGGAGGAGAGAGGTTTTACAGCAGAGAATCAGGCATCATATCAACCACCACAGGAGAAGCCACCATTTAGTTACTTTGACCCCTGCACCCAGGAAGAGGAGAGAGGCACCACAGCACATATTCTGGCATCATATCAGCCACCACAGGAGAAGCCACCATTGAGTTACTTTGACCCCCGCACCCAGGAAGAGGAGAGAGGCACCACAGCACATATTCTGGCATCATATCAGCCACCACAGGAGAAGCCACCATTGAGTTACTTTGACCCCCGCACCCAGGAAGAGGAGAGAGGCACCACAGCACATATTCTGGCATCATATCAGCCACCACAGGAGAAGCCACCATTGAGTTACTTTGACCCCCGCACCCAGGAAGAGGAGAGAGGCACCACAGCACATATTCTGGCATCATATCAGCCACCACAGGAGAAGCCACCATTGAGTTACTTTGACCCCTGCACCCAGGAAGAGGAGAGAGGCCCCACAGCACATATTCTGGCATCATATCAGCCACCACAGGAGAAGCCACCATTTAGTTACTTTGACCCCTTCACCCAAACAGAGGAGAGAGGTTCCACATCAGAGAATCAGGCATCATATCAACCACCACAGGAGTAGGCCACAATTTAATGGGACCCCGGCAACCATGTCAGATGGCACAACCATCAGCTTCATATCAATCAGCACAGGAGAAGGCGACTTTGAAAGACTTTGACCCCTACACCCAGACGGAGGAGAGAGGTTTCACAGCAGAGAATCAGGCATTTAGATCACCCACCACAGGAGTAGGCCCCCATTGAATCAGACCCTGGCAACCATGTCAGATGGCACAACCATCAGCTTTATATCAATCAGCACAGGAGAAGCCACCATTGAGTTACTTTGACCCCTGCACCCAGGAAGAGGAGAGAGGCCCCACAGCACATATTCTGGCATCATATCAGCCACCACAGGAGAAGCCACCATTGAGTTACTTTGACCCCCGCACCCAGGAAGAGGAGAGAGGCACCACAGCACATATTCTGGCATCATATCAGCCACCACAGGAGAAGCCACCATTGAGTTACTTTGACCCCTGCACCCAGGAAGAGGAGAGAGGCCCCACAGCACATATTCTGGCATCATACTAACCACCACAGGAGAAGCCACCATTGAGTTACTTTGACCCCTGCACCCAGGAAGAGGAGAGAGGCCCCACAGCACATATTCTGGCATCATATCAGCCACCACAGGAGAAGCCACCATTGAGTTACTTTGACCCCCGCACCCAGGAAGAGGAGAGAGGCACCACAGCACATATTCTGGCATCATATCAGCCACCACAGGAGAAGCCACCATTGAGTTACTTTGACCCCCGCACCCAGGAAGAGGAGAGAGGCACCACAGCACATATTCAGGCATCATATCACACACCACAGGAGAAGGCCTCTTTCAGTGATTTAGGCCTTTGGACCCAGACAGAGGAGAGAGGCACCACAGCACATATTCTGGCATCATATCAGCCACCACAGGAGAAGCCACCATTGAGTTACTTTGACCCCTGCACCCAGGAAGAGGAGAGAGGCCCCACAGCACATATTCTGGCATCATATCAGCCACCACAGGAGAAGCCACCATTTAGTTACTTTGACCCCTGCACCCAGGAAGAGGAGAGAGGCACCACAGCACATATTCTGGCATCATATCAGCCACCACAGGAGAAGCCACCATTTAGTTACTTTGACCCCTGCACCCAGGAAGAGGAGAGAGGCACCACAGCACATATTCTGGCATCATATCAGCCACCACAGGAGAAGCCACCATTGAGTTACTTTGACCCCTGCACCCAGGAAGAGGAGAGAGGCCCCACAGCACATATTCTGGCATCATATCAGCCACCACAGGAGAAGCCACCATTTAGTTACTTTGACCCCTGCACCCAGGAAGAGGAGAGAGGCACCACAGCACATATTCTGGCATCATATCAGCCACCACAGGAGAAGCCACCATTTAGTTACTTTGACCCCTTCACCCAAACAGAGGAGAGAGGTTCCACATCAGAGAATCAGGCATCATATCAACCACCACAGGAGTAGGCCACAATTTAGTTTATTTGACCCCTGCACCCAGGAAGAGGAGAGAGGCCCCACAGCACATATTCTGGCATCATATCACACACCACAGGAGAAGGCCTCTTTCAGTGATTTAGGCCTTTGGACCCAGACAGAGGAGAGAGGACAGAGATTAGCTTCATATCCCCCAGCACAGCAGAAGACCGCTTTATTTGACTTAGGCCTCAGCACCCAGACAGAAGACAGAGGTAGCATGGCAGAGGTTATGGCTTCATGTCACCCGTTAGTTTAACCGGCCACTTTCATCTGGTTAGGCCCCGGCGCCCAGACAGAGAAGAGTTTCATTCAACTGTGGGTTTCATAAAATTTGTATCAAATAAAGAAGTGGCCCGTAGCACAACAAGACATGTTTTAGGCAGTTAATAAGGACTACTCTGCACAAGGGAGGGACAGGTCCTGTGGGATCCATGCCTGGTTCATCTTTATGAAGGTCAGCTTGTCCACGTTGGCTGTGGACAGGCGGCTGCGCTTGTCAGTAATGACGCCCCCTGCCGTGCTGAATACGCGTTCAGATAAAACGCTGGCCGCCGGGCAGGAAAGCACCTCCAAGGCATAACATGCTAACTCTGGCCACGTGGACAATTTCGAAACCCAGTAGTTGAATGGGGCCGAACCATCCGTCAGGATGTGGAGGGGTGTGCAGACATACTGTTCAACCATGTTAGTGAAATGCTGCCTCCTGCTAACACGTTCCGTATCAGGTGTCGGTGCAGATAGCTGTGGCGTGGAGACAAAACTTTTCCACATTTCTGCCATGCTAACCCTGCCCTCAGATGAGCTGGCCGTGACACAGCTGCGTTGGCGACCTCTTGCCACTCCTCTGCCTTCACCTTCCACCTGTTCCCCTGTGACATGTGGGAATGCTCTCAAGAGCGCCTCTATCAGCGTGCGCTTGTACTCGCGCATCTTACGGTCGCGCTCCAGTTCAGGAATTAAAGTGGGCACATTGTCTTTATACCGGGGATCCAGCAGGGTGGCCACCCAGTAGTCTGCACACGTTAAAACGTGGGCAACTCTGCTGTCGTTGCGCAGGCATTGGAGCATATATTCGCTCATGTGGGCCAGGCTACCCATGGGTAAGGACAAGCTGTCCTCTGTGGGAGGCGTATCGTCATCGTCCACCGTATCCCCCCAGCCACGCACCAGTGATGGGCCTGGGCTGCCACCCCGCTGTGAACTTGCGTCATCCTCGTCCCCCTCCACCTCCTCCTCCTCATCCTCCTCGTCCTCCAGTACAGTGCCTTGGCTGGCGACTTGTGAACCTGTCCTCTGCTGCTTAAACAAACCTCCCTCTGAGCCACTTCGAACAGACTGGCCCGAAAGTGTTAGAAACGAGCCCTCATCCTCCTCCTCCTCCTCCACCTGGGCCACCTCCTCTAACATCATTGCCCTAAGTGTTTTCTCAAGGAGACATAGAAGTGGTATTGTAACGCTGATAACAGTGTCATCGCCACTGGCCATGTTGGTGGAGTACTCGAAACAGCGCAGCAGGGCACACAGGTCTCGCATGGAGGCCCAATCATTGGTGGTGAAGTGGTGCTGTTCGGCAGTACAACTGACGCGAGCGTGCTGCAGCTGAAACTCCACTATGGCCTGCTGCTGCTCGCACAGTCTCTCCAGCATGTGCAAGGTGGAGTTCCACCGGGTGGGCACGTCGCATATGAGGCGGTGAGCGGGAAGGCCGAAGTTCCGCTGTAGCGCGGACAGGCGAGCAGCGGCAGGATGTGAACGGCGGAAGCGCGCACAGACGGCCCGCACTTTATGCAGCAGCTCTGACATGTTGGGGTAGTGGTGAATGAACCTCTGCACCACCAAGTTCAGCACATGCGCCAGGCAAGGGATGTGCGTCAAACCGGCTAGTCCCAGAGCTGCCACGAGATTTCGCCCATTATCGCATACCACCAGGCCTGGCTTGAGGCCCACCGGCAGAAACCACTCGTCGGTCTGTTGTTCAATACCCCGCCACAACTCCTTTGCGCTGTGGGGCCTGTCCCCCAAACATATGAGTTTCAGAATGGCCTGCTGACGTTTACCCCGGGCTGTGCTGAAGTTGGTGGTGAAGGTGTGTGGCTGACCGGATGAGCTGGTGGAAGCAGTGGAGGAGGAAGCCGAGTAGGAGGAGGAGGCTACAGGAGGCAGAGAATGATGCCCTGCGATCCTAGGGGGCGGAAGGACGTGCGCCAAGGAACTGTCCGCCGGGGGCCCAGCCGCCACTACATTCATCCAGTGTGCAGTTAGTGAGATATAGCGTCCCTGGCCGTGCTTACTGGTCCACGTATCTGTGGTTAGGTGGACCTTGCCACAAATGGCGTTGCGCAGTGCACACTTGATTTTATCGGACACTTGCATGTGCAGGGAAGGCACGGCTGTCTTGGAGAAGTAGTGGCGGCTGGGAACCACATACTGCGGGACAGCCATGGCCATCAGCTGTTTGAAGCTGTCTGTGTCCACCAGCCGGAATGACAGCATTTCAAAGGCCAGCAGTTTAGAAATGCTGGCGTTCAGGCCAAGGGCTCGAGGGTGACTCGGGGGGAATTTGCGCTTCCTCTCTAAGGTTTGAGATATTGAGAGCTGAACGCTGCTGTGTGATATAGTGGAGACGCTAGTTGACGGTGGCGGTGGTGGTGGTGTCGGTGGCACATCCTCTGTTTGCTGCTCGGCAGGTGGCAACATTCCTCTCGAGGCGGAAGCCGAGGCAGCAGCGGTAGAGGGAGCAGGGGGAGCCTCAGCGAGTGCCTGGTTTTTAAGGTGTGTACCCCACTGCAGTTCATGCTTTGCATGTAGATGCCTGGTCATGCAGGTTGTGCTGAGGTTCAGAACGTTAATGCCTTGCCTCAGGCTCTGATGGCAGAGCGTGCAAGTCACTCGGGTCTTGTCGGTAGGACATTGTTTAAAGAAGTGCCATGCCAGGGAACTCTTTGAAGCTGCCTTTGTGGGGCTGGGTCCCTGTTGGCGATGTCCAGTAGCAGGCGAACTCTGGGGGCGGCGGCTCGTCTGCTTTGGCCCCCTGCTCCCTCTTTGGCTTCGCTGTTGTCTCGGTCTCACCACTACCTCTTCCTCTGAACTGTGAAAGTCATCGCCACGACCTTCAGTCCATGTGGGGTCTAAGACCTCATCGTCCTCTGCATCGTCTTCCACCCAGTCTCCCTCCCTGACCTCCTCCTGTTCAGTCTGCACACTGCAAAAAGACGCGGCAGTGGGTACCTGTGTTTCGTCATCATCAGAGAGTCGGTGACTCTGCTGTGGTGGTATTCCCATGTCCTCTTCATCTGGAGACATAAGTGGTTGTGCGTCAGTGCATGGTATGTCTTCCTCCACTGGGGAAGGGCTAGGTGGACGCCCCTGGGAAACCCTGGAAGCAGAGTCTTCAAACAGAAGAAGAGACTGCTGCATAACTTGTGGCTCAGACCGTTTCCCTGATATGCTTGGGGGTGATGTGACAGACTGATGGGCTTGGTTTTCAGGTGCCACCTGTGCGCTTTCCGCAGAAGACTGGGTGGAAGACCATGTGGTGAACGTGCTGGAAGCACTGTCGGCCACCCAATCGATTAATGCCTGTACCTGCTCAGGCCTTACCATCCTAAGAGCGGCATTGGGCCCCACGAGATATTGCGGTACATTCTGCCGGCTAGTTGAGGGAGTTCGTTCCCTACTGTGTGCGCCTGGGGCCGAACGGCCACGTCCTCTACCAGCAACAGAGGCTCCACGGACACCACCACGACCGCGTCCTCGTCCCTTAATAGTATTTTTCTTCATTGTTGCGATTCAACTCACACCACAATGAAATATATTATTTTTTATAAGCAAAATCCCCTCACTGGAATACTTTCAGTCTTTTGACTGTATGGATTACAGATGGAATGACTGTTATATGTGAGTACCGCTTTCTTTGACAGATTCTAGTATGGGTACATATATGTTTTCCCAACCCCAGCACATTAGTTTGCTAATTCCAGATGTATGAAACGCAGGCCTAACTGTATCTAGTATATTGAACGCCAGATAAACTAACTTGGCCTTTTTGAAATAAAAAAAAAATTCCCTCACTGGAATACTTTCAGTCTTTTGACTGTATGGATTACAGATGGAATGACTGTTATATGTGAGTACCGCTTTCTTTGACAGATTCTAGTATGGGTACATATATGTTTTCCCAACCCCAGCACATTAGTTTGCTAATTCCAGATGTATGAAACGCAGGCCTAACTGTATCTAGTATATTGAACGCCAGATAAACTAACTTGGCCTTTTTTAAATAAAAAAAAAATTCCCTCACTGGAATACTTTCAGTCTTTTGACTGTATGGATTACAGATGGAATGACTGTTATATGTGAGTACCGCTTTCTTTGACAGATTCTAGTATGGGTACATATATGTTTTCCCAACCCCAGCACATTAGTTTGCTAATTCCAGATGTATGAAACGCAGGCCTAACTGTATCTAGTATATTGAACGCCAGATAAACTAACTTGGCCTTTTTTAAATAAAAAAAATTCCCTCACTGGAATACTTTCAGTCTTTTGACTGTATGGATTACAGATGGAATGACTGTTATATGTGAGTACTGCTTTCTTTGACAGATTCTAGTATGGGTACATATATGTTTTCCCAACCCCAGCACATTAGTTTGATAATTCCAGATGTATGAAACGCAGGCCTAACTGTATCTAGTATATTGAACGCCAGATAAACTAACTTGGCCTTTTTTAAATAAAAAAAAAATTCCCTCACTGGAATACTTTCAGTCTTTTGACTGTATGGATTACAGATGGAATGACTGTTATATGTGAGTACCGCTTTCTTTGACAGATTCTAGTATGGGTACATATATGTTTTCCCAACCCCAGCACATTAGTTTGCTAATTCCAGATGTATGAAACGCAGGCCTAACTGTATCTAGTATATTGAACGCCAGATAAACTAACTTGGCCTTTTTTAAATAAAAAAAATTCCCTCACTGGAATACTTTCAGTCTTTTGACTGTATGGATTACAGATGGAATGACTGTTATATGTGAGTACCGCTTTCTTTGACAGATTCTAGTATGGGTACATATATGTTTTCCCAACCCCAGCACATTAGTTTGCTAATTCCAGATGTATGAAACGCAGGCCTAACTGTATCTAGTATATTGAACGCCAGATAAACTAACTTGGCCTTTTTTAAATAAAAAAAATTCCCTCACTGGAATACTTTCAGTCTTTTGACTGTATGGATTACAGATGGAATGACTGTTATATGTGAGTACCGCTTTCTTTGACAGATTCTAGTATGGGTACATATATGTTTTCCCAACCCCAGCACATTAGTTTGCTAATTCCAGATGTATGAAACGCAGGCCTAACTGTATCTAGTATATTGAACGCCAGATAAACTAACTTGGCCTTTTTTAAATAAAAAAAATTCCCTCACTGGAATACTTTCAGTCTTTTGACTGTATGGATTACAGATGGAATGACTGTTATATGTGAGTACCGCTTTCTTTGACAGATTCTAGTATGGGTACATATATGTTTTCCCAACCCCAGCACATTAGTTTGCTACTTCCAGATGTATGAAACGCAGGCCTAACTGTATCTAGTATATTGAACGCCAGATAAACTAACTTGGCCTTTTTTAAATAAATAAAAAATTCCCTCACTGGAATACTTTCAGTCTTTTGACTGTATGGATTACAGATGGAATGACTGTTATATGTGAGTACCGCTTTCTTTGACAGATTCTAGTATGGGTACATATATGTTTTCCCAACCCCAGCACATTAGTTTGCTAATTCCAGATGTATGAAACGCAGGCCTAACTGTATCTAGTATATTGAACGCCAGATAAACTAACTTGGCCTTTTTTAAATAAAAAAAAAATTCCCTCACTGGAATACTTTCAGTCTTTTGACTGTATGGATTACAGATGGAATGACTGTTATATGTGAGTACCGCTTTCTTTGACAGATTCTAGTATGGCTACATATATGTTTTCCCAACCCCAGCACATTAGTTTGCTAATTCCAGATGTATGAAACGCAGGCCTAACTGTATCTAGTATATTGAACGCCAGATAAACTAACTTGGCCTTTTTTAAATAAAAAAAATTCCCTCACT
Source organism: Bufo bufo (assembly GCF_905171765.1). Classification (NCBI taxonomy): domain Eukaryota; kingdom Metazoa; phylum Chordata; class Amphibia; order Anura; family Bufonidae; genus Bufo; species Bufo bufo. The sequence continues at coordinate 90,038,778 of NC_053393.1, read as the reverse complement.
GGAATACTTTCAGTCTTTTGACTGTATGAATTACAGATGGAATGACTGTTATATGTGAGTACCGCTTTCTTTGACAGATTCTAGTATGGGTACATATATGTTTTCCCAACCCCAGCACATTAGTTTGCTAATTCCAGATGTATGAAACGCAGGCCTAACTGTATCTAGTATATTGAACGCCAGATAAACTAACTTGGCCTTTTTTAAATAAAAAAAATTCCCTCACTGGAATACTTTCAGTCTTTTGACTGTATGGATTACAGATGGAATGACTGTTATATGTGAGTACCGCTTTCTTTGACAGATTCTAGTATGGGTACATATGTGTTTTCCCAACCCCAGCACATTAGTTTGATAATTCCAGATGTATGAAACGCAGGCCTAACTGTATCTAGTATATTGAACGCCAGATAAACTAACTTGGCCTTTTTTAAATAAAAAAAAAATTCCCTCACTGGAATACTTTCAGTCTTTTGACTGTATGGATTACAGATGGAATGACTGTTATATGTGAGTACCGCTTTCTTTGACAGATTCTAGTATGGGTACATATATGTTTTCCCAACCCCAGCACATTAGTTTGCTAATTCCAGATGTATGAAACGCAGGCCTAACTGTATCTAGTATATTGAACGCCAGATAAACTAACTTGGCCTTTTTTAAATAAAAAAAATCCCCTCACTGGAATACTTTCAGTCTTTTGACTGTATGGATTACAGATGGAATGACTGTTATATGTGAGTACCGCTTTCTTTGACAGATTCTAGTATGGGTACATATATGTTTTCCCAACCCCAGCACATTAGTTTGCTAATTCCAGATGTATGAAACGCAGGCCTAACTGTATCTAGTATATTGAACGCCAGATAAACTAACTTGGCCTTTTTTAAATAAAAAAAATTCCCTCACTGGAATACTTTCAGTCTTTTGACTGTATGGATTACAGATGGAATGACTGTTATATGTGAGTACCGCTTTCTTTGACAGATTCTAGTATGGGTACATATATGTTTTCCCAACCCCAGCACATTAGTTTGCTAATTCCAGATGTATGAAACGCAGGCCTAACTGTATCTAGTATATTGAACGCCAGATAAACTAACTTGGCCTTTTTTAAATAAAAAAAAAATTCCCTCACTGGAATACTTTATGGCTTTTCACTGTATGGATTACAGGTGGACTGGTATTAGTAGGGGTGACACAAGCACACCCAAGTCCCTGATGTAGGATTTCTATGGCACAGACTACTATTACAAGTGATTAATGGACGTTGGGAGAGATTGTGCTGCAGCACTAGTCCCAAGATGGCCGCCGCCTATCAGCCCAGTAACATGTGCCACAAAATGGTCTGCACAACCTTTAAAAAAAATAGCCTTGGACTGTGCTGCTAAATCGCTATTGGTCTGAATCCCAGGTGTAGATGTCTGACTTGTTTGGAGCTTTGGAATGCACACTGTGGCAGCTTCTGCTGCAGCACTACAAGTCGCAAAATGGCGGCCGGCGGTCAGCCCCGGTACATGTGGATGGAAAAATCACTCTGGCCACTCTAAAAATAGCCAATCCCTATCAAAAAAGCAGCTCAGCTGCAGTTGTTCAGATGAATCACAGGTGGAGGAGAGAAATTTGCTTCCAGTTATTCAATTATCCCTGCCTATTCTCGCCCTAGCATCAGCTGCGTCTATCCCTGTTCTATTCACATCGGGAGTGAGCACGTCCCGACGTGCGCACAAGCTTATAAAGAGGCTGAGTCACATGCTGCACTTGGCCAATGTCACGGAACCATGAACCAGACGTACAACAAGAGATAAATGAAAATAAGAAGGCTTTATTGAAAATAAAGCTGTAAAGCAAAAGTCCAAACGGATGGTGAAACCGAGCAGAGTCTTTGCGAAGCCAGAGGTCAGGAACCAGAAGGGTAGTCAGACGAAGCCAGGATCAGGAACCAGCAGGGTAGTCAGACGAAGCCAGGATCAGGAACCAGCAGGGTAGTCAGACGAAGCCAGGATCAGGAACCAGCAGGGTAGTCAGACGAAGCCAGGATCAGGAACCAGAAGCAGCAGCAGTCTTAGAAGCATGTGAACACAAGAGGACCAAGCAAGGAACTGAAGCCACAGACCTCCTATATATATGAGCTAGGCATCCAGCTCCTCCCAGGGGAAGGAGGAGCCGCAGGGTGGAAGGCTACAAGAAACCCAGGACCCAAGATGGCCGCCAGCACATGTCAAACGAAGGAGAGCAGCAAGCAGGTAAGACCATGACAGTACCTCCCCCTCAAGGGCCCCTCCTCCGCGGAGCACAAAACGGTTTCTGAGGGAAGCGTGCGTGGAAGGCTCGGAGCAAGGCAGGAGCATGGACATCTGCGGAGGGAACCCAGGAACGCTCCTCTGGACCATAACCACGCCAATGGACCAAAAACTGCAACCGACCGCGGACCAGGCGTGAGTCCAGGATATTGCTCACCTCATATTCCTCACGATTGCCCACTTGGACCGGACGAGGCCGAGGAACCGAGGAAGTGAAACGATTACACACCAGTGGCTTCAACAGGGAGACATGAAACACGTTGGAGATCCGCATGCCAGGAGGAAGCGCAAGGGCATAGGCTACCGGGTTTACCCTGCGAAGCACTCGGAAGGGACCAACAAAGCGAGGCGCCAGCTTGGGAGTGGGCACTCGAAGGTTGAGGTTGCGGGTGGACAACCATACACGGTCTCCGACCTGGTAGGAAGGAGCAGGCGCTCGTCTGCGATCAGCCTGGAATCTCTGGCGCTGCGCAGAGACCTCAAGGGACTTCTGGATCTGTACCCAAGAAGCACGTAGGACGGAAAGGTGATCCTCCACAGCCGGAATATCCTGGCGAGAGAATACCTCCGGTAACACGGCAGGTTGGAACCCATAATTGGCCATGAAGGGAGACGTCCCAGAGGAAGAGTTCACCGCCGTGTTCCTGGCAAACTCAGCCCAAGGCAGGAGGTCAACCCAATTGTCTTGGTGATCGGAGACATAGCAACGAAGGAATTGCTCCAAGGCCTGATTGGACCGTTCTGCGGCCCCATTGGACTGAGGGTGGTAGGCCGAGGAGAAGGAGAGATGAATCCCCAACTGGGAGCAAAAGGCGCGCCAGAACCTGGACACAAACTGACTCCCCCGATCCGACACAATCTCCTTAGGCAAACCGTGCAACCGGAAGACCTCCCTGGCAAAAATCGTGGCCAACTCTTGTGCAGAGGGTAACTTCTTGAGAGGAACACAGTGGCACATTTTGGAAAACCGATCCACAATCATGAGAATGACCGTATGGCCTCGGGATGCAGGGAGGTCCACAATGAAATCCATCCCCAGGTGTGACCATGGGCGCTCCCCGGTGGCTATGGGTTGCAGAAGGCCCAACGGAAGGTGCCGAGGGGACTTACTCTGGGCACAAACGGAGCATGCCGCTACATATGCGGCGATGTCGGAACGTAGGGAAGGCCACCAGAACAGACGTGAAACAGCCCAGGACAGCTGATTCTTTCCAGGATGCCCCGCGGTCTTGGAGTTATGGTAGGTTCGCAACAACCGAGTGCGCAACTCCTCAGGCACAAAACATCTGCCGTTGGGTCTCCCAGAGGGAGCACCAGATTGAGCCGCCAAAATCTGCTCACCCAGGGGAGAGGTCAGGCTGGTGCGAATGGCGGCCAGGATCTGATTCGGAGGTATGACCGAAGTCGGAATCGACTCCTCCCTGGACAGCTCGGAGTACTGCCGTGATAAGGCATCCGCCCTGATGTTCTTGGAACCGGGTAGGTAGGAGACCACGTAATTAAAACGTGACAAGAACAGAGCCCATCTGGCCTGACGTGGTGTCAATCTCTTGGCCTCAGAAAGGTAGGTCAGATTCTTGTGGTCCGTCAGGATGAGAACCGGAACCACCGAACCCTCGAGCAAGTGCCTCCATTCTTTAAGGGCCTGCACGATGGCCAATAACTCCCTGTCACCAATCTGATAGTTGCACTCCGCGGAAGACAGTTTCCGGGAGTAAAACCCACAAGGAAGCAGAGGACCCTCTGGTGTTCTACGCTGAGACAGAAGGGCGCCTACTCCCGTCTCAGACGCGTCCACCTCGAGGACAAAGGGCAACCCAGGGTTGGGATGCGACAGAATCGGAGCCGACACAAAGGCGGACTTTAGGGCCTCAAAAGCTCGGATGGCCTCGAGCGGCCAGACCTGGGAATTACTGCCCTTCCTGGTCAGATCCGTGAGAGGCTTGGCCAGCATGGAAAAGTCCCTGATGAACTTCCGATAATAATTGGCGAAGCCCAAAAAGCGCTGCAGGGAACGAAGACCACTGGGCTGGGGCCACTGTAAGACAGCCGAAACCTTCTCAGGATCCATGGAGAACCCCTCAGCGGAAATGATGTAACCTAAGAAGGTTACCTGGGATCGGTGAAATTCGCATTTCTCAAGCTTACCGAACAGCTTGTTCTCTCGTAACCGTTGCAACACTCGTCTGACATCCAGAATGTGGGCCTCCATGGATTCAGAATATACCAAGATGTCATCCAAATAGACTACCACACACTGCTGCAACAGGTCACGGAAAACATCGTTGATGAATTCCTGAAAGACTGCGGGCGCATTGCACAACCCAAAGGGCATAACCAAGGATTCGTAATGACCGGTCCTGGTGTTAAACGCGGTCTTCCACTCATCGCCCGCCTTGATCCTTACCAGGTTATATGCCGCCCTCAGGTCGAGTTTGGTAAAGACCGTGGCCCCTTTAAGGCGATCGAACAGCTCGGAAATCAAGGGTATCGGGTAAGCGTTCTTGATCGTGATGCGATTGAGACCCCTGTAATCGATGCAAGGCCTCAACTCACCTCCCTTCTTTTTCACAAAGAAAAATCCAGCCCCTGCCGGGGACGAAGATTTGCGAATGTGTCCGCGTGAAAGCGCCTCCCTCACGTACTCCTCCATGGCCTCATTCTCCGCTACCGACAGTGGATAGACTTTGCCACGAGGAGGAACGGCACCAGATTGTAACTCTATGGCACAATCGTATGGGCGGTGCGGAGGTAGGGCAACCGCGCGCACCTTATCGAATACATCCCGGTACTCCTCGTATTCAGGAGGCAACAGAGAGTCCGAGGAAGTACACAGCAACTTGACAGACCCATGGATGCAACTAGCCCCACACTGCGGTGACCACGAGAGGATCTCGACCGATCTCCAATCGAAAGTCGGATTATGCTTCTGGAGCCAGGGGTACCCCAAGACCACCGAGTAGTGTGGAGACGAAATAACCTGGAGGCAGACCGACTCTCTGTGAACGGCACCAATGGCTATCCCCACTGGAAGGGCCTCATGAGTCACGTGTGGCGGCAGAAGGGGTCTGCCGTCTATCGCCTCAAGAGCCAGTGGGGAACCTCGAGCCTGCAGAGGAATGGAATTGGCGGCAGCGAACACACTATCAATGAACAAACCACCAGCACCAGAGTCCACCAACGCCTGGGTCGTCACCGAGCCCCCGACCCAGGAGAGGACAACAGTGATCAGTGGTTTGTCAACACGGGAAACCGGGGACGAGGAGACTCCACCCAAGATCTGCCCCGACAGGATCTCAGGGTACGAGCGTTTCCCGGACGGTTCGGACATGCCAACCGAAAATGCCCACCGAGACCACAGTACATGCATCGGCCCTCGCGTCTCCGGAGTGCCCTCTCCCCCTCGGACAGGCGAGCAAACCCCAGCTGCATGGGTTCACCCCCAGACAAGTCATCCCCAGGAGGCGTGGGAGGAGAGGGAGGCACGGGTGGGACAGCAAACGTAGGCACCAATCTGTTAGAAGACCTCCGCAGGTTCTCCTTAAAGGAAGGTCTCTCCCTGAGTCTGGTGTCAATCAAAATCAGGAAAGAAATAAGAGACTCGAGCTCAACTGGTAGGTCCTTAGCTGCAACCTCATCCTTCAAGGCATCCGAGAGACCATGAGAGAAAGCAGCGACCAGAGCCTCATTATTCCAGCCCACCTCTGCTGCCAGGGTACGAAACTCAATGGCGTATTCAGCTACGGATCGTGAACCCTGTCTGATGGACATAAGGAGCTTCGCAGCAGAGGCAGCACGAGCCGGCACATCGAATACCTTCCGAAGAGAAGCAACAAAACCGGAAAACTCGGCAACCACCGGATTGTTGTTCTCCCATAAAGGGCTGGCCCAGGCCAAGGCCTTGTCCGAGAGCAGCGAGATCAAGAAGCCCACCTTTGATCTCTCAGTAGGAAAGGCATGTGGCAGCAACTCGAAATAAATGCCCACCTGGTTAAGGAAACCTCGGCACTGAGTTGGCTCTCCCCCAAAGCGCTGTGGAAGAGGGGCAGAACCGGTCATACCCCGAAACACCGCAGGCGCAACAACAGGTGTCGGGGTAGACTCTGGCGCAACAACCGGAGCGGCAGTAGGAGCGAGCCCAGGAGCGACAACCGACCCATCGGCAACGGGAGCGAAATGAGCCGTGCGTTCAAGCAGGGTTTGCAACGCCACAGCGAACCGACCCAACAGGTGATCCTGCTGATCAAGTCTGGCAACCAGCGTGGGTAGCGAGGATGGCCCTGTACCGTCAGAATTCATGGCTTGGTCCTAATGTCACGGAACCATGAACCAGACGTACAACAAGAGATAAATGAAAATAAGAAGGCTTTATTGAAAATAAAGCTGTAAAGCAAAAGTCCAAACGGATGGTGAAACCGAGCAGAGTCTTTGCGAAGCCAGAGGTCAGGAACCAGAAGGGTAGTCAGACGAAGCCAGGATCAGGAACCAGCAGGGTAGTCAGACGAAGCCAGGATCAGGAACCAGCAGGGTAGTCAGACGAAGCCAGGATCAGGAACCAGCAGGGTAGTCAGACGAAGCCAGGATCAGGAACCAGAAGCAGCAGCAGTCTTAGAAGCATGTGAACACAAGAGGACCAAGCAAGGAACTGAAGCCACAGACCTCCTATATATATGAGCTAGGCATCCAGCTCCTCCCAGGGGAAGGAGGAGCCGCAGGGTGGAAGGCTACAAGAAACCCAGGACCCAAGATGGCCGCCAGCACATGTCAAACGAAGGAGAGCAGCAAGCAGGTAAGACCATGACAGCCAATCACAGCCTTGCCAATAGTAGGCATGGCTGCGATGGCATCTTAGGGCAAGTAGTATGATGCATGTTGATTGGCTGCTTTGCAGCCTTTCAAAATGCGCCAAAATACATGCCGAACGACGAACCCGAACCCGAACTTTTACGAAAAAGTTCGGGTTCGGGTCCGTGTCACGAACACCCCAAAATTCGGTACGGACCCGAACTATGCTCGAACTGTTCGCTCAACACTACACATGACCTAACCCCTCAGATGAACACCGTAAAAAAAAAAAATGTGTCAAAGAAGTCATTTTTTGGCACCTTGCATCACAAAAAGCGTAATAGTGATCACATTTTTTGTAAATTTGGTATTTTTGTAAATAAAAAAATTACACTTTACCACTGTCATGAAAAACTATATGTGACGAGAAAACAATTTCAGAATGGCCTGGATAAGTAAAAACGTTTTAAAGTTACTACCACATAAAGTGACATGTCAGATTTGCTAAAAATGGCCTGGCCAGAATGGTGAAAAATGGCCTGGTCATTAAGGGGTGAATTTGCATATGTTATGAGTTCTGAGTTGTTTGTCTAAATTCTAAACATTGTGTGATTACAGGGGTTCCACTTCCCTCAGTCCCTCACAGGTCGTAGACGGATGAGATGGAGGTGGTGGTGGTGTTTGACGAGGAGGAGGAGGGAGACCAGGCTGGACCCTCCCAGCAAGAGCCTGAGGCACCAACAATACCACCTGAAGTGGATGAGGAGGTGGAGGTTGCAGAGTCTGGTCCCTCCCAGAAGCCAGATTCCACACACCCGGCTTCTGATGAGGAGGAGGAGGTTGTCACAAGCCCCCGCCAGGAGGGTAAAGATGTTCACACAACAATATCATTCGGTATCCATGCATCTTAATCTGAATTGCACTTAATTAAAAAAAAAATGGGGAAAAAAATGGCCCAACTGCAAGCCCAACACGATGCAGGCATACAGGACATGCAGAGACAGTTGCAGACATGCGGATGCAGCTGCGCAAGATGGAGGTGCTGCATGGGAAAAAAATAAGGAAATGTCAGACCTCCATGAAGTGTTTAAAAAGTTGCCTTTTAGGCCTGTTTGTAAATAAGTATTGTTTTCCTGTTATAACGTGTGGTTACGTTTTTTAATACTGTTATGTTTTCATGTAATTTAAACCGATGAGGTTGCAGTAAGGACCCTTTAGTCCTGGATAAAACTTATCAGGATCAGGACAGGCAGCAGCAGATAAATGATAACGTGGTAGTATAAGGCCTACACATAGCTCCACCACACTCATCAGGACAAACATAAGCAGGTAAATGGTAATAGTGTAGTATAAGGCCTACACATAGCTCGGCCAAACACATCAGGACAGACAGCAGCAGGTAAATGGTAATGGTGTAGTATAAGGCCTCTTTCACACGGGCGTTGCAGGAAAATGTGCAGGTGCGTTGCGGGAACACCCGCGATTTTCCGTACGAGTGCAAAACATTGTAATGCGTTTTGCACTCGCGTGAGAAAAATCGCACGTGTTTGGTACCTAAACCCGAACTTCTTCACAGAAGTTCGGGCTTGGGATCGGTGTTCTGTAGATTGTATTATTTTCCCCGTGAATACAGAATGCATAGTAAAACATCGCTGGAGGGGTTAAAAAAAAAATAAAACATTTTTTAACTCACCTTAGTCCACTTGATCGCGATGCCCGGCATCTCCTTCTGTCTTCATCTGATCTCTGTGCAGCAACAGGACCTTTGGTGACGTCATTCCGGTCATCACATGATCCATCACCATGGTAAAAGAACATGTGATGGATCATGTGATGATCATGTGATGATCGGAGTGACGTCACCAAAGGTCCTTTAAATGTAAAATGCTCACCACAGGTCCTGTTCAGCAAAGGAGACAGATGGAGATGCCGAGCCGCGATCAAGTGGACTAAGGTGAGTTAAATTATAATTTTTTTTTTTAACCCCTCCAGCGATGTTTTACTATGCATTCTGTATTCAGAATTCTATTATTTTCCCTTATAACCATGTTATAAGGGAAAATAATAATGATCGGGTCTCCATCCCGATCGTCTCCTAGCAACTGTGCGTGAAAATCAGCACCGCATCCGCACTTGCTTGCGGATGCTTGCGATTTTCACGCAACCCCATTCATTTCTATGGGGCCTGCGTTACGTGAAAAACGCACAAAGAGGAGCATGCTGCGATTTTCACGCAACGCACAAATGATGCGTGAAAATCACCGCTCATGTGAACAGCCCCATAGAAATGAATGGGTCGGTATTCAGTGCGGGTGCAATGCGTTCACCTCCCGCATCGCATCCGCGCGGAATACTCGCTCGTGTGAAAGGGGCCTAAGGCCCTACACATAGCTTGGCTAAACTCAGTCAGAACAGACAGGAGCCTGTTCTTTGTTTGTAGGATTAATATGTTCCCACGAATGGGCCCCGCCAGACTGAGGCAACCCAAAAAATAAAATAAAATTATATATATATAAACAGTGGATAAAAAAAAATAGTCTACACGCCCCTGTTAAAATGTCAGGTTTCTGTAATGTAAAAAAATTAGACAAAGCTAAATCATTTCAGAACCTTTTCCACCTTTAATGTGACCTATAAACTGTACCACTCAATTGAAAAACAAACTGAAATCTTTTAGGTGGAGGCAAGAAAACAAAAAAAACTAAAATAATGTGGTTGCATAAGTGTGCACACCCTCTTATAACTGGGGATGTAGCTGTGTTCAGAATTAAGCAATCACATTCAAAATCATGTTAAATAGGAGTCAGCATACACCTGCTATCATTTAAAGTGCCTCTGATTAACCCTAAATAAAGCTCAGCTGCTCTGGTTGGTCTTTCCTGAAATTTTCTTAGTCGCATCCCACAGTAAAATGGTCCACAGAAAGCATCAGAGGGATCTCATTGTTAAAGAGTATCAGTCAGGAGAAGGGTGCAAAAGAATTTCCAAGGCATTAGATATACCATGGAACACAGTGAAGACAGTTATCATCAAGTGGAGAAAATATGGCACAACAGTGACATTACCAAGAACTGCACGTCCCTCCAAAATTGATGAAAAGACGAGAAGAAAACTGGTCTGGGAGGCTACCAAGAGGCCTACAGCAACATGGACCTGCAGGAATATCTGGCAAGTACTGGTTGTGTGGTACATGTGACAACAATCTCCCGTATTCTTCATATGTCTGGGGTATGGGGTACAGTGGCAAGACGAAAGCCTTTTCTTACGAAGAAAAACATCCAAGCCAGGCTACATTTTGCAAAAACACATCTGAAGTCTCTCAAAAGCATGTGGGAAAATGTATTATGGTCTGATGAAGCCAAGGTTGAACTTTTTGGCCATAATCCCCAAAAATATGTTTGGCGCAAAAACAACACTGCACATCACCAAAAGAACACCATACCCACAGTTAAGCATGGTGGTGGCAGCATCATGCTTTGGGGCTGTTTTTCTTCAGCTGAAACTGGGGCCTTAGTTAAGCTAGAGGGAATTATGAACAGTTCCAAATACCAGTCAATATTTGCACAAAACCTTCAGGCTTCTGCTAGAAAGCTAAACATGAAGAGGAACTTCATCTTTCAGCATGACAACGACCCAAAGCATACATCCAAATCAACAAAGGAATAGACACTCTGCTGAAACTCTGCTTGAAATGGCTGTCATTTGTGCTGTGATGTCAGCCGTTTAACCCCTTCCATGCCGCGGTCCGTAGGGACCGCTGTATGGAAGGAGTTAACATGGAGGGAGCTCCCTCCCTCTCCCATCGGGGGCTGCTGTGCCTTTTCAGCCCCCGATGGGAGAGGAAGGCGGCCCCCCTCCCTCCCCATCACCCGCTGCTCTGTTGTGGCAGCGAGTGATGGTTACCATGGCAACTGGGGGCCTTCACAGGCTTCCTGCTGTCCATGGTGCTGATCAGAGGCTGTCCATGGTGCTGGTCAGACTTCTGCTAAAGGCAGAAGTCTGATCAGACTTTTCTAAGTGAAAATACAGTACAGTACACTATATAGTGTACTGTACTATATTATACAGACATCAGACCCACTGTATCTTCATGAACCAAGTGGGTCTGGGTCAAAAAAATTTAAGAAAAAAGTGAAAAAAATGTAAAAATGAAAAAAAAAAAACATTTATCACTGATTAAAAAAAAATAAAAAAAAATAAAATACACATATTAGGTATCGCCGCGTCCGTAATAACCTACTCTATAAAAATATCACATGACCTAATCCCTCAGGGGAATACTGTAAAAAAATAAAAACTGTGAAAAAAACAAAAAGTGTAACCTTACATCACAAAAAGTGTAATAGCAAGCGATCAAAAAGTCATAAGCACCCCAAAATATTGCTAATCAAACCATCATCTCATCCCGCAAACATCATACCCTACCCAAGATAATCGCCCAAAAACTGAAAAAACTATGGCTCTCGGACTATGGAGACACTAAAACATGATTTTTTTTGTTTCAAAAATGAAATAATTGTGTAAAACATACATAAATAAAAAAGAGTAGACATAGTAGGTATCACCGCGTCCGTAATAACTGCTCTATAAAAATATCACATTACCTAACCCCTCAGGTGAATACCGTAAAAAAAAAAAAAAATGGTGTAAAAAAGCCATTTTTTGTCACCTTACATCACAAAAAGTGTAATAGTAAGCGATCAAAAAATCTTACGCACCCCAAAATAGTGCCAATCAATTCGTCATCTCATCCCGCTAAAATCCCACCCTACCCAAGATAATCGCCCAAAAACTGAAAAAACTATGGCTCTCGGACTATGGAGACACTAAAACATGATTTTTTTTGTTTCAAAAATGAAATAATTGTGTAAAACTTACATAAATAAAAAAAAATTATATATTAGGTATCGCCGCGTCCGTAATAACCTGCTCGATAAAAATATCACTATGACTTAACCCCTCAGATGAATACCGTAATTTTATTTAACAAAAAACGGTGTAAAAAAGCCATTTTTTGTTACCTTACATCACAAAAAGTGTAATCGCAAGCAATCAAAAAGTCATACGCACCCCAAAATAGTGTTAATCAAACCGTCATCTCATCCCGCAAAAATCATACTCTAGCCAAGATAATCGCCCAAAAACTGAAAAAAAACTATGGCTCTCGGACTATGGCGACACTAAAACATGATTTTTTTTGTTCCAAAAATGAAATAATTGTGTGAAACGTACAAAAATAAAAAAGTAGACATATTAGGTATCGGTGCATCCGTAATAACCTGCTCTATAAAAATACCACATGATCTAACCTGTCAGATGAATGTTGTAAATAACAAAAAATAAAATCGGTGCCAAAACTGCTATTTCTTGTTACCTTGCCTCACAAAAAGTGTAATATAGAGCAACCAAAAATCATATGTATCCTAAAATAGTACCAACAAAACTGCCACCCTTTCCCATAGTTTTCAAAATGGGGTCACTTTTTTTGGAGTTTCTACTCTAGGGGTGCATCAGGGGGGCTTCAAATGGGACCTGGTGTAAAAAAAACAGTCAAGCAAAATCTGCCTTCCAAAAACCGTATGTCATTCCTTTCCTTCTGTGTCCTGCTGTGTGCCCGTACAGCAGTTTACAACCACATATGGGGTGTTTCTGTAAACTACAGAATCAGGGCCATAAATATTGAGTTTTGTTTGGCTGTTAACCCTTACTTTGTTACTGGAAAAAAATTGATTAAAATGGAAAATTTGCCAAAAAATCGAAATTCTGAAATTTTAGCTCAATTTGCCATTAACTCTTGTGGAACACCTAAAGGGTTAACGACGTTTGTAAAATCTGTTTTGAATACCTTGAGGGGTGTAGTTTCCATAATAGGATCATTTGTGGGTGGTTTCTATTATGTAAGCCTCACAAAGTGACTTCAGACCTGAACTGGTCCTTAAAAATGGGTTTTTGAAAATTTTGCTTCTAAACTTCTAAGCCTTGTAACATCCCTAAAAAATAAAATGCCATTCACAAAATGAGCCAAACGTGAAGTAGACATATGGGGAATGTAAAGTAATAACTATTTTTGGAGGTATTACTATGTATTATAGAAGTAGAGAAATTGAATTTATGGTAAATTTTGTATTTTTTTTATAAATAAATTTTTATTTTTTTTACTCCATTATACCAGTGTCTTGAAGTACAATATGTGATGATAAAACAATCTCAGAATGTCCTGGATAAGTAAAAGCGTTTAAAGTTATTCACACATAAAGTGACACTGGTCAGATTTGCAAAAAATGGCCTGGTCCTTAAGGTGAAAATTAGCCCGGTCCTTAAGGGGTTAATTTCAATATTAAAAAAATATCAAAAATAAATTTTGTCACTAAAATATCAGGTGTACCGATAAAAAATATAATGAAGGGGGCCAAAAACTAACCAGCATGGATCCAATATAGCGTCCACTTATGTTAACTACGCATGTTGGCGCATTGCTTCCGCATTACATAAAAAAAATGTGATGCAATAATGTGATCGCATCGAAGGAGGAACACACACAGGCCGCGAGTGTTCATAGACAGGGCGTTCAAATGATAACAGATCACGTGTTCGCACCAGAAACTGAATGCAAGCTAAGCCACAAACGCATCCAGTCTATGCAGTCACATGATAGAAAACCTTGGAAATGATAAGAATAACTTCTAATATGGTGACATGGCTGCAAGAATATTATATATACCACATTTTATATTGTAAAGTGAAATGCTTTGATTCTATAAAAATCGCATGTGCACATTATCATTACATAGTTGCCATCAAATATAAATGTATATATAGATATATACAGTCAATAAATATTGGGACATCACCACAATTCAAAAAATGTAGGCTCTATACACCACCACAATGGATTTGAAATGAAACAAACAAGATGTGCTTTAACTGCAGACTGTCAGCTTTAATTTGAGGGTATTTACATCCAAATGAGGTGAACGGTGTAGGAATTACAACAGTTTGCATATGTGCCTCCAACTTGTTAAGGGACCAAAAGTAAAGGGACAGAATAATAATCATAAATAAAACTTTCACTTTTTAATACTTGGTTGCAAATCCTTTGCAGTCAATTACAGCCTGAAGTCTGGAACGCATAGACATCACCAGACGCTGGGTTTCATCCCTGGTGATGCTCTGCCAGGCCTCTACTGCAACTGTCTCCAGTTCCTGCTTGTTCTTGGGGCATTTTCCCTTCAGTTTTGTCTTCAGCAAGTGAAATGCATGCTCAATCGGATTCAGGTCAGGTGATTGACTTGGCCATTGCATAACATTCCACTTCTTTCCCTTAAAAAATCTTTGGTTGCTTTTGCAGTTGTCATGGTCTTACCTTCTTGCTGTTTCTCCTTCGTTTGACATGTGCTGGCGGCCATCTTGGTTTCTGGGTTTCTTGTAGCCTCCCACCCTGCGGCTCCTCCTTCCCACTGGGAGGAGCTGGATGCCTAGCTCATATATATAGGAGGTCTGTGGCTTCAGTTCCTTGCTTGGTCCTCCTGTGTTCACATGCTTCTAGACTGCTGCTGCTTCTGGTTCCTGATCCTGGTTTCGTCCGACTACCCTGCTGGTTCCTGATCCTGGTTTCGTCCGACTACCCTGCTGGTTCCTGATCCTGGCTTCGTCTGACTACCCTTCTGGTTCCTGACCTCTGGCTTCGCAAAGACTCTGCTTCGGTTTCGCCATCCGTTTGGACTTTTGCTTTACAGCTTTATTTTCAATAAAGCCTTCTTATTTTCACTTATCCCTTGTTGTACGTCTGGTTCATGGTTCCGTGACATTAGGACCAAGCCATGAATTCTGACGGTACAGGGCCATCCTCGCTACCCACGCTGGTTGCCAGACTTGATCAGCAGGATCACCTGTTGGGTCGGTTCGCTGTGCGTTGCAAACCCTGCTTGAACGCACGGCTCATTTCGCTCCCGTTGCCGATGGGTCGGTTGTCGCTCCTGGGCCCGCTCCTACTGCCGCTTCGGTTGTTGCGCCAGAGTCTACCCCGACACTGTTGTTGCACCTGCGGTGTTTCGGGGTAAGACCGGTTCTGCCCCTCTTCCACAGCGCTTTGGGGAGAGCCAACTCAGTGCCGAGGTTTCCTTAACCAGGTGGGCATTTATTTCGAGTTGCTGCCACATGCCTTTCCCACTGAGAGATCAAAGGTGGGCTTCTTGATCTCGCTGCTCTCGGACAAGGCCTTGGCCTGGGCCAGCCCTTTATGGGAGAACAACAATCCGGTGGTTGCCGAGTTTTCCGGTTTTGTTGCTTCTCTTCGGAAGGTATTCGATGTGCCGGCTCGTGCTGCCTCTGCTGCGAAGCTCCTTATGTCCATCAGACAGGGTTCACGATCCGTAGCTGAATACGCCATTGAGTTTCGTACCCTGGCAGCAGAGGTGGGCTGGAATAATGAGGCTCTGGTCGCTGCTTTCTCTCATGGTCTCTCGGATGCCTTGAAGGATGAGGTTGCAGCTAAGGACCTACCAGTGGAGCTCGAGTCTCTTATTTCTTTCCTGATTTTGATTGACACCAGACTCAGGGAGAGACCTTCCTTTAAGGAGAGCCTGCGGAGGTTTTCTAACAGATTGGCGCCTACGTTTGTTGTCCCACCCGTGCCTCCCTCTCCTCCCACGCCTCCTGGGGATGACTTGTCTGGGGGGTGAACCCATGCAGCTGGGTTTGCTCGCCTGTCCGAGGGGGAGAGGGTACTCCGGAGACGCGAGGGCCGATGCATGTACTGTGGTCTCGGTGGGCATTTTCGGTTGGCATGTCCGAACCGTCCGGGAAACGTTCGCACCTGAGATCCTGTCGGGGGCAGATCTTGGGTGGAGTCTCCTCGTCCCCGGTTTCCCGTGTTGACAAACCACTGATCACTGTTGTCCTCTCCTGGGTCGGGGGGCTCGGTGACGACCCAGGCGTTGGTGGACTCTGGTGCCGGTGGTTTGTTCATTGATAATGTGTTCGCTGCCGCCAATTCCATTCCTCTGCAGGCTCGAGGTTCCCCACTGGCTCTTGAGGCGATAGACGGCAGACCCCTTCTGCCGCCACACGTGACTCATGAGACCCTTCCAGTGGGGATAGCCATTGGTGCCGTTCACAGAGAGTCGGTCTGCCTCCAGGTTATTTCGTCTCCACACTACTCGTGGTCTTGGGGTACCCCTGGCTCCGGAAGCATAATCCGACTTTCGATTGGAGATCGGCCGAGATCCTCTCGTGGTCACCGCAGTGTGGGGCTAGTTGCATCCATGGGTCTGTCAAGTTGCTGTGTACTTCCTCGGACTCTCTGTTGCCTCCTGAATACGAGGAGTTACCGGGATGTATTCGATAAGGTGCGCGCGGTTGCCCTACCTCCGCACCGCCCATACAATTGTGCCATAGAGTTACAATCTGGTGCCGTTCCTCCTCGTGGCAAAGTCTATCCACTGTCGGTAGCGGAGAATGAGGCCATGGAGGAGTACGTGAGGGAGGCGCTTTCACGCGGACACATTCGCAAATCCTCGTCCCCGGCAGGGGCTGGATTTTTCTTTGTGAAAAAGAAGGGCGGTGAGTTGAGGCCTTGCATCGATTACAGGGGTCTCAATCGCATCACGATCAAGAACGCTTACCCGATACCCTTGATTTCCGAGCTGTTCGATCGCCTTAAAGGGGCCACGGTCTTTACCAAACTCGACCTGAGGGCGGCATATAACCTGGTAAGGATCAAGGCGGGCGATGAGTGGAAGACCGCGTTTAACACCAGGACCGGTCATTATGAATCCTTGGTTATGCCCTTTGGGTTGTGCAATGCGCCCGCAGTCTTTCAGGAATTCATCAACAATGTTTTCCGTGACCTGTTGCAGCAGTGTGTGGTGGTCTATTTGGATGACATCTTGGTATATTCTGAATCCATGGAGGCCCACATTCTGGATGTCAGACGAGTGTTGCAACGGTTACGAGAGAACAAGCTGTTCGGTAAGCTTGAGAAATGCGAATTTCACCGATCCCAGGTAACCTTTTTAGGTTACAACATTCCGCTGAGGGGTTCTCCATGGATCCTGAGAAGGTTTCGGCTGTCTTACAGTGGCCCAGCCCAGTGGTCTTCGTTCCCTGCAGCGCTTTTTGGGCTTCGCCAATTATTATCGGAAGTTCATCAGGACTTTTCCATGCTAGCCAAGCCTCTCACGGATCTAACCAGGAAGGGCAGTAAATTCCAGGTTCTGGCCGCTCGAGGCCATCCGAGCTTTTGAGGCTCTAAAGTCCGCCTTTGTGTCAGCTCCGATTCTGTCGCATCCCAACCCTGGGTTGCCCTTTGTCCTCGAGGTGGACGCGTCTGAGACGGGAGTAGGCGCCCTTCTGTCTCAGCGTAGAACACCAGAGGGTCCTCTGCTTCCTTGTGGGTTTTACTCCCGGAAAACTGTCTTCCGCGGAGTGCAACTATCAGATTGGTGACAGGGAGTTATTGGCCATCGTGCAGGCCCTTAAAGAATGGAGGCACTTGCTCGAGGGTTCGGTGGTTCCGGTCCTCATCCTGACGGACCACAAGAATCTGACCTACCTTTCTGAGGCCAAGAGATTGACACCACGTCAGGCCAGATGGGCTCTGTTCTTGTCACGTTTTAATTACGTGTCTCCTACCTACCCGGTTCCAAGAACATCAGGGCGGATGCCTTATCACGGCAGTACTCCGAGCTGTCCAGGGAGGAGTCGATTCCGACTTCGGTCATACCTCCGAATCAGATCTTGGCCGCCATTCGCACCAGCCTGACCTCTCCCCTGGGTGAGCAGATTTTGGCGGCTCAATCTGGTGCTCCCTCTGGGAGACCCAACGGCAGATGTTTTGTGCCTGAGGAGTTGCGCACTCGGTTGTTGCGAACCTACCATAACTCCAAGACCGCGGGGCATCCTGGAAAGAATCAGCTGTCCTGGGCTGTTTCACGTCTGTTCGCATATGTAGCGGCATGCTCCGTTTGTGCCCAGAGTAAGTCCCCTCGGCACCTTTCCGTTGGGCCTTCTGCAACCCATAGCCACCGGGGAGCGCCCATGGTCACACCTGGGGATGGATTTCATTGTGGACCTCCCTGCATCCCGAGGCCATACGGTCATTCTCATGATTGTGGATCGGTTTTCCAAAATGTGCCACTGTGTTCCTCTCAAGAAGTTACCCTCTGCACAAGAGTTGGCCACGAATTTTTGCCAGGGAGGTCTTCCGGTTGCACGGTTTGCCCAAGGAGATTGTGTCGGATCGGGGGAGTCAGTTTGTGTCCAGGTTCTGGCGCGCCTTTTGCTCCCAGTTGGGGATTCATCTCTCCTTCTCCTCGGCCTACCACCCTCAGTCCAATGGGGCCGCAGAACGATCCAATCAGGCCTTGGAGCAATTCCTTCGTTGCTATGTCTCCGATCACCAAGACAATTGGGTTGACCTCCTGCCCTTGGGCTGAGTTTGCCAGGAACACAGGCGGTGAACTCTTCCTCTGGGACGTCTCCCTTCATGGCCAATTATGGGTTCCAACCTGCCGTGTTACCGGAGGTATTCTCTCCCCAGGATATTCCGGCTGTGGAGGATCACCTTTCCGTCCTACGTGCTTCTTGGGTACTGATCCAGAAGTCCCTTGAGGTCTCTGCGCAGCGCCAGAGACTCCAGGCTGATCGCAGACGAGCACCTGCTCCTTCCTACCAGGTCGGAGGACCGTGATGGTTGTCCACCCGCAACCTCAACCTTCGAGTGCCCACTCCCAAGCTGGCGCCTCGCTTTGTTGGTCCCTTCCGAGTGCTTCGCAGGGTAAACCCGGTAGCCTATGCCCTTGCGCTTCCTCCTGGCATGCGGATCTCCAACGTGTTTCATGTCTCCCTGTTGAAGCCACTGGTGTGTAATCGTTTCACTTCCTCGGTTCCTCGGCTCGTCCGGTCCAAGTGGGTAATCGTGAGGAGTATGAGGTGAGCAATATCCTGACTCACGCCTGGTCCGCGGTCGGGTGCAGTTTTTGGTCCATTGGCGTGGTTATGGTCCAGAGGAGCGTTCCTGGGTTCCCTCCGCAGATGTCCATGCTCCTGCCTTGCTCCGAGCCTTCCACGCACGCTTCCTCAGAAAACCGTTCTTTACTCCGCGGAGGAGGGGCCCTTGAGGGGGAGGTACTGTCATGGTCTTACCTTCTTGCTGTTCTCCTTCGTTTGACATGTGCTGGCGGCCATCTTGGTTTCTGGGTTTCTTGTAGCCTCCCACCCTGCGACTCCTCCTTCCCACTGGGAGGAGCTGGATGCCTAGCTCATATATATAGGAGGTCTGTGGCTTCAGTTCCTTGCTTGGTCCTCCTGTGTTCACATGCTTCTAGACTGCTGCTGCTTCTGGTTCCTGATCCTGGTTTCGTCCGACTACCCTGCTGGTTCCTGATCCTGGTTTCGTCCGACTACCCTGCTGGTTCCTGATCCTGGCTTCGTCTGACTACCCTGCTGGTTCCTGATCCTGGCTTCGTCTGACTACCCTTCTGGTTCCTGACCTCTGGCTTCGCAAAGACTCTGCTTCGGTTTCGCCATCCGTTTGGACTTTTGCTTTACAGCTTTATTTTCAATAAAGCCTTCTTATTTTCACTTATCCCTTGTTGTACGTTTGGTTCATGGTTCCGTGACAGCAGTATGCTTTGGGTCATTGTCCATCTGCACTGTGAAGTGTCCAATGAGTTCTGAAGCATTTGGCTGAATATGAGCAGATAATATTGCCCGAAACACTTCAGAATTCATCCTGCTGCTTTTGTCAGCAGTCACATCATCAATAAATACAAGAGAACCAGTTCCATTGGCAGCCATACATGCCCATGCCATGACACTGCCACCACCATGCTTCACCGATGAGGTGGTATGCCTAGGATTATGAGCAGTTCCTTTCCTTCTCCATACTCTTCTCTTCCATCACTCTGGTACAAGTTGATCTTGGTCTCATCTGTCCATAGGATGTTGTTCCAGAACCATGAAGGCTTTTTTAGATGTCGTTTGGCAAACTCTAATCTGGCCTTCCTGTTTTTGAGGCTCACCAATGGTTTACATCTTGTGGTGAACCCTCTGTATCACTCTGGTTAAGTCTTCTCTTGATTGTTGACTTTGACACACACATACACCTACCTCCTGGAGAGTGTTCTTGATCTGGCCAACTGTTGTGAATGGTGTTTTCTTCACCAGGGAAATAATTATTCGGTCATCCACCAGCGTTGTTTTCCGTGGTCTTCCGGGTCTTTTGGTGTTGCTGAGCTCACCGGTGTGTTCCTTCTTTATAAGAATGTTCCAAACAGTTGTTTTGGCCACGCCTAATGTTTTTGCTATCTCTCTGATGGGTTTGTTTTGTTTTTTCAGCCTATTGATGGCTTGCTTCACTGATAGTGACAGCTCTTTGGATCTCATCTTGAGAGTTGACAGCAAAAGATTCCAAATGCAAATAGCACACTTGAAATTACCTCTGGACCCTTTTTCTGCTCATTGTAATTGGGATAATGAGGGAATAACACAAACCTGGCCATGTAACAGCTGGGAAGCCAATTGTCCCATTACTTTTGGTCCCTTAACAAGTGGGAGGCACATATGCAAACTGTTGTAATTCCTACACCGTTCACCTCATTGATGTAAATACCCTCAAATTAAAGCTGACAGTCTGCAGTTAAAGCACATCTTGTTTGTTTCATTTCAAATCCATTGTGGTGGTGTATAGAGCCAAAAATGTTAGAATTGGTTTGATGTCCCAATATTTATGGACCTGACTGTACATGTGGCAATAACGCTCCCATTCCCTAACAGGATTACCACAAGGTGAGTATAACGCCAGTAAGGCTACTTTCACACTCACGTTTGGTGCGGATCCGTCATCGATCTGCACATATGGATCCGTTCAGATAATATAACCTTCTGCACCCGTTCAGAACGGATCCGTTTGTATTTATCTTTAACATAGCCAAGACGGAACCGTCTTGAACACCATTGAAAGTCAATGGAGGACGGATCCATTTTCTATTGTGCCAGATTGTGTTATAGAAAACGGATCCATCCCCATTGACTTACATTGTGTGTCAGAACAAATCCGTTTGGCTCAGTTTCGTCAGACATACACCAAAACGCTGCAAGCAGCGTTTTGGTGTCCGCCTCCAAAGTGGAATGGAGACGGAACGGAGGCAAACTGAGGCAAACTGATGCATTCTGAGCTGATCCTTTTCCATTCAGAATGCATTAGGGCAAAACTGATCCGTTTTGGACCGCTTGTGAGAGCCCTGAACGGATCTCACAACGGAAAGCAAAACGCCAGTGTGAAAGTAGCCTAACACCCAACCATGTGGAGAGGTCAACATGGAAGTCAGGCATCCTGTTCAGGACGACAGACAACACCATGTTCGCACCTATATCCTGATTAAAAGAAACAAGAAAATAATAAAATAATAACATTTAATTAGGATCCTCAATCAGTCCTGTACAATGTTAACTGTACAAGACCTTTTGACAAGTAAAGTACACATGCCGTCCCCACCAATTTTAGTAAGAAACCACAACTAGGGACGCCCAAAACCAAGTAAAGCAAAATTATAACATATAAAATTAAAAAAACTTTTTTGGGTGAATGAAGCTTAACACTGCATGATTATATTTTATTCAAACGAATCTTAATATATAAATTATATATAAAATATTGATCCCAGTTATTACCCTCACAAATCACGCACAGTTGGATGGATGCTTTTCAAGAGGCTATAGAAGGGAACATTCTGCGATTTATAATAACAAATTTAACAACAATCGTACTCATAACATAACCATAGCGCAAAGGGATGCCATGAATGAGTTAAAAAATAATAATGATCTAATAATTAAGATGGCAGAAAAAATGTGGCACAGTAGTGGTAATGGGTCGTGATGTGTATTTGCAACAGATGATGAATCTTCTGTCAGATGACTCTAAAAAATATTATGATTTTTTGCATGTGGAGTCACCAGTCACCCCTATTATGGATGGCTTAACCGAAAGTACATAAATACATCAACCCGCGCACCATTACGTCCCAATTGTAATCGGACCTAGGATCCCTCACAGAGAGAGTGGGAGAATGGCTCGATACAATTTTACAACCTTTGGTTAGAAGAATGCCTGGTTATATTCAGGATACAAGTGACGTACTCAGCAATATGTTTGACAAAAATTGGCAGGATATATTCACTTGGTTAACTCTGGATGTAGTGTCCCTGTATCCGTCCATTCCTCATAGAGTGGCGGGACTAGCATTGGAATACTACCTCCACAGTTACAGTAGCCATTCCAACGATTATATTGATTTACATTGTGGAGGTGGCAAATTATTTATTGACACATAACTATTTTACTTTTGATAGTAAATTGTATGTACAAACAAGTGGAGTAGCAATGGGAGCCAGGTTCTCACCGTCCTTATCTAACATTGTTATGGCATACTGGGAGAAAAGATTTATATTTTCAGAACCAAATCCCTTTAGGAATAGTATAGTCTGGTATGGCAGATTTATCGATGATCTGCTCCTAATTTGGAATGCGGATGTATCTGCCATACCAGACTTCCTTTCCTATATTAACAATAATACATAAAAATTTTGTATTTACCCACCATTTTGATGCATACACTGTCAATTTTTGGGATTTGACATTGATGGGTACTCATAATCAAAGGATAGAAACTTATGGCAAATAAATTTCTTGCAACACAATCATGAAAGCCACAAATCATCACCCAGCTCACACTGTTAAAGCTATCCCAGTGGGTAAATTTTTGCGGGCTCGCAGTAATTGCAGCACTTCACAAGCATTTTTAAAAGAATCCCAAATTATTAAAGCACGCTTAACAGATAGAGGATGCAAAAAATGGATGATTGATAGAGGCCTAAATATAGCGAAAAATAAAAATATAAAAGATTTACTTTTAAGCCCAAGAAAAAACATGTTACAGATACTCCAGAAAAACCAACATTAATATTAACATATAGTAGTCAGTTTTCACAAATTGAAAGAGCTATCAAAAAATGCTTACCAATCCTTTATAAAGATAGCACCTTGCACAGCATATTGGAAAACGGTTGTAGGGTGGTAGCCAGAAGATCACCTACTCTGGCGAGTTCTTTGTCACCCTCATTTTTCAAGCGCTTTGTAAAAAACACAAAAAATACTAAGAATATGTGGCTAAAACACTTGGGATTTACCAAATGTGGTAGCCACCCTTGTAGGACCTGTAAATATGTCCAGGTTACTAACAGTTTCCACAATGCATAGAATAATGCATTTTTTTTTATATAAAAGATTATATAAATTGCAATACTACAGGTGTCATATATATTGTTGAGTGTATTGCTCGTTAATTACTGTACGTGGGGATCACCAGCAGAAGTTTCAAGACAAGGTTGCGAGAACATTTAAATTATATCACCAATGCACTTGCTACAGGCATTTCAAATGTGGCTAATTATTTCATCAAAAGTCATAACCGCAGCTTGAACAGTTTCTGCACCTTTGCCTTTGAAAAAGTTGGTGTTCCTTTAAGAGGTGGTAATATCAAGTCCAAGTTACTAGTGCGTGAAGCTTACTGGATTTTTAAATTAGGAACAAAATTTCCATCGGGACTCAACCTCAGAAAAGAGCTAATGTGTGTATATTAATTCACCATATGTTGACTCCACTTAATACATTGAGAGTAAGCCAAATAGGATTTGGGAAAAATAGGGGCCAATATATCAGGATTTTAGGTAATTTAGTCCTGAATATAAGTTTAATTTTAATCCTTATTTATATATTCTTTCTCCCATGTCCACTGACAGCAGTTTTTTTTTTACCTTACTTCTTATGCCTTGTTCACACTATGCAAGTTTATCAGTTATCATCAGAAGGAAATATATTGTAATGATATGTCCTTTTTTATTTATATTTTTTCATGTCCTTCTATCTTGTGATTTCCTGGGGTGTGAACTTTTAAATATTTGTATGTGTCAGCCGGGGTGTATATGTTTTGTCTTGTCTTCGGGCGGTATCCCCTTCTCCCTCCCTGTGGATACAGGTGGGAGGTGTATTTTAGCCCGTGACATAGACCAAATAGTTAGTTACGATTCAGACCAAGTAGTGGTCGAAACGCGTAAACTGAAAGGGTTCTAGTGTGCAGAGGGGTCTACTGTATGTGATTGACATTTCGCTAATAAAGTTGGCGCAACTATCCCACAAGTGCTGGATCATCTTTCTTTTTTGCTGTGGATACGAGACTTACCTGGTTTGATCCGTGCACGAGGAATTCAACATACAGGGTGAGCTGGATTTGTCATCTGTATCTTCAAATATTGACAATCTATGATGAACAGAGCACATGCGCAAAAAATTAAGCATGCACAACAGTTTTAGAGAATTCTAATAGTTAATAGTTGATAAAGTTTAAGGGTGAATAAGTGGTCCATGCTGGTAGTCCTCAGCAAGATCAGCAGCAATAGATAATTGTTAAGGGTATAGTATAAGGCCTACACTTAACTAGACCAAACTCAGCAGGAGCAGGTCAGACTGCAGCAGGTCAATGGTAACGCTGTAGTGTAAAGCATACACAGAACTTTGCCTAACCCAGCAGGAACAGAACAGACAGCAGCAGGGAAATGGTAATGCTGTAGTATAGGGCATACACATAGCTGGGCCTAACTCTGTAATATTAGGACAGATAGCAGCAGCTGGTAAATGATAACGTTGTAGTATACGGCATACACATAGCTGGGCCTAACTCTGTAATATCAGGACAGATAGCAGCAGCTGGAAAATGCTATCGCTGTAGTGTCAGGAGTACACATAGCTGGGCCTAACTCAGCAGAAACAGAACAGACAGCAGCAGGGATATGGTAACACTGTAGTTGAAGGCATACACATAGCTGGCCCTAACTCAGCAGGAACAGAACAGATAGCATCAGGGAAATGGTAATGCTGTAGGACAAGGCCGACACATAACTCTTTAAGATCAGGACAGACAGCAGCAGCAGAAAACGGTAACAGTGGAGTATAAGGCCAACACATAACTCAACATGATCAGGAGAGACAGCAGCAGCAGGTACATGGTAATGGTTGAGTCTAAGGCCTACACATAGCTTGGCCTACCTCAGCAGGAACAGACAGCAGCAGGTTCTTTGTTTGCATCAGGAACAGAACAGACAGCAGTGGTGAAATGGTAATACCATAGGACAAGGCCGACACATCACTCATCAAGATCAGGATAGACAGCAGCAGCAGATAATGGTAACGGTGGAGAATAAGGCCAACACATAGCTCAACATGCTCAGGACAGACAGCAGCAGCAGGTACATGGTATTGGTGGAGTCTAAGGCCTACATATAGCTTGGCCTAACTCAGTAGGAACAGACAGCAGCAGGTTCTTTGTTTGCAGCAGGAATGTGTTCCCAGGAATGGGCCCCCACCAGACCTGGGCAACAACAAAAATAAACTTAGACACCTCTGAAAGCAGCAGCAGGTTCTTGGTTTACAGCAGGAATGTGTTCCCAGGAATGGGCCCCCACCAGACCTGGGCAACAACAAAAAATAAACTTAGACACCTCTGAAAGCAGCAGCAGGTTCTTGGTTTACAGCAGGAATGTGTTCCCAGGAATGGGCCCCCACCAGACCTGGGCAACAACAAAAATAAATTTAGACACCTCTGAAAGCAGCAGCAGGTTCTTTGTTTGCAGCAGGAATGTGCTCCCATGCATACAAAATGCAATACTTTCATTTGAAAAAATAGTTTATCCATTGTATTTTACATTTGTACAGCCCACAATAAGTTAGTACAACATTAGCTACACACGCTGCCTGCATCGGTCTGCTCTCAGTTTCCATATCGGGCACATTGAGTCTAGAGAAGAACACTGCGGTAACTCAGCCGGCCACGCCGTGTGCTGATTCCTCCAAGTCAGAGGGCAGCAGGACTGGCGTGGTTTAGCAGCGGCTCTGTCATCCTCCTTTTGTCTGTGAAGAGGCATGGTTACCGCGGATCGCACGACCCATACATGATCAGTACCACACACATGCCGTGCTCCAGCCATCAGCAGCACACAGCCATCCTCTGACGGTCAGAGCACAGAAGCCAGTAAGGAACCAGCTTGCCTCAGCCCGGGTGTGGAAGTGTCCCCGACTCTGCCGACGGGATCAGTTCCCCTCCCCTCGGTGATGACTCAGTCACGTTCCCCGGCTGCTATCGGGGTTCTCGGCAGCTGCCTCCAGTGCACAGGCCGGATCATCGATCACAGGTCATGCTGTAGAATAAGCTTTTAGCTGCGAGGCTTGGCTACACACGGGGGGTAGTGTTTCACACAGCCCGCGGCAGACTTTACCAGGAAGGGGCTGACAGGCACTGTGGAGCACCTACAGTGTCATCTAGCAGAGCACAGTTTGTAGTCTGTTTTGAAAGCAAAATGTGTTCTCGAGTTACATAGAACAGCCGTTAAACTAACCCCACAAAACGAATGCAGCTTTGCTTCATCTTTGTGGACTTGACATAGAAATTCGTATTCCTTTAAGTTCATGATAAACGTACAGTACTCCGGTCCTCTACAATGCAGATGTCTACAGGGACGCTTGCTGGGGGGCTCAGCAGCAGTGGAGACAGTGGCTTGAGGGAGAGCAGCAGTTCTCCCCTGGACACCCCGGGCGGCACCACAAAGTGAGATGCCGCCACATCTGATGATCCCTCCCCAGCGCCTCGGAGAGACACCCAATGGGCAGTAAAGCTTATGTATCGTCCCTACCCATGTTTGCTGGTCCAGGCACCCATTGTCAGATGTACCCTGTTGCTGACAGTGTGATTCAGCAACAGGGATACATTCTGCACAATGTGCTGTCGTAGGGCAGGGACGCCGATCCTGGCAAAGAAATGGCGGCTGGGGACACGCCATCTGGGTTGGACCTGCTCCAACATCTGCCGGAATGGATTGCAGTCCACAATATTGAAGGGCAGCAGATGTTGGGGAGACAACCCTTGCCAGGAGCCCATTAAGTGAACGCACGCATCTGTCCCCGGGTACATAGGGCGCGGTGCGTTCAAATGCGCCGGCAACCGACGGCTGGCGCCGGACGGCAGTGGAGGCGATAGAGGAGGGTGCAGAGGAGGCAGAGGTCTGGCTGCTGGTGCCAGTACCTCTTGGAGAGGGAGTGGGAATGCATTGTTGGAAGGGGTTGGGGGGGCTGCAGGACAGTGGCAGGAGCTGCTGTCCCCTGCGCACTGCTGCTAGCGCTGCTACGACCACCCTGCATCTGTTCCCACTCCTGCCAATGGTTGACCAATGGTGCTGAGTAAGGGCAGTGGTACCCAGCTAAGCAACAGACCTCCCTCTCCTCACCCTGGCATGGCATAGCTGACAGATGGCAATTGTCACATCAACTGCTGCCAGGGTGAAGCAAGCCCAAACAGGCGACTTACGCACCGACTTCTTGTCAGATGGGGTGGTGCTGGCTTGCGCCTGTTCGGACTCGGTGCGCATAGGTGGAGCCGGCACCTGCTGCTGCCGCCTCCTGCTGCCATTACCAGTGGAGCCCCTGCCACTGGGCTCCCTGGTGACCGGCACACCGTTTGCCTCGGGTGCCTACCGTCCTCATCAGTGCTGCTGTCACCTGACAAGGCAGGTGGCACCTATTCAAAATCACCCTCCTCTTCATTGCCTGTAATGTCAGACCCAAGGTCGACCCGTGGTTGACTGAGGGGAACAGAAGACGTGGAGCCCCTGACCTGGCTCCGCTGTCCCCTCGCTGACGCCTGGGTTTGACTAGGTGCAAGGGTTCTGTGGCTGAAACCACCCGCACCAGTTGGAAGGGATGTCACTGGGGTCCTGACAATCCGGACCAAGCTCTAGCTCACTCTCTTGCATTACCTCCACCAAGATGTCCCACTCACTGTCACTGTCAAACAGCATCAGGGTCAATTCTTGGGGGCTGGTCCTGCAGGAGATGGAGAGCTGCTGCTGCTCAGAGACGGGGCAGAGGACTTTGTGCCACTGGCTTGGGTCACGAATGACACCACTGCCTCGGCGTCCTGAGATGAAATGAAGCGGCTGCCACACACAAAAATCACAGATCAGGCGGACGCCCCTGCGCCCGCCCCTCCGTGGGTAGAGGAGCGGCCCCGTGCTGGCAGTGGTCCAGCACTGGAACCAACTCCCCTACCACGACCACGGCTGCCGACACGACCACGTCCACTCATTATTTTACCAAATGAGTAAATGACAAGAATGTTTTTAAACAACAACAAAAATAATTTAGAAAGAAAATAATGAGGGAGTTTGGGCAAAC
Source organism: Bufo bufo (assembly GCF_905171765.1). Classification (NCBI taxonomy): domain Eukaryota; kingdom Metazoa; phylum Chordata; class Amphibia; order Anura; family Bufonidae; genus Bufo; species Bufo bufo. The sequence continues at coordinate 90,010,407 of NC_053393.1, read as the reverse complement.
TTTATTGGGTTGGGGACAAAAGAAAAAAAATAGACACGAAACCCTAAAACAATAACACTTATACAGATGTTTTTTTAACAGACAAAAGACGCAGACAATAATCCCTCCCTAACAAACAAAACCCTAAAACTGTTACACTAAAAGACAGGCAAAGACTTTTTTTTTGTTTGTTTTTTTCACAGACAAAAGACGCAGACAATCCTAGCACACAAAAACCTAAAACACAGCAAAAGACTTTTTTTTCACAGACTAAACAGACAGAAAAAGGCTACACTATACTATATCTCTATCTAACCTACACTACACCATGCACTAAACCCTATCAGCTACACTATTAACTAACTAACCTACACTATCTCACACTAACTATCTGGATTATCTTCCTTGACTTTTTTCGTATTTTGGTACATTGCAGCCTTAAGTTCAATGTTTTGTTAATCTGATAATTTTTTTTATTTTTTATAACTTTCTTTATTTGGATGTAAAAGGCAAATAGCATACATTTGAGAAATCACATAGTATGCAGTATACAACTATGACTCAGGCATATCACATCATGTACATCCTTTTATAGCATATGATTACATTTGAAAAAAGATAATCATGTCAGTTCTAATATCCCCCCCAACATTATCCCCCCAACACATGTTGCTCATGTTGATCCTAAACAACACCCCTGAAAACCTTCTAACCTCAAGATTCTATATGTGACTTTTCTCCTATATCTCAAGTAGTCCTAGTGTGCCCTTAACTTTTGCTTCTAGATACCACTTGGTTTGCACAAAGGGGGACATCAATTCTTTGATTTCCTCCTTCGTTAAAATATGCTCAACGAGTTTCCTCCATTTTGTTATGAATTTAGCCACTGCCTTCTCCCTACTTTTACCAGCTTCCAGCCTTTCCAAATAAAGTATCCTTCTCACCAGACCTATAACTTCTTCCTTTGTAGGAGATGTATTAGTCAGCCAATGACGCAATAAACACTTCTTTACCGCCATGAGGACAATATGCACCCCTGTATATTCATATTTAGAGTTAGTGACTTTTAAAATTACCTTTATTAGTGATAGTGCGGGTATAGGTATGTATATACCAACAAAAATTGCTACAATTCAAAAGGATTATATATAAATTTCTTTTGATAGGGAAGTAGCGACCCCTAAACAAGACATTCACTGGTGACACAAAACTGTCTATAGGCTTAGCGGTTCGAGGAAAAAAGGACAGGGTCTGAGATAAGGCAGGGCAGACGAATGCTTACCCTAACAGCCCTATCAACTGCTCAGCCCAGGGTCGCCCCCTGATGGTGGGAGTTCCCTGTCCCCGAACCTAAGACTATCAGATCCCTAGATTAACCCTAGCCAGGGAAAAGTATTAGATACACAATAACAGTTAAAAGAATAAAGTACCGAGAGTGGGAGGTGGTCCAAGGGTATGGAGTCACCACCTGCCCTCTCACAATATCAAATAAAGTTATTAGAGATATGAGATGAGTGAAGGGGGGGGGGGTCCAGATTATGGGATATACCCCAATCCTCTCGAAACAGCAATACGCACGTTTTTATATGCCCATCCTTATACATAAACCTCTACGCGTTTCACCTGAAATGAGGCAGGCTCACCAGGAGGTAGGTAAGTATTTGGACATAGTCCAGGGATGATACAAATGATACCTGAGACCAAAAAATAAATAAGGCAATGCTTAGCTAGAGATGCTTCAAACAGGGAGGTGGAGGTTCAAGGGTTACCAAATGGCAAGATATAAATACCCCGTCAGAAGATGCCTAAAGAGATGTGTATCAATGGAAAATAAGTTAAATCAAAGATGATAAAAATGGTCACAGCTATCGCTAAGAAGTCGCAGATTCAAACTCCCAAGAAAGAACTTACATGACAATAGTGCTGGCAACGATGCCCCCCCCCTTTTGCTAGTCTGCTCCGAGGTCCAATATGCACCCCTGGTTCCGCAACTCCTTTCCCCTGGGATTCATCTTGTCCCACTGGGATATATTGAAATATACACTGCTGGGGTTCTAGCTTAACCTCTACATCCCAAACCTCCCTGGTAAAGGAAATTATCTCTTCCCACAGTGGTTTGATATGTGCACAACTCCACAACTTGTGTAAAAGATCTGCTTTTGGTTGTGAGCATTTAGGGCACTTTCTAAGATAGTGAGCTGGGGCATTAGAGTATGAAAGGTTAAAAGCATAGGTTGCTTTAAGTAAGATTCTCAGTTGCGATTCTCGCCACTGTTCGCTTTGGATTGCCTCTCTAATATTTTCTAAACCCTCTCTCATTTTGAGGGCTAGATCTGCAACCTTGATGTCTTTTTCCCAATGTGCAAACACATTTTTTTACCAAGCCTATAGAACTCATGCCGCGAATACGTCTATATAAGTCTGCTAGTGAAGTCATGCCCTCACCTCCACCCAGAAGAGCTGCAAACCAGATCAATCTGTCGGCATCCCCCATAGAGGCCAACTGGGCTTTGCAATAAGCTGTAAGCGTATAGAATGGTAATGAGTGCGAAGCGACAAGCTGGTACTTGTTCACTAATTGCTCCCATGTCATCAGTTTATGATCCGAGGCTACCATTATGTCATTCAGTGTGCGGATGCCTTTCTCCCTCCATTTTTTGTACATCTTATTCTCTCTTCCCTGTGGGAAGGCAGGGAGAGACCACAGTGGCATCTGGGGCGACATATAAATTGGGAGCTTATACAACTTCCTGATCGCTTTCCACGCCATTATGGTGTCTCTGAGTAGAATGGACTGCTTAATTTCGACTGGAAGATCTTTAAGCCTGTTGTGTATAAGGGCTACTAAATCCCACGGTTGTGCCAGTTCTTGCTCAACCCTACCAGCTGAGAAATAAGTCGTATTCCAAACCCAATCTTTTACATGTCGGAATAAGGCCATTAGATTATATAACCTAATGTCGGGCATATTCAGGCCTCCCTCCCATTTCAGTAAACAAAGCTTCTTATAGGCTATGCGAGGCCTTTTCCTATTCCAAAGAAAGGCCACAAATGCTGACTGTATCTTCCTCACATCAACATGCTTTAGAAGCATTGGGATTGTCTGTAACGGGTATAGCATTTTAGGAAAGCTGATCATTTTTATTAGGCATGCTCTCCCCATCAGAGACAATGGTAGCTCTTTCAATTTATCAAGTTCTTTGACTATCTTATTAATAAGCGGTGGGTAGTTTGAAGAGTAAATCGAGGATGCTGTTCTACCTATTTTAATCCCCAGGTATTAACTTGGGATATGGATGGTATGTTTTTGTCTCCCAGAAATAGGAGCTGACTTTTAGACACATTTATTTTGTACCCTGTTACTCCGCTATAATTATGGAATACTTCGAGAATCGCCTTCAGATGTAAGCTCGGCGAGCTCATGTAAATCAACAGGTCATCAGCAAAACATGTGAGTTTCAATATTTATTTTCCCACCTTAATCCCCTCATATACATTGGACCGCAAAAGGTACAAGGCCATTGGTTATAGAGCTAGGTCGAATAATAAGGGCGACAAAGGACACCGCTGCCTTGTTCCCTTATGGAGCCGTATGGTATCAGACAAAAAGCCCAGGACGCGTATCCTCGCTTGAGGGTCTGTATATAAAGCTGTGAGATAATTCCGAAAGGTACCCCTCAGAGCCATCGCATTCAGCACATCATTTAGCCATTGCCAGCTGACATTGTCGAATGCCTTTTCGGCATCGACTGCCAGGAGGGCCTGCGTGGCATTCGACTTCCTTCCCTGCAGACTATCCTGCACTGCCAGTACTTTTCTAATATTTGCTACTGCGGATCGACCTTTAATGAATCCCACCTGGTGTTCCCCGATCAGGTCTGGCATAAATGACGCTAGTCTATTGGCTAATATTTTAGATGCCAGTTTGAGATCTTGATTAATCAAAGAGATTGGTCTAAATCATTCCGGGCTTGTCAAATCTTTCCCTATTTTTGGGATTTGTTTAATATATGCCACATTACTGGAGGGGGGTATCCTTCCCCCCTGCATTCCCCCATTAAACAAGGCGGCCAGCGAAGACACTATCTCAGGTCCCAAGGCCTTGTAAAATTCTGCCGGGAACCCATCAGGGCCCGGCGATTTCCCATTTTGTAGGGATTTAATCGTCTGTTGTATCTCTGTCTCCGTTATCTCCTTGTTAAGACTATCTAATGCCTCATCTGACAAAGTTGGGAGTCACACTTTTGTTACAAGTTCCCTAGCTTTCTGCCTGTCATAGGACTCCTGGAATGAATACATGGAGGTGAACTAGTTTTTCATTATTTCTAACAGCTTCCTAGGGTGGGAGTGAAGATCCCCTTTCTCGTCTCTTAGGGGATATATTTGCAAACGTTGAGCATGCGGGCGTGTAAGATTCGCCAGCAATTTGCCCGCCTTGTTACCATGTTTGAAGAGAGCAGCCTGTTTACACTCCGCAAACCATTTAACTTTTCCCTCCTGAAAGTAATCATAGTTATGTTTGGCGGTGACCCATTTCACCTTATTTTTGTCTGATGGGTCATCAAGATATTCTGTATATGCAAGCCGAACTTGCTGTATGGCCTGTTCCTATTTCTTCTGCATTTCCCTTTTCTTCCCTATTGTGTATGACATTATACGCCCTCTCAACACCGCTTTAGCGGTTTCCCAGAACAGCTCGGGGTTTTGCCTATGGGATTCGTTGTCTTGAGAGTACTCCCACCACCACCCCCTTAATCTGTCTATAAAGTCCTCATCTGTCAGCAGGTGATTCGGCATTCTCCAAATCTGATCCGAACCCCTTGGAAGAGTTTCCGCCAACTCAATCCATAGCGGAGCATGGTTCGATATCAATAAATCTGCTAGTTCGGCTTTTTGTGTTCTCAGAACTAGGTCCGGGGACACCATTATATAGTCTATTCTCGACCATGATCGCTGACAGTGAGAGTAGTGAGAGTTCTCCCTGTCTGCCGGGTGATGACGCCTCCATATATCAACTAAGTCAGTTGCTTCTAGCAATGGGGTCAGTGTATGGGATCCCTCCGGGTTTTGCACGAGTTTACTTTATCCCACCTGCTTTCTGTCTTCTACACTGTTTCGTACCCTATTAAAGTCGCCTGCCACTATCATAGGAGGGCCCTTGTTTTGCAAAACTGAAGTTTCCAGTGCCTGGTAGAAACCTGATTGGGCCGAGTTAGGGGAATATATATTATACAAGAGCAGTTGCCCACCCACCAAGTTTAGCTCCACTTTTAGCATTTTTCCTTCCCTGTCAGCTTCACTATTTTTCAGGGTGTACTGTAGATTCTTATGAAGGAGCAACATCACCCCTGCCTTCCTGCCTACTGACGGCGATCCTAGTACCTGGCCTACCCACTGTTTGTGCATTCTTCAGAAGTCTTGCTCCTCCAGGTGTGTCTCCTGTAGCAGGGCTATATCCGCTTTCAGTTTTTTAAGATGTCACAGTACCATATTGCGTTTGGTCTGTGAACGCAGACCTTTTACGTTCCATGTCACAATTCTCATAAAGGCACCTGACTTAGAGCTATCTCTGGAGACACACCTAGAGAAGGTCCAGACCGTCTATCTCTGATTTTTAAAAGAGAGTACATGTCAGCAATGAGCAACAACAAGAACAATTCCCAACTTAGGACCCCCCTCCCTTCCCTTCCCAACAATGAACATGAAACGTTCACAAACGATATCCATCTCATAGTGTTGACTTCTCTTTTTTCGCGCAACATCTGGAACTATCGTAATTCCGTATACCACTCAAATAACTTGTCAGAACAATAAATTCCGAGAAAATCTCCTACACCCAAAAGACCTGTACAACTCTTTTGTGCATAATCCCAATAGCGAACCACTCAATTCCCCTCCATTCAGATTCAGCAATGAAATTGGTCATTATTTAAAAAAAAAATTTTTTATATCTCTCTCCCCTCTTCTTTTTCCTCACAATCATTTCTAATGCGACCAATCTCCCCCTCCAGCCCCACACATACAATGAACCCGGTGAAACCTGATAATGTTATTCTCCATCATAAGGACGGTGTCCAGATTTGTCTATCAGCCACCAGTTGAACAGCCCTAGTAAACATACAGTAAGTCCTCAGGACCTCTATCCTTTTAGCCCTGGGAGTCATCCATGGCCTCCACGAACGTCGGGGATCTCTGGTGTTGTTGAGAGTCCGGGAATCTCTCCTTTCTGCGGCGGTGCATAGTCTCCTATCTCTCACTTGGCTTGGTTCCGCTTCCATGTCTTCCTCCATTGCTCCCATAGCCTCTTTAGGAGTAAGGTAGGTATCAATGCAGCAATCTTGGCGAAAAACCCTCCATGTGGCAGGGAACAGCAAAGCGAATTAGATTTTCTTCTTGACTAGGGTGGAGCAAATTTGTGAGAAGGCTCTTCTGCGTTTAGTAACTTCCACCGAGTAGTCACTGAAGAGGAACACTTTTGAACCCCTCAACATGAGCGGGTGTTGAGCTCCTTTATATTTCTTCAAGATGGCCTCCTTGGCGGCATAATTTAAATATTTCGCAATGGCCGGCCTTGACCTCGGACGGCCCCATTCTGCGTCAGGGGGCCTGGCTGGTCCCGGTCTATGAGCCCTCTTGACTGTGTATTTGCCTTGGAGCCCAAGGGCTTGCGGAAGTTCCACCGCAAAAATTTGGGGCAGTTGTGATGGCGGAATATCTTCCGGTAATCCCACCACACGAAGATTGCTTCTTCTGGATCGGTTCTCCAGATCTTCTAGCTTATCTTTAAGTACCTGGTTGTTAGACAGCACCTCTCGTACCCATACTTCCATCAGAGCTACTCTTTGCTCCAACTCAGTTATCTGGGTGGAGTGTTGGGACACCTCCGTTTGAATCTGGAGGAGCACTGCTGAGACCATGGCTTCCAGCGTGGACTTAATGTCCGGCGCTAGTAGTTTCGTCACTTCAATCGCCATGGTTTGGCAAGTGATAGTAATGTCCTGGTCTGGAGTTAGACTGACCTCCGTGTCCACTGGTTCCATCTCTAAGTACTTGGCAGATGGCTGCGCCGCCGACCGGGTGAGTCTCTGTGTTTTCTCTGTCGCCGCCATTTTGCCTTGCGGCTGGCGCTCTTCACCCTGAGAGAGTCGCGCTGGCGTGTTCGGTATGCCGTCTTTCCTCAGGAATTTCTCCATCCACCTTGTCTGTAGCCAGTGCGGAGGCCAAAGAAGGACAAAAGCACCTTCAAAGGATTTTGTGGCTTGATTTGCGGGCCTCGGGTGTCGGAGCTCCGGTCTTCCTCACCCTCTCATGCGCGCGCCGGAACCGGAAGTGATCTGAATTTTATGTGATGGATCAGAACACAATAGTCTAAGTTGGTGAAGTGAAATAAGAAAAATATATAAATAAAACAATTGTTTAGAAATAGAAAACAGAAAATTGGCATGTGCGTAAGTATTCATCCCCTTTGTTAGGAAGCCCATAAAAAGCTCTGGTGCAACCAATTACCTTCAGAAGTCCCATAATTAGTGAAATAATATCCACCTATGTGCAATCTAAGTGTCACATGATCTGTCATTACATATACATACCTTTTTTGAAAGGCTCCAGAGGCTGCAACACCTAAGCAAGAGGCATCAGTAACCAAACACTGCCATGAAGACCAAGGAACTTTCCAAACAAGTGAGGGACAATGTTGTTGAGAAGTCAGGTTTAGGTTATAAAAAAATATCCAAATCTTTGATGATCCCCAGGAACACCATCAAATCTATCATAACCAAATGGAAAGAACATGGCACAACAGCAAACCTGCCAAGAGACGGCTGCCCACCAAAACTCATGGACCAGGCAAGGAGGGCATTAATCAGAGAGGCAGCACAGAGACCTAAGGTAACCCTGGAGGAGCTGCAGAGTTCCACAGCAGAGACTGGAGTATCTATACATAGGATGACAATAAGCTGTACGCTCCATAGAGTTGGGCTTTATGGCAGAGTGGCCAGAAGAAAGCCATTACTTTTAGCTAAAAACAAAATGGCACGTTGTGAGTTTGCGAAGTAGGCATGTGGGAGACTCCCAAAATGTATGGAGGAAGGTGCTCTGGTCTGATGAGACTAAAATTGAACTTTTCGTCCATCAAAGAAAACGCTATGTCTTGCGCAAACCCAACACATCGCATCACCCAAAGAACACCACCCCCACAGTAAAACATGGTGGTGGCAGCATCATGCTGTGCGGATGTTTTTAAGCTGCCGGGACTGAGAAAATGGTCAGAGTTGAGGGAAAGATGGATGGTTCTAAATACAGGGATATTCTTGAGCAAAATCTGTACCACTCTGCGTGATCTGAGGCTAGGACGGAGGTTCAACTTCCAGCAGGACAGTGAACCCCAAACAAACTGCTAAAGCAACACTTGAGTGGTTTAAGGGGAAAGATGTAAATGTTGGAATGGCCTAGTCAAAGCCCAGATCTCAATCCAATAGAAAATCTGTGGTCAGACTTAAAGATTGCTGTTCTCAAGCGTAAACCATCCAACTTGAAGGAGCTGGAGCAGTTTTGCAAGGAGGAATGGGAAAAAATCCCAGTGGTAAGATGTGGCAAGCTCATAGAGACTTATCCAAAGCGACTTGGAGCTGTGATTGCGCAAAAGGTGGCTCTACAAAGTATTGACTTTAGGGGGATGAATAGTTATGCACATTGACTTTTTCTGTTATTTTGTCCTATTTGTTGTTTGCTTCACAATAAATAATAATAAAAAAACATCTTCAAAGTTGTGGGCATGTTCTGTAAATTTAATTATGCAAATCCTCAAGCAATCCATGTTAATTCCAGGCTGTGAGGCACCAAAATACATAAAAAGTCAAGGGGGATGAATACTTTTGCAAGGCACTGTATGTGACTGAGCTAACTAACTAGTGTACCTAACCTAACACCCTACACTGGAACCTATCAGCTACACTATCTAACCTACACTATCTATCTGGATTATATACACTGCTCAAAAAAATAAAGGGAACACTTAAACAACACAATGTAACTCCAAGTCAATCACACTTCTGTGAAATCAAACTGTCCACTTAGGAAGCAACACTGAGTGACAATCAATTTCACATGCTGTTGTGCAAATGGGATAGACAACAGGTGGAAATTATAGGCAATTAGCAAGACACCCCCAATAAAGAAGTGGTTCTGCAGGTGGTGATCACAGACCACTTCTCAGTTCCTATGCTTCCTGGCTGATGTTTTGGTCACTTTTGAATGCTGGCGGTGCTTTCACTCTAGTGGTAGCATGAGACGGAGTCTACAACCCACACAAGTGGCTCAGGTAGTGCAGCTTATCCAGGATGGCACATCAATGCGAGCTGTGGCAAGAAGGTTTTCTGTGTCTGTCAGCGTAGTGTCCAGAGCATGGAGGCGCTACCAGGAGACAGGCCAGTACATCAGGAGACGTGGAGGAGGCCGTAGGAGGGCAACAACCCAGCAGCAGGACCGCTACCTCCGCCTTTGTGCAAGGAGGAACAGGAGGAGCTCTGCCAGAGCCCTGCAAAATGACCTCCAGCAGGCCACAAATGTGCATGTGTCTGCTCAAACGGTCAGAAACAGACTCCATGAGGGTGATATGAGGGCCCGACGTCCACAGGTGGGGGTTGTGCTTACAGCCCAACACCGTGCAGGACGTTTGGCATTTGCCAGAGAACACCAAGATTGGCAAATTCGCCACTGGCGCCCTGTGCTCTTCACAGATGAAAGCAGGTTCACACTGAGCACATGTGACAGATGTGACAGAGTCTGGAGACGCCGTGGAGAACTTTCTGCTGCCTGCAACATCCTCCAGCATGACCAGTTTGGCATTGGGTCAGTAATGGTGTGGGGTGGCATTTCTTTGGAGGGCCGCACAGCCCTCCATGTGCTCGCCAGAGGTAGCCTGACTGCCATTAGGTACCGAGATGAGATCCTCAGACCCCTTGTGAGACCATATGCTGGTGCGGTTGGCCCTGGGTTCCTCCTAATGCAAGACAATGCTAGACCTCATGTGGCTGAAGTGTGTCAGCAGTTCCTGCAAGACGAAGGCATTGATGCTATGGACTGGCCCGCCCATTCCCCAGACCTGAATCCAATTGAGCACATCTGGGACATCATGTCTCGCTCTATCCACCAACGTCAAGTTGCACCACAGACTGTCCAGGAGTTGGAAGATGCTTTAGTCCAGGTCTGGGAGGAGATCCCTCAGGAGACCGTCCGCCACCTCATCAGGAGCATGCACAGGCGTTGTAGGGAGGTCATACAGGCACGTGGAGGCCACACACACTACTGAGACTCATTTTGACTTGTTTTAAGGACATTACATCAAAGTTGGATCAGCCTGTAGTGTGTTTTTCCACTTTAATTTTGAGTGTGACTCCAAATCCAGACCTCCATGGGTTGAAAAATTTGATTTCCATTTTTAATTTTTGTGTGATTTTGTTGTCCGCACATTCAACTATGTAAAGAACAAAGTATTTCAGAAGAATATTTAATTAATTCAGATCTAGGATAAGTTATTTTTGTGTTCCCTTTATTTTTTTGAGCAGTGTATATCACTGAGATACCTAACTAATGTACCTAACACCCTACACTGGAACCTATCAGCTAACCTATTCACTAACTAACCTACACTATCTACCACTAAATATCTGGATTATATATGAGGTATCAGAAGTATTTTAAAACAGCAATTCAGCACAGCACAATTAGCACACTCTCTCTCTCACAACTGCATGAAACAGCTCAAAATGGCTGCTGGAATTTTTTTTATATAGTAAGAGGTAGGCAACTTTCCTATTGGTCGCTAGGGATGTTGTTAAGCTATGACAGAGACATTGCAGCCTTCTCATTGGCCCACAAACAAGAAGGGAGGTTACTGATGAAAAGAAAAATCTAGAATATTTGAAATTACAAATATATATCACTATATTCTAAATATTCGCAAATTCTCGAAGTGCCGATATTCGCGATTAATATTCACAAATCGAATATTCGCGCTTAACACTAATTGTACCCACGCGGAAAAAACTGAACAACTGAATGCAATCGCAGACAAAACTGACTGAACTTGCTGACAAAATGGTGCAAGTTTCACTGAACGCATCCGGAGCCAATCCGTATCGTTCGTGTGAAAGAGTCCTTAGCGGTAGTGGTTTGGGCGTTTGTTATTCTTCCTCACTCTCCCTGGTTTGTCTGTGGTTTCTCCTAATAAGGCCAACTGTGAATTCATCCAGTGTCCATAATTTTCCACGCTGCCTCGTGTTGGAAGTTGCATCCCGTCTGAACCATGGCGGCATCGTTGGGAAAAGTCTCTCTTTAAGGGTCCATTCACACGTCTGCAAATGGGTCCGCATCCGTTCCGCAATATCGGGAACGGATGCGGACCCATTCATTCTCAATGGGGCAGGAATGGATACAGAGAGCACACTATGTGCTCTCCGCACCCGCATTTCCAGAGCGCGGCCCCGAACTTCTGGGCTTCAGCCCCGAACTTCCGGGCCGCGACTCCTCAAAAATATAGAGCATGTTCTATTCCTGTCCGCAATTGCGGACAAGAATAGGCAGTTCTATGGGGGTGCCGACCGGGTGTATTGCAGATCCGCAATTTGCGGATCCGCAATACACTACGGACGTGTGAATGGAACCTAAAAGAGCAGTGATCAGGCTGGGGCTTGCCTGAAGTGAGTATTTTGAATGGCACCTACCCCTCCACCCTATTAGGACGCCGTCACACTCTGTGGATTTTGTTGTAGAATTTTCCGCAACTAAAAATCTGTTCCAATCAGTTGACACATGTCTTCCTACAAGCCCCATTCAGGTGAATGGAACGGATTTTCAGTTGCGAAAAAATTCGGCAACAAAATCTGCAGTGTGTGAAGGCACCCTTATAGTCACAATGTTATTAGTCAGGGGCGGACATGGTTTATTAATATTTGTTAATGCCTTATTCATTAAGATTAAAGTGTGTATAAAAAAGTTAAGACAGCATTTTATTTATTGTATTATTAAACATGGTTACCTAGTAACAAACATCCAACCTAATTTGACTAGTGTAACGGGTCCTGAGTGTTAATTTATTATTTTAATATATTAGGTGTGGTCTGTGTTACTATTTCAGTTGAGTAACAATGGAGATATAAGGTGGTACAAGCTTATGGATGCTTGATTCACACAAGATGTAGCAGAAGGATCTGTCAAATACTAATCACTAGAAGAGAAGATTTACTCGGTAAGGTGTAAGTTCACACTTGCGTTTAATGGATCCAGAGATGGTCCTAGTGAGAGGGTTCTCTTTCTCAGAGAGATATCTCTTTGCAAAAGTTTAGCATGAAACAAGCTCCTGGTAAATATTTTTTGCAGTCCGATTGCAAAATCATAAAATTTTAGAAAGAAATTAATTATTGTTTCTAATTTGCTAAATAAATGGCTTTCCTTTCCACTTGTAGAATCATTAACTACAAAACAGCTGCAGCTGAAATTGGCAGGATGTATCTGAGGATATTAAAGGATCTGCCAGTGATGTTGCTATGTCCAGTTAAGTACCAGCTTGGCAGCTGTACATTAATAGTTCTCATCCCATCCTAAAGCTATTCTTTACTAAATCAATGGCTTGATGAGTTTATTCCTAGTAAAGCAAACATCAGCTGGCATATGTCACCATACATAGCAATGTCCTCGTTTCCAGAAACCCTCCCTGTAAAAACTCACAGATGCCAACATGTCTGGGACATTACCTCATTGGAAATGGGCGAGCAAGCTGGATTATAGCTCAAACACCCTGAATACCGCGCTTCAGGTTAACATATAACCCGTTGTAAACAGTAGCTTATAAACAATGACTGTAAGCTAAAAAAATGACTTTAGCAAAAAAATTAAAAAAATAGAGCAAAAATATTTTCCATGGATCTGCAGTTCTCCATGACGACAGTGCGGCAAGCCACAGAGCCCCTAAAACTATCAGTCACAGAACTCTCTTTGATGCCAGAGCAACCGCCACACACCGAGATATAATTTTTTTTAGTCTGTTATATATTTTATTTGTTTTATTCAACATGTTGCGTGATGATATAATCTACATACAAGGCAGAATTTGGAACAATATTCGGGCTGCTGTGGAACTCAAGCCTAAGGCCCCTTTTTACACGGGCGAGATTTCCGTGCGGGTGCAATGCGTGAGGTGAACGCATTGCACCCGCACTGAATCCGGACCCATTCATTTCTATGGGGCTGTGCAGATGAGTGGTGATTTTCACGCATCACTTGTGCGTTTGCGTGAAAATCGCAGCATGCTCCTCTTTGTGCGTTTTCCACGCAACGCAGGCCCCATAGAAGTGAGTATGGGGCTTGTGTGAAAATGCGGTGCGATTTTCACGCACGGTTGCTAGGAGACGATCGGGATGGAGACCGATCATTATTATTTTTCCTTATAACATGTTATAAGGTAAAATAATAGCATTCCTAATACAGAATGCATAGTACAATCGGGCTGGAGGGTTAAAAAAAATAATATAATTTAACTCACCTTAATCCACTTGCTCGCGCAGCCCGGCTTCTCTTCTGTCTTCATCTTTGCTGTGCAGGAAAAGGACCTGTGGGTGATGTCACTGCGGTCATCACTGGTCCGTCACATGATCCATCACCATAGTGATGGATCATGTGATGGACCATGTGATGAGCGCAGTAACGCCATCAAAGGTCCTATTCCTCAAAGAAGAAGACAGAAGAGATGCCGGCTGCGCGAACAAGTGGATTAAGGTGAGTTAAATTATTATTATTTTTTTTAACCCCTCCAGCCCTATTGTACTATGCATTCTGTATTAAGAATGCTATTATTTTCCCTTATAACCATGTTATAAGTGAAAATAATAAAATCTACACACACCTAACCCAAACCCGAACTTTCTGTGAAGAAAGTCCGGGTTCGGGTCTGGGTACCAAACATGGCGATTTTTCTCATGCGTGTGCAAAACGCATCACAATGTTTTGCACTTGCGCAGAAAAATCGCGCATTTTCACGCAATGCACCCGCATCTTATCCGTGTGCAGTGTATGGAGTGGAAGCAGAAGGCTCCATACACTGTGCATCAGTATACAGAAGCTCAGCTCCCATTCACCAAGGCAGCAAAAAATAGCCGATTTGTGGGGGTACTGGACCCTCAGTCTGGTATGAATAATTGATACAGTGTCTTGAAAAAGTATTTATACCCCTCACGTTACACCCACAGACTTATAGTAAATGTATTTTATTGGAATTTATGTGATAGATGAACAAAAAGTAGCAAGTATGTGTGAAGTGAAAAGAAAATGATACATGGTTTTCAACATTTTTCATAAATAAAAAGTTGAAAAGTGTGGAGTGCATTTGTATTCATCCCCCTGTACTCTGATACCCCTAAATAAAATCCAGTGGACCAATTGCCTTCAGAAGTCATCCAATTAGTAAATAGTGTCCACCTGTGTGTAATTTATTCTCAGTATAACTATAGTTGTTCTGTAAAGGCCTCAGAGGCTTGTAAGTGAACATTAGTGATCAAACAGCATCATGAAAACCAAGGAACACACCAGACAGGTCAGGGATAAAGTTGTTGAGTGTTAGAGTGTAATGGTTAGGTTATAAAAAAGTAACCCAAGCTCTGAACATCAGAGCACTGTTAAATCCATCATTCGAAAAATGAAAGGAGCATGGGACAACTGCAAAACTACCAGGACAGGGCTGTCCACCTAAACTGACCGTCCAGGCAAAGAAAGCACTAAGTAGAAAAGCAGCCAAGAGGTCCATGGTCACTCCGGAGGAGGCGCTGCATAGATCCACAGCTGTCCACAGGAGAATCTGTCCACAGGACAACTATTAGTCATGTACAGAAATATTACTGAAGGCAACTTCCTAAAACTTAACTTTTAATATTTATATCTCATAAAATATATCCAATAAAACAGGTCCCACCAGGACCAATAAAGCCATAGTACAGCCAATATATCAGAAAGCTGTCACATAAGGACAGTTAGCAACTAGAGAAGACGGGTAGTGCAGATGAAACAACACGTCAAAAAAAAACAATGTCTATTCCTATGCTTACCCTAGAGAGATCTGCTCAGCCCAGAGATAAACCTTGATGGTAGGAGTACTCTGTCCACGTGCCTCGGCTAGCCTGTCCTTATGCAGCCCTATCACTTATCTGATACAACATACACAGTCCCCAGGGCCGGCGCCACCTGTAAGGCGACCTAGGCAGCCGCCGAGGGCACAATTTAGCAGGGGGCGCCGACCCCGTGCGGTTTTAAAAAAAAGCGTTGGTTGAGTGGCGGTCCTGCCGCAAGTTTTTTTTTTTAAGTACGGCGGTGGGCCCTCCCCCGCCCCGGGCTGCTGCCGCACTTCCCGGGCTGGCGTGTCTATGATTGTGCACCGCCCGGGCGCAGCCTGAAGAGAGGGACTGACAGGAGGGAAGCGCCTCTAATGTAGCGTGGCCGAGCTCTGTTCGGTCCGGGGTACAGGAGCTTTTGTTTCCTGTACCCGGCCGGACTGACAGGAAGTGCTCACTTAGTGTGCCCTTCCTTTCAGTCCGGCCGGGTACAGGAAACAAATGCTCCTGTACCGCGGACCGAACAGAGCTTGGCCACGCTACATTAGAGGTGGGGGGGAATGAGAGTGAGTGACAAGGGAGTGGGGGGGGGAATGAGAGTGACAAGGAGGGGGGGGAATGAGAGTGACAAGGGAGGGGGGGGAATGAGAGTGACAAGGGAGGGGGGGAAATAAGAGTGACAAGGGAGGGGGGGAAATAAGAGTGACAAGGGAGGGGAAGGAAATGAGAGTGACAAGGGAGGGGGGAATGAGAGTGACAAGGGAGGGGGGGGGGGAATGAGAGTGACAAGGGAGGGGGGGAATGAGAGTGACAAGGGAGGGGGAATGAGAGTGACAAGGGAGGGGGGATGAGAGTGACAAGGGAGGGGGGAATGAGAGTGACAAGGGAGGGGGGATGAGAGTGACAAGGGAGGGGGGGAATGAGAGTGACAAGGGAGGGGGAGAGATTGACAAGGGAGGGGGGATAAAAGTGACAAGGAAGGGGGGATAAGAGTGACAAGGGAGGGGGGGAGAAGAGAGTGACAAGGAAGGGGGGAGTGACAAGGGAGGAAGGGGGGGACAAGGGAGGGAGGGGGGGAAGAGAGTGACAAGGGAGGGAGGGGGGGAAAGTGTGACAAGGGAGGGAGGGGGAGAAGAGTGACAAGGGAGGGAGGGGGGGGAAGAGTGACAAGGGAGGGAGGGGGGAGAAGAGAGTGACAAGGAGGGGGGATGAGTGTGACAAGGGAGGGGGGAAGAGAGTAACAAGGGAGGAGGGGGAGAAGAGAGTGACAAGGGAGGGAGGGGGGAGATGAGAGTGACAAGGGAGTCCCCAGAGCCAGACCAAGAGCCAGACTGCAGCCAGAGACCAGATCATCTTATTGTCCTGGTGGTAAGTAGACAATGCAATATGTTTATTATTTAATTGTTCAGTTATTAATACTACATTGGAAACTAATTTGCCTCACATTAAAAGGACACTATAGTCCCAGAACCAGTACAGTTTAATGTAGGGGTACTGGTGTCTATAGCCTGTTCCTGCAAAGAAAAGACACTGTGCAGTACTGGTGTTAAAGGAGCACTATAGTGCTAGGAAAACAAACTCATTTTCCTGGCACTATATAGTTGTTAGGAGTGGGGCACCCTCGTGTCCCCCTCCCACTGGGCTGAAGGGGTAAAAACCCCTTCAGCCACTTACCTTTCTCCAGCGCCGGCACTGGGAACTCTTCTCCCCGATCCTCCTCTCAGCTGCGAATGCGCATGCGCACGCATTCAAAACTATGTTCCGCATCTTCCCACTGTAATTTTCACAGTGAGAATCGCGGAAGCACCTCTAGCGGCTGTCAGGGAGACAGCTACAAGAAGCTGGATTAACCCTGAGGGAAACATAGCAGTTCTTTTAATTTAAATGCTGAGAAAGGGGTGGAACATATGTGATGTCATGATATGGGCAAATCATCTGATAAGGGGGGGGCGGCAATTTTTATCTTGCCTAGGGCGGCAAAAATCCTTGCACCGGCCCCTGACAGTCCCTTATCTGATACAATATACAAAGTCCCGATGTGTTTCCCCTTGTAATAAACAAGGTTCATCAGGGAACAGATGGTGTCAGTCTAATAGTGAGATGACTAAGTAACCGACAAAAATAGATAAGAATACAATAATACAAAAGATAAGCAACAAAAACCAGAGCTCCCCAAGTCTGCAGTGGTCTGTGATGAGAAAAGGAGACAGTAATAGGTCTCTAGGACAGATACACAGTATGATACTCAACAGATTCAGAAATGACAAAAAGATAAAGACCACTAATTCAGAATGATTACCTTATCTGATGAAGATGGAAGTGGACGTCATCCTCTCACAGACCAGCATGCACAGTTGGAGGGCTTCACGGGGCAAAATCTGCAGCTCCATTAGATCTAAGGAAAGTACTCACTTTTAGATGTAAGATCTTGGGCGGGTCAGGCCCCATAGGTGAATCCACACTTCCGGACTGCTCATCCTGGTCAGATGACCTGGGTATGCGCGGGTATTGGGTGAATTATCCCTCAATCACCTCCCTACATTCTCGCCCCTAGAACTCCCATTGTGTTCATTGGGAAGACAAAGTGATATACAGATGTGCTCCATGCCAGATACACGTGGAGTGCATGTACATATGCGGCAAACTAAGTAGCCCATTAAAAAAGCGAAGCGCAGGATCGCATAATACGTGATGAGATCCTGCGATATCTCGCTGGATGAGCATGCAGGAAGTGCAAGCGTGTTGCGATCACATGATGTACTTACTTGATCGCATCAAGGATGGCCGTGCGTTCCACCAATATCAAGTGTGGAACGCAAGATTCTTGATAACAGGACCTGCTGTTAATGGGGGAAATATACAAATTACCCCATAACCAGCACATTCTATAATGATCACATAAAGGTACCGAGTGGTTTTCTATCTAGCCATATCCCTGCTGGAACAGGGCATGAAAAATTACTATGGACCAGCCGTTCACGTAATGATCTACCCCGTCTAAAGGTGATACTCGGGCGAGGTAGGAGCATATCCGTCACGTCCGGATCCATTAAAAGAATTGGCCAATATGTATCAATAATTGCTCTTACTTTCCGATTCTCAACATCATAGGTAGAAATAATCCTGATAATGTCACCCCCCCTTAGCATCAGACCCCTTGGGGACTAAAAGAGTGTTACATTCCCGTGTTTCTGCATTTTGAAAAGCCTTTCTTAGGACCTGTTAGGGATAACCTCTCATCCTAAACTGGTTCTAAAATTTCCTAGAGTCATGATAAAAACCTTCTCCATCTGAACAATTTCTCCTCATCCTTAAATATTGGCCCTGAGGTATCCCTCTTTTCAAATTAATGGGGTGATGACTGTCCCAATGAAGAAGGTTGTTTGTCGCGGTGGCCTTTCTAAAGATGGTTGTGACCAGTTTGTCCCCCTCTTTGGTGACTCTGACATCCAGGAATCTCAAAGTATCTGGATGGAACTGAAATGTGAATGATAAAACTAACTCATTCGTATTAAGCTCTCTAACAAATAATTCAAACTCGTCAGAGTCACCGTTCCATATCACAAAGACATCATCTATATAGCGTGTCCAAAAGACAATCTTGTCACACCACCATGCTTGCATATTGGGAAAGACCACCTTGTCCTCCCACCAACCCAGGAGGACATTAGCATAGGTCAGAGCACAGGGGCTCCCCATTGCGGTCCCCCTGAGCTGGTGGAAGAACGGCGAGTCAAATAAGAAAAAGTTATATGTAAGGACAAACTCAAGGAGAGTCAACACAAATTCGTTATGAGAGCTATAGCAGATTGCCCTTGTTTTCAGGAACTCTGCTGCTGCCATCATCCCCTTGGAGTGAGGGATAGAACTATAAAGAGATTCCACATCAGTGCTCGCAAGGGAACATGATGGTTCTATATTAATAGTCTTGATTTTTCTTAGGAAGTAGTATCTCTGGTATAAGATGGGAGAGCCGATACAAACCCTTTCAAAACACGATCAATATAAATACAGCTATTCTGGGTAATCAGGTCCACACAAGACACAATTGGGCAACCCCTAAGGGGGGATAAACCCTTATGGAGCTTTGGTATTCCGTAAAAGGTAGCTGTCTGGGGTGAACTTGGTCTCAGAAAACGGTGTTCAGCCTCACTGATGACACCCTTAGTAGAGGCCGTCATCAAGAATGGACACAAGCTCACCAAGAAAAATATCTGTAGGGTCCGATGGCAAGATACAGTAGCATTCCCGGTCACTCAACAGGCGTTCACACATCTGTTTATATTGGGTACACCCCATAATAACAAGGTTTCCCCCTTTATCGGCCGGTTTGATGACTATTGAGGTATCCTTTTCTAAATTTAAAAGGGCCAGACAGGTTACGAAAAAATTTTGTGGACAGGGGCAGTCTTTCTATGTCCTCAATAACCATTTGTAAAAAGATGTCTATGTGATCATAGTTTATAGGAGGAGGTAGTTTATTACTCTTATGACGTAGGTCCATGAATGGTCCATGTCCTGGTTTCTTTGTACCTTCATCCAGCAGGTCCATAAAAATCTTAAGCTCAGCAAATTCATTCTCCTGCAGACCCAACTGTTCACAGGTGAGTTTATTATTATGTTTCAGAAACTTATGCCATTTCAATTTCCTTGAAAATAAGTGAAGATCCTTGACCCATACAAAGGGATCAAACTTTGTTGTGGGAACAAACCAAAGTCAGTTTTTTAACAGGTTATTCTCAGCCTCACTGAGTGTACGGGAGGAGAAATTAATTATTTGTAGTTGGTCATTCTCCTCTAATCCTCTCTTACCTTCCTCTGAGAAATAAATAAAAGTTTGATTGAAAAGAGGGATACCTCAGGTCCAATATTTTAGGATGAGGAGAAATTGTTCAGATGGAGAAGGTTTTTATCATGAGTCTAGGAAACTTCAGAACCGGTTTAGAATGAGAGGTTATCCCCAACAGGTCCTAAGAAAGGCTTTTCAAAATGCAGAAACACGGGAATGTAACACTCTTTTAGTCCCCAAGGGGTCTGATGCTAAGGGGGGTGACATTATCAGGATTATTTCTACCTATGATGTTGAGAATCGGAAAGTAAGAGCAATTATTGATAAATATTGGCTAATCCTTTTAATGGATCCGGATGTGACTGATGTGCTCCTACCTCGCCCGAGTATCACCTTTAGACGGGGTAGATCTTTACGTGAACGGCTGGTCCATAGTCATTTTTCATGCCCGATTCCAGCAGGGACATGGCTGGATAAAAAACCACTCGGTACCTTTCATTGTGGGACATGCTCTGCTGCCGCTTTGTGAGTAATACAAAAATCAACACTTGCTCAGTTACAAATAAAAGGTATGATGTAAGGGACTTTGTGAACTGCAGGAGCAAAGTGGTTGTGTACCTCTGTCAGTGCACTTGTACCCTGGACTACGTGGGGAAGACATCTCAAGGAATTCCGCCGACGTGTTCTAGAACATATTAATAACTAGTGTTGAGCGCGAATATTCGAATATCAAATTTTTTTCGCGAATATCGGCACATTGCTAATTCGCAAATATTTAGAATATAGCACTATAAATTCGCTATTTCGAATATTCGTGTTTTTAAAAAAAAAAAAATTTATTGTTATATTTTTTTCTTTCCCACTTCCCAAAAGTAGTTCTTACCTGTCCTGAGGATTTCTGGCTTCCTGGCTGCTCCAGTCAGTGCCCGTTGCCGCTTCTGCCGACTTCCGTGCTCATGGAGCGTCCCCATCAACATGGGAACGCCTCTATACTAGAATGTACTGTCGGATGTGAGAATTAAGTTGAAATCGCAATTCGATTATTATAACTTAAATTAATCGAATTGCGATTTCAACTTAGACCTGGTTTACTATGGTTGGCTTGGTAGAATTAGCGAAGATGACAAATATGACGAATATATTCGTCATATTCCTCAAAACGAAGATAACAAAGTATTCTCCATCTTCGTTTTAGCTCCATATTCGTCAACTTCGCTAATTCTAGCAATCAAATAGGAAAGTTGACTATAGAGACAGATGTGTTTAATTCTCTATGCAATTATATTACTTAGCTTTTTTTTTTTAATAAATAGAATAATTATAATAATTATCAAGTATTATAATTATTTTATTTATTTAAAAAAAAAGCAAAGTAATATTATTGCATAGCGATTTATAAAAACTTAGCTGTCTCTAGTCAACCTTCCTATTTGATTGCTAGAATTAGCAAAGTTGACGAATATGGAGCTAAAACAAAGATGGAGAATACTTCGTTATCTTCGTTTTTGAGGAATATGACGAATACATTCATCATATTCGTCATCTTTGCTAATTCTAGATATCAAGCCAATAGGAAAGTTACCTTAAGTTAAAATCGCAATACGCGATTATTTAAATCGCATATTAATCACCATAACTAGAATAATGACGAATATTAGATTTCAACGAATTTGAGACGAATATTCAAGCGAATATTCACGAATTTCGTCGAAATCGAATATGGCACCTCCCACTCATCAATATTAATAACATCGAGAAAAAGAAAAACACTCTGGTAGCTAACCATATCTGAGAGTGTCATTGTGGGGATTTGAACTCACTGACATTCTCAGGATTGGAATTGGTGAAACCTTCTCCCAGAAATATTTATCGACACAGGAAGTGTCATGTGATTATTTAATAAACTGCTTTGTATTTGAGTGTTTTCTTTGAAATATCTGGTATTATCTTTTATAGTAGTGACGGCTGTGTGTCATTGGAGCACTCACTATTTCATTACTACATTGGATGTTGATGGCTTTTCCCTCTTTGGCTGTTTGTCATCAACACAGTATTAATACACAGCAAATCTCCCCCCCGTCTAGTATGCTGACACATATGTACATGTGTACTAGTTTCATGCCCAGTGATATGATGCGGTATTGGATGCTGTCTCTGTTTATGTTATCTAGTGATATAGGATGACAATCTCTTGGTCGCTGTAATTGGTCTCTTTATGTGATCATTATAGAATGTGGTGGTTATGGGGTTAATTTGTATATTTCCCCCATTTACAGCATATCCTGTTATCAAGAATCTTGCGTTCCTCACTTGATATTGGTGGAACGCACGGCCATCCTTGATGTGATCACGTGAGTACATCATGTGATCGCAACACGCTTGCACTTCCTGCATGCTCATCCAGCGAGATATCGCAGGATCTCATAACGTATTATGTGATCCTGCGCTTCGCTTTTTTAATGGGCTACTTAGTTTGCCGCATATGTACATGCACTCCACGTGTATCTGGCATGGAGCGCATCTGTATATTACTTTGTCTTCCCAATGAACACAATGGGAGGCCTAGGTGCCAGAACGTAGGGAGGAGCCTGAGGGATAATTCACCCAATACCCGCACATCCCCAGGTCATCTGACCGGGATGAGCAGTCCGGAAGTGTTGATTCACCTATGGGGCTTTGACCCACCCAAGATCTTACATTTAAAGGGAACCTGTCACCAGTTTTATGGTGTCCTAACTAAGGGCAACATAAATAAGTGACTGATTCTTCTAGCAAAATGCTGGGTCACTTTCTTAAATTTGAACCACTCAATCTGCCAACATCTTGTTGTCACGGAACCATGAACCAGACGTACAACAAGAGATAAGTGAAAATAAGAAGGCTTTATTGAAAATAAAGCTGTAAAGCAAAAGTCCAAACGGATGGTGAAACCGAGCAGAGTCTTTGCGAAGCCAGAGGTCAGGAACCAGAAGGGTAGTCAGACGAAGCCAGGATCAGGAACCAGCAGGGTAGTCAGACGAAGCCAGGATCAGGAACCAGCAGGGTAGTCAGACGAAGCCAGGATCAGGAACCAGCAGGGTAGTCAGACGAAGCCAGGATCAGGAACCAGAAGGGTAGTCAGACGAAGCCAGGATCAGGAACCAGAAGCAGCAGCAGTCTTAGAAGCATGTGAACACAAGAGGACCAAGCAAGGAACTGAAGCCACAGACCTCCTATATATATGAGCTAGGCATCCAGCTCCTCCCAGGGGAAGGAGGAGCCGCAGGGTGGAAGGCTACAAGAAACCCAGAAACCAAGATGGCCGCCAGCACATGTCAAACGAAGGAGAGCAGCAAGCAGGTAAGACCATGACAGTACCTCCCCCTCAAGGGCCCCTCCTCCGCGGAGCACAAAACAGTTTCTGAGGGAAGCGTGCGTGGAAGGCTCGGAGCAAGGCAGGAGCATGGACATCTGCGGAGGGAACCCAGGAACGCTCCTCTGGACCATAACCACGCCAATGGACAAAAAACTGCAACCGACCGCGGACCAGGCGTGAGTCCAGGATATTGCTCACCTCATATTCCTCACGATTGCCCACTTGGACCGGACGAGGCCGAGGAACCGAGGAAGTGAAACGATTACACACCAGTGGCTTCAACAGGGAGACATGAAACACGTTGGAGATCCGCATGCCAGGAGGAAGCGCAAGGGCATAGGCTACTGGGTTTACCCTGCGAAGCACTCGGAAGGGACCAACAAAGCGAGGCGCCAGCTTGGGAGTGGGCACTCGAAGGTTGAGGTTGCGGGTGGACAACCATACACAGTCTCCGACCTGGTAGGAAGGAGCAGGCGCTCGTCTGCGATCAGCCTGGAGTCTCTGGCGCTGCGCAGAGACCTCAAGGGACTTCTGGATCTGTACCCAAGAAGCACGTAGGACGGAAAGGTGATCCTCCACAGCCGGAATATCCTGGGGAGAGAATACCTCCGGTAACACGGCAGGTTGGAACCCATAATTGGCCATGAAGGGAGACGTCCCAGAGGAAGAGTTCACCGCCGTGTTCCTGGCAAACTCAGCCCAAGGCAGGAGGTCAACCCAATTGTCTTGGTGATCGGAGACATAGCAACGAAGGAATTGCTCCAAGGCCTGATTGGATCGTTCTGCGGCCCCATTGGACTGAGGGTGGTAGGCCGAGGAGAAGGAGAGATGAATCCCCAACTGGGAGCAAAAGGCGAGCCAGAACCTGGACACAAACTGACTCCCCCGATCCGACACAATCTCCTTAGGCAAACCGTGCAACCGGAAGACCTCCCTGGCAAAAATCGTGGCCAACTCTTGTGCAGAGGGTAACTTCTTGAGAGGAACACAGTGGCACATTTTGGAAAACCGATCCACAATCATGAGAATGACCGTATGGCCTCGGGATGCAGGGAGGTCCACAATGAAATCCATCCCCAGGTGTGACCATGGACGCTCCCCGGTGGCTATGGGTTGCAGAAGGCCCAACGGAAGGTGCCGAGGGGACTTACTCTGGGCACAAACGGAGCATGCCGCTACATATGCGGCGATGTCGGAACGTAGGGAAGGCCACCAGAACAGACGTGAAACAGCCCAGGACAGCTGATTCTTTCCAGGATGCCCCGCGGTCTTGGAGTTATGGTAGGTTCGCAACAACCGAGTGCGCAACTCCTCAGGCACAAAACATCTGCCGTTGGGTCTCCCAGAGGGAGCACCAGATTGAGCCGCCAAAATCTGCTCACCCAGGGGAGAGGTCAGGCTGGTGCGAATGGCGGCCAGGATCTGATTCGGAGGTATGACCGAAGTCGGAATCGACTCCTCCCTGGACAGCTCGGAGTACTGCCGTGATAAGGCATCCGCCCTGATGTTCTTGGAACCGGGTAGGTAGGAGACCACGTAATTAAAACGTGACAAGAACAGAGCCCATCTGGCCTGACGTGGTGTCAATCTCTTGGCCTCAGAAAGGTAGGTCAGATTCTTGTGGTCCGTCAGGATGAGAACCGGAACCACCGAACCCTCGAGCAAGTGCCTCCATTCTTTAAGGGCCTGCACGATGGCCAATAACTCCCTGTCACCAATCTGATAGTTGCACTCCGCGGAAGACAGTTTCCGGGAGTAAAACCCACAAGGAAGCAGAGGACCCTCTGGTGTTCTACGCTGAGACAGAAGGGCGCCTACTCCCGTCTCAGACGCGTCCACCTCGAGGACAAAGGGCAACCCAGGGTTGGGATGCGACAGAATCGGAGCCGACACAAAGGCGGACTTTAGGGCCTCAAAAGCTCGGATGGCCTCGAGCGGCCAGACCTGGGAATTACTGCCCTTCCTGGTCAGATCCGTGAGAGGCTTGGCCAGCATGGAAAAGTCCCCGATGAACTTCCGATAATAATTGGCGAAGCCCAAAAAGCGCTGCAGGGAACGAAGACCACTGGGCTGGGGCGACTGTAAGACAGCCGAAACCTTCTCAGGATCCATGGAGAACCCCTCAGCGGAAATGATGTAACCTAAGAAGGTTACCTGGGATCGGTGAAATTCGCATTTCTCAAGCTTACCGAACAGCTTGTTCTCTCGTAACCGTTGCAACACTCGTCTGACATCCAGAATGTGGGCCTCCATGGATTCAGAATATACCAAGATGTCATCCAAATAGACTACCACACACTGCTGCAACAGGTCACGGAAAACATCGTTGATGAATTCCTGAAAGACTGCGGGCGCATTGCACAACCCAAAGGGCATAACCAAGGATTCGTAATGACCGGTCCTGGTGTTAAACGCGGTCTTCCACTCATCGCCCGCCTTGATCCTTACCAGGTTATATGCCGCCCTCAGGTCGAGTTTGGTAAAGACCGTGGCCCCTTTAAGGCGATCGAACAGCTCGGAAATCAAGGGTATCGGGTAAGCGTTCTTGATCGTGATGCGATTGAGACCCCTGTAATCGATGCAAGGCCTCAACTCACCGCCCTTCTTTTTCACAAAGAAAAATCCAGCCCCTGCCGGGGACGAAGATTTGCGAATGTGTCCGCGTGAAAGCGCCTCCCTCACGTACTCCTCCATGGCCTCATTCTCCGCTACCGACAGTGGATAGACTTTGCCACGAGGAGGAACGGCACCAGATTGTAACTCTATGGCACAATCATATGGGCGATGCGGAGGTAGGGCAACCGCGCGCACCTTATCGAATACATCCCGGTACTCCTCGTATTCAGGAGGCAACAGAGAGTCCGAGGAAGTACACAGCAACTTGACAGACCCATGGATGCAACTAGCCCCACACTGCGGTGACCACGAGAGGATCTCGACCGATCTCCAATCGAAAGTCGGATTATGCTTCTGGAGCCAGGGGTACCCCAAGACCACCGAGTAGTGTGGAGACGAAATAACCTGGAGGCAGACCGACTCTCTGTGAACGGCACCAATGGCTATCCCCACTGGAAGGGTCTCATGAGTCACGTGTGGCGGCAGAAGGGGTCTGCCGTCTATCGCCTCAAGAGCCAGTGGGGAACCTCGAGCCTGCAGAGGAATGGAATTGGCGGCAGCGAACACACTATCAATGAACAAACCACCAGCACCAGAGTCCACCAACGCCTGGGTCGTCACCGAGCCCCCGACCCAGGAGAGGACAACAGTGATCAGTGGTTTGTCAACACGGGAAACCGGGGACGAGGAGACTCCACCCAAGATCTGCCCCCGACAGGATCTCAGGGTACGAGCGTCTCCCGGACGGTTCGGACATGCCAACCGAAAATGCCCACCGAGACCACAGTACATGCATCGGCCCTCACGTCTCCGGAGTGCCCTCTCCCCCTCGGACAGGCGAGCAAACCCCAGCTGCATGAGTTCACCCCCAGACAAGTCATCCCCAGGAGGCGTGGGAGGAGAGGGAGGCACGGGTGGGACAGCAAACGTAGGCACCAATCTGTTAGAAGACCTCCGCAGGTTCTCCTTAAAGGAAGGTCTCTCCCTGAGTCTGGTGTCAATCAAAATCAGGAAAGAAATAAGAGACTCGAGCTCAACTGGTAGGTCCTTAGCTGCAACCTCATCCTTCAAGGCATCCGAGAGACCATGAGAGAAAGCAGCGACCAGAGCCTCATTATTCCAGCCCACCTCTGCTGCCAGGGTACGAAACTCAATGGCGTATTCAGCTACGGATCGTGAACCCTGTCTGATGGACATAAGGAGCTTCGCAGCAGAGGCAGCACGAGCCGGCACATCGAATACCTTCCGAAGAGAAGCAACAAAACCGGAAAACTCGGCAACCACCGGATTGTTGTTCTCCCATAAAGGGCTGGCCCAGGCCAAGGCCTTGTCCGAGAGCAGCGAGATCAAGAAGCCCACCTTTGATCTCTCAGTAGGAAAGGCATGTGGCAGCAACTCAAAATAAATGCCCACCTGGTTAAGGAAACCTCGGCACTGAGTTGGCTCTCCCCCAAAGCGCTGTGGAAGAGGGGCAGAACCGGTCATACCCCGAAACACCGCAGGCGCAACAACAGGTGTCGGGGTAGACTCTGGCGCAACAACCGGAGCGGCAGTAGGAGCGAGCCCAGGAGCGACAACCGACCCATCGGCAACGGGAGCGAAATGAGCCGTGCGTTCAAGCAGGGTTTGCAACGCCACAGCGAACCGACCCAACAGGTGATCCTGCTGATCAAGTCTGGCAACCAGCGTGGGTAGCGAGGATGGCCCTGTACCGTCAGAATTCATGGCTTGGTCCTAATGTCACGGAACCATGAACCAGACGTACAACAAGAGATAAGTGAAAATAAGAAGGCTTTATTGAAAATAAAGCTGTAAAGCAAAAGTCCAAACGGATGGTGAAACCGAGCAGAGTCTTTGCGAAGCCAGAGGTCAGGAACCAGAAGGGTAGTCAGACGAAGCCAGGATCAGGAACCAGCAGGGTAGTCAGACGAAGCCAGGATCAGGAACCAGCAGGGTAGTCAGACGAAGCCAGGATCAGGAACCAGCAGGGTAGTCAGACGAAGCCAGGATCAGGAACCAGAAGGGTAGTCAGACGAAGCCAGGATCAGGAACCAGAAGCAGCAGCAGTCTTAGAAGCATGTGAACACAAGAGGACCAAGCAAGGAACTGAAGCCACAGACCTCCTATATATATGAGCTAGGCATCCAGCTCCTCCCAGGGGAAGGAGGAGCCGCAGGGTGGAAGGCTACAAGAAACCCAGAAACCAAGATGGCCGCCAGCACATGTCAAACGAAGGAGAGCAGCAAGCAGGTAAGACCATGACACTTGTATTGAAAAGCTCCAGCTGATAATGATGAGTCATGAATATTTATGAGCTCCTGACTCTCCCCGCCTACCTGCTGCTGATTGACAGTTATTTTCCATATGAATCAGCAGCAGGTGGGCAGGGGAGTGGCTATAGCTCTGAATTAAATGTACGCTGGACTCAATGGCATCACGCTGGACTCGAATCAGCTCATTAGCATGCAGCATGTGGCATCTTTGTGTGTATATTATGAGGTAACCATCTGTCACACCAGTAAGTGAATACATCTAAGGTACTTAGTAGTTAATGATTGTATATAATTAGTTAGATTATAATCAAATATCCACATGACAGATTCCCTTTAAAAGTGAGTACTTTCCTTAGATCTAATGGAGCTGCAGATTTTGCCCCCTGGAGCCCTCCAACTGTGCATGCTGGTCTGTGACAGGATAACGTCCACTTCCATCTTCATCAGATAAGTTAATCATTCTGAATTAGTGGTCTTTATCTTTTGGTCATTTCTGAATCTGTTGAGTATCATACTGTGTATCTGTCCTAGAGACCTATTACTGTCTTCTTATCTCATCACAGACCACTGCAGACTTGCGGAGCTCCAGTTTTTGTTGCTTATCTTTTGTATTATTGTATTCTTATCTATTTTTGTCGGTTACTTAGTCATCTCACTATTAGACTCACACCATCTGTTCCCTGGTGAACCTTGTTTATTACAAGGGGAAACGCGTCGGGGCTCTGTATATTGGGACTTTGTATATTGTATCAGATAAGGGATTGTGTATGTTGAATCATAAGTGTATGTATAAGTGATAGGGTTGCATAAGGACAGGCTTGCCGAGGAACGTCGACAGAGTACTCCTATCATCAAGGTGTATCTCTGGGCTGAGCAGATCTCGCTAGGGCAGGGGTGCACAACCTTTTTTGGTCTCGGGGTCGCATTGTCACATTGCTCTATTTCAAGGGGCCACAAGAAAAGAAAAAAAAGGTTAATCAGGACTTGTTTGCATCAGCCTATTACACAGGCTGATGCAAAGTAAATGGGGAGGAATGATCGCTACCACAGTCACTGCTCCCTCATTCAGTTCTGTTGATTATTGGCAGCAAATTCGTGATTACACGGTGAGATGTGCTGACAATAATTGCACGTCTTTCATCCTGATAAAACATGCAAATCAGCCGACAAACGAGTGATCGCTTGTTTATCAGCTGATCAGCAGCAGTGGCGTGCCTAGGCTCTTTGGCACCCGGGGCGGGTCCTTTCTCTGGCCCCCCCCCCCCCCCAATACTTTAAGAAAATCGTAACCCCTCACAATAGTATTGCCCTCATTGTTTTGTACAGATGTGTGCCCCCTAACAGTCGTTATGCCAACATTGTTTTCTCTTCATAGTAGTTATGCCCTCATTGTGCCTCTCTCACAGTAGTTATGCCCCCTCTGTGCCCCTTTCACAGTAGTAATACCCTATCTGTGCCCCTTTACAGTTGTAATGCCCTCTTTGTGCCTCCTTCACAGTAATAATGCCCCTTAATAGTAGTAATGCCCATTGTCCCCCTTCACAGTAATAATGCCCATTGTGCCTCCTTAATAGTAATAATGCCCATTGTTCCCCCTTAATAGTAATAATGCCCATTGTGCCCCTTCACAGTAATAATGGCCATTGTGCCCCTTCACAGTAATAATGCCCATTGTGTCCCCTTCACGGTAATAATGCCCTCTGTGTCCCATCCATAGTAAAAATCCCCATTGTGCCCCCTAATAGTAGTAATGCCCTCTGTGTTAGTAATGGCCATTGTGCCTCCTTCACAGTAATAATGCCCTCTGTGCCCCCTTCATAGTAGTAATGCCCTCTGTGCACCCTTCAGAGTAGTAATGCCCTCTGTGCACTGTGCCCCCTCCATAGTAGAAATGCCCATTGTGTCCCCTTCACATTAGCAATGCCCTCTGTGCCCCCTCCAGATTCAAAATGCCCATTGTGCCCCTGCATAATAGAAATGCCCATTGTGCCCCCTTCACATTAGCAATGACCATTGTGCCCCCTCCAGAGTAGAAATGCCCATTGTGCCCCCTTCACATTAGCAATGCCCATTGTGCCCCCTCCAGAGTAGAAATGCCCATTGTGCCCCTTCACATTAGCAAAGCCCATTGTGCCTCTCCATAAAAGAAATGCCCATTGTGCCCCCTCCAGAGTAGAAATGCCCATTGTCCACCCTTCAGAGTAGAAATGCCCATTGTGCCCCCTTCACATTTTGCAATGACCATTGTGCCCCCTTTTTAAAAAACAAAAAACAAAAAAAACACAGTACCTACTCACCTTGTCCCGTTCCGGAAGCTCACATACCTCTCTTCTCTGCCGGCACAGATCGCTCTGCAGCACGGTGTGGGTGGAGCTTATGTAGCTTCCCGGGCTGCAGGCTCCGCCCACACAGGCTGGCAGCGCGATCCGTGTCTGCAGGCTGAATGGTGGAGCGGGGAAAAGTCTTCCTACTCTACCATTCAGAGCACCGCCGGCCTGAAGGAGGGGAGGAGCGCAGAGCAGTGAGTGACAGAACTGCAGCTCCCTGTGCTCCAACAATGAGCGCTTCCATCTGTATTGATGGAAGCGCTCATTGCTTCTGGCACCCACCTGAGAGCGGCACCCAGGGCCTCTCCCTAAGTACGCAACTGCTGCAGAGCGCTTCTTGAGAATAAGCGCTGATAAACTGAGCCTGCCTTCTCCTCGGCTCCCCCACTCTCACCAATAGCCAGGGACCCGTCCTGCTCCAGACTCCTGCTATAGTACAGGGGCAGGAGCTGTCATCCTTCCCTGTGTGGCGCTCCAGGAAGAAACACAGCTGATCGAATGATGAGCTGTGTTTCTGTCCAGCAGGACGGGAGCCGCAAACCTTGTCTCTGGGGGCCGTATGTGGCCCGCGGTCCGCAGGTTGTGCACCCCTGCTCTAGGGTAAGCATAGGGACAGACATTGTTTTTTTTTCACGTGTTGTTCTTCTTGTTGCTAATGTGACAGCTTTATGATTTATTGGCTGTACTACGGCTTTATTGGTCCTGGTGGGACCTGTCTTATTGGATATATTTTATGAGATATATATATTAAAAGTTAAGTTTTAGGAAGTTGCCTTCAGTGTTTTTTCTGTTGTTACAGCAACTGTCTGTGAGAGATTATTTTCAGTGATTTTATTAGTCATGTACTCCACAAATCTGGCCTTTATGGAAGAGTAAAACGAAGAAAGCCATTTTTGAAGGCAAGCCATAATAAGTCCAGTTTGCAGTTTGCCACAAGCCATATAGAGGACAAAGCAAACATGTGGAATAAGGTGCTCTGGTCAGATGAGACCAAAGTTGAACTTTTTCACCTAAATGCAAAATGTGGAAAACTAACACTGCAAATGACCTGAACACACCAAGACCACTGTGAAACGTGGTGGTGGGGCATCATGCTGTGGGGATGCTTTTCTTTAGCAGGGACAGGCAAGCTGGTCAGAGTTTATGGGAAGATGGATGGAGCTAAATACAGGGCAGTCCTGGAGGAAATCCTGTTAAAGGCTGCAAGACATTATCTAACCTTCAAGCCATAGGCTTCTATCAGCTTCTCCATTCATAATGACATTTATCAGGGTATCTTTTTTCGGAAAACCACTTTTTCACGGTTTCACTTTATTTTTTATTTTTGTTCCAGAGGGATATAGAAGGTAACTTGCCAGCCTTTCAGTGCATTTCTATAATTTTTCTTTTCTTTTTTTTTTAGAGCTACATATAAGGCTTCTTTTGAAACTATGTGCAAGTGGAGTGTACCTTGCTCGCCATCCAATATGCCAAATAAAGTAACTTTGGGTTCACAGGTAAAGAGTCAGAAACAACGTCAACAATAACTTAAAGCCATTGGTCCAAAAGGCAGCAATAAATGGGCATTCCCAAATGAGATGCCAAAAATTTATCTGGATGTGGTGACCTATGGAAGTATAACAAAATAATAGCAAAGACAGGTGCACTCTACGGTCTTACTACACCCTCAAACTGATTTTAAAATTGAGAGATTAGCCAACATGTCCTACGCAGACTCCTCCCTCCGCCCATTGCTAGCATGGTTACATGCTGGAGGTAACTGGTGAGTTGTTTGTGAGTCGGCCTCATGCTCCTGTAATTTGCCCACTGGCTCCTGGTATTGCCCACATGGCCCAGGTAAGTGAGTGTTAGGTCCCGAGCTACTTGAGAAACCTTGGCGCGGTGCTCGGGCTCAAGGACATGTTGGCTAATCTCTCAATTTTAAAATCAGTTTGAGGGTTTAGTAAGACCACAGAGTGCACCTGTCTTTGCTATTATTTTGTTATATTGTTATATTGATTATCACATCCACATTATTGCTATCTTGTGTAGGATGTCTATTGTGGTACTTGTGGTTCGCTGCGGTCATCCTCCACTGTATGCATTTTTGCTGTGGATCGTCATTAGCAACGGGCCACATATATACAGTACAGACCAAAAGTTTGGACACACCTTCTCATTCAAAGAGTTTTCTTTATTTTCATGACTATGAAAATTGTAGATTCACACTGAAGGCATCAAAACTATGAATTAACACATGTGGAATTATATACATAACAAACAAGTGTGAAACAACTGAAAATATGTCATATTCTAGGTTCTTCAATGTAGCCACCTTTTGCTTTGATTACTGCTTTGCACACTCTTGGCATTCTCTTGATGAGCTTCAAGAGGTAGTCCCCTGAAATGGTTTTCACTTCACAGGTGTGCCCTGTCAGGTTGTCACGAGGGTGTCAAGAGCCACGTCTGACTCCGTTATACCCGGGGTCAGGAAGTCGCAGCGGGTGGCTGCGCGCTCTATGTATAAAGATACTGCTGTTTCTTAATGGTAGCTTTCTGGGTTTGCCTTGCAATCCTTTTTGGCTCACTCAGGGATCCGTAGCTTCTTCTCCTCAGCTGTTTCTTGTCCAGCACTCCCAACCTCCTTATATTCCCCTCTCCCACTTCTCTGGTTGCCAGATATAGAGCTTCCTGCCTGGACTTCTATACTGACCCACTGGAGCTGTGTAGCTGTGATTCCTGGTTGTTGCTCCAGAGCGTTACCCTCCGGATCCCTGTTGGGCTTTTGTTGTCTGCTGTTGTCGCCCACCTGGGATTATATGTTTTGTGTGTATTGTCTGTCCTCTCCTTGGTGTTTTCCTTTAGTGTTAGTGGTGCGGACTAGTGTTCCCACCGCCCTATTCACTACCTAGGGCTAATCTTAGGGAAAGCCAGGGTTTAGGCACTTGATCGGCGTACGGGTGAGGAACCCGTCTAGGGACGTCAGGGCAGTCAGGTGCCAGCCTCAAGGTGAGTTAGGGGTCACCACCTTTCCCTCTCCCTTGGACAGGGCCTTCCCATTTCCCTCCCTTTGCGTCACGTATGTGATCGGCACGCCGGTCATGATATTATATCTGGCCCTTATTTTGTGTAGGTAGAAAGAAAAAAAGAAAAAGAAAAAGAAAAAAAAATTTACTTTTTCTTTCTGCCTATTTAGAATGCAGCATGGATCCTATTGCTGATTTGACAAAGCAACTTCAAGGCCTGTCTTTGGAGGTGGCAGGATTGAGGGCGTCGGTCCTCCAGCAACAGCAGCAATTGCAGCAGACCGCAAGCCCAGCGGTTGGTATGGGTAACCAGGTTGCTGCGGAACCCAAGGTTGTTCTTCCTGACAGATTTTCTGGGGGAAGGGACAAATTTGTGACGTTCCGTGAGGCCTGTAAGTTATATTTTAAGCTGCGCCCTTACTCCTCTGGTAATGAAGAACAGCGGGTGGGGATTGTTACTGCCCTGCTTCAGGGGGACCCGCAATCCAGGCTCTCCGGTCAGTGGATGAATTTTTTGGGACCTTGGGTCTTATATATGATGACCCTGACCAAGTCGCCCTGGCTGAGTCGAAATTACGGAGACTACTACAGGGAGAGCGGCCAGCAGAGGAGTATTGCTCAGAGTTTCGTAGGTGGGCTACGGATACCCAGTGGAACGACCCGGCTCTCAGGAGGCAGTTCTGCTCTGGGTTATCCGAAAGGATTAAGGATGCGCTTGCGCTGTATGAGACCCCCTTTTACCTTGATGCTGTTATGTCCCTTTCTATCAGAATAGATAGACGTCTTAGGGACAGATTGAAAAATCCTGAGCAATTGGTAACCCCTCCGAAGCAGCAGTTAGTCTGTACGGACCTAGAAGAGCCTATGCAGCTAGGAGGAACTACTCGTCAGGTCCGTCCTCCTGAGGCTCGCCGTAGGCGTGGGGTTTGTTTTTTCTGTGGGGGGAGGGGTCATTTCATTAATGTCTGTCCTTCCTTTCTCAAAAACAAAAGACCGTTGGAACTACTAACCCCAGGCTGTGTGGAGGATGTCAGCCGGGGGGTATACGTTTCCTCCATTCGAACATCTCAATTTGTGTTGCCAGCAGTTGTTGTTTTTGGTGTTAAGAAGGAGACTATTTCTTTCTTTCTAGACAGTGGAGCAGGGGTAAATTTGATAGATGCCCATTTTGCCCGCACTATGGGTTTGTCTCTCTGTCCGCTACAGAGACCTATTCCCATATTCGCTATTGATTCTGTTCCTCTGTCTCAGAGAAACCTCACTCACATTGTCCATAACTTACACCTTCGGGTAGGGGACCACCATAACGAGTGTCTATCATGTTATGTTCTGGAGGGGCTTCCCACTCCTGTGGTATTGGGTCTTCCCTGGTTGGTAGCGCACAATCCAGTGGTTGATTGGCAGGCCAGGAAGATATTGGAGTGGAGTGAGCATTGCAGAGAAAATTGCTTAAATAGCAATTGCTTAGTCGCCTCCATAGCTACTCTACCTACATTTGTTTCGGACTTTGAGGACGTTTTTTCTGAAAAGGGTTGTCAGAAGTTACCACCTCACCGTCCTTATGATTGCCCGGTTAACCTGATTCCCGGTGCAAAATTACCCAAGACCATGTTATATAATCTTTCGGGTCCCGAGAGACAAGCCATGAAAGATTATATCTCCGAGAGCTTGGCTAAGGGACACATCAGACCCTCTTCATCACCCGCGGCTGCAGGGTTTTTCTTTGTCAAAAAGAAAGATGGGGGCCTGCGTCCTTGCCTAGATTTCCGCGAACTAAACCGGATAACCATCCGAGACCCATACCCTCTTCCTCTCATTCCTGACCTGTTTAATGTGGCGGGTGCTAGGTGGTTCTCCAAACTTGATCTTAGGGGGGCCTACAATCTGATTCGTATCAAGGAAGGGGATGAGTGGAAGACAGCTTTTAACACCCCTGAGGGGCATTATGAAAATCTAGTCATGCCTTTCGGTCTGACCAATGCTCCTGCTGTCTTCCAACATTTTGTTAATGACATTTTTAGTCATCTTATCGGCAGGTTTGTGGTGATATACCTAGATGATATTTTAATTTATTTCGTCTGATCTGAAAACACATGAGGTACATGTCAGACAGGTACTGCAGGTCCTACGGACGAATAAATTATATGCGAAAATTGAAAAGTGTGTCTTCGCCGTTCAGGAAATACAGTTCCTGGGATATCTATTATCTGCTTCAGGTTTCCGTATAGATCTTAGGAAGGTCCAGGCAATTTTAGATTGGGATCTTCCTGAGAACCTTAAAGCACTGCAACGGTTCTTGGGCTTCGCAAATTTCTATAGAAAGTTCATTAAAAATTATTCGGTGATTGTCAAACCCCTTACTGACATGACTAGGAAGGGGACTGATTTTTCTAAATGGTCTGACGCCGCTAAAATTGCATTTTCCTCTCTAAAAGAGAAGTTTACCTCGGCACCTGTACTAATCCAACCTGATGTCTCCCAGCCTTTTATTGTTGAAGTAGATGCGTCAGAGGTGGGAGTGGGGGCTGTACTGTCTCAGGGTCCGTCTCCTGGCAAATAGCGTCATTGCGCTTTCTTTTCTAAAAAACTATCTGCAGCGGAGAAGAACTATGATATTGGCAATAGGGAACTATTAGCTATTAAACTAGCGTTTGAAGAATGGCGTCACTTTTTAGAGGGGGCAATCCACCCCTTCACGGTGATTACATACCACAAAAACCTTCTGTACCTCGAATCAGCTAAGCGTCTCACCCCTAGACAAGCTAGGTGGTTGCTATTTTTTACCAGGTTTAACTTTTTTATTACCTATCGTCCTGGGGCAAAAAATACCAAGGCAGATGCATTATCTCGTAGTTTCCCTGGAGGGGGTAATGTGGGTTATCCGGTACCCATTCTACAAAGAGGAGTGGTTGTCTCTGCTGTACACTCTGTTCTGGAGGGGAAGGTGTTAGAGGCCCAGGGGGATGCCCCAGTCTCTTGCCCCTCGGAGAAATTGTTTGTACCGTTAAACCTGCGTCTCAAATTATTAAAGGAACATCATAATTCGGCACTTGCTGGGCACCCGGGTAGTAAAGCAACCTTGGCGCTATTGTCTCGTCGTTTTTGGTGGCCAAGGTTGCGTCAGGATGTAATGGATTTTGTGTCTACTTGTTCTACTTGTGCACGCGCGAAAGTCTCTCATACACGTCCTGCAGGGTCTTTATTGCCACTTGTCATTCCCAATAGGCCATGGACACATCTGTCAATGAATTTCATCACTGACTTACCTTTGTCTGCGGGTAAAACAGTTATCTTGGTAGTAGTAGACAGGTTTAGCAAAATGGTACACTTCATTGCGTTACCCGCAAACCCTACTGCCTTTGCAGCCAGTTCAGCTGTCCAGGGGCCCAAAGGGGGACCCTTCACAGCTGTAGGGGAGTAGCAGAAGTGCAGATACTGTACTGCTAAGATGAGAATGGGGCAACAGGGCAGAAATAAGCGGACATGTGGAGATGACACATTCCTTTTGTATTTTAATTAATAATTTATTTTTATCTTTTACATTTCCAAAATAACAAAAAAGGAAAGGGCACGAAGGAAAACTTTGGGCACCCTGCATGGTTATTACTTAGTAGCAACCCCTTTGGCAAGTATTACAGCTTGTAAACACTTTTTGTAGCCAGTCAAGGGTCTTTCAATTGTTGTTTGAGGGATTTTCATCCATTCTTTCTTGCAAAAGTCTTCCAGGTCTGTGAGATTCCTGGGCCGTTTTGCATGTACTGCTCTTTTGAGCTCTATCCACAGATTGTCAAAGATATTTAGATTAATGGACTGTGAGAGCTTTGGTAAAACCTTCAGTTTGAGCATTTTGAGGTAGTCTACTGTGGATTTTGAGGTGTGTTTAGGATTATTATCTATTTGTAGAAGCCATCCTCTTTTTAAATGCAGCTGCAGAATTTGCTGGAATTTCATTGAATCCTTTCTTCCCTCTTACCATGAAATTTTCCCCGTGCCATTTGCTGCAACACAACCCCAAAGCATGATTGATCCACCCCCATGCTTAAAGGGTGTATAATGAGATGGAAAAATTAATCAAGCCAGCAAAGGTGGCAATATGGATAATAACAAAACATTAGTAAGTGCCTTGTATTAACTTTGTCTACATAATAAAAGCCATTTGCTGATGAGACAACCTTTTTAAACATGGTGGTGGATTAATCATACTTTGGGGTTGTGCTGCAGTCAGTGGCACAGGGAAGAGGGAAGAATTGAGTCAATAAAATTCCAAATCTCCTTGGGTTCGCATACTTTTGCTAGGTACTCCTTTCCTTTTTTCACTCTAAAATTGTACAAAACCACAATAATACACTGATATTGCTTAAAATTTTGAAAAGTCTGTTTCATCTTTAACTTTTTGCCTTTTGGAGATCATTTTGCAATGGTCAGGATACGGGTTGTTAATGTTCTGTATTTGTTGTGACACCAATTGAAGCGTGAGCAGGGTATTATTCCAGGGCCCTTCCAAGGTGTTATAACGCATGTCCCAGATTAGGAATGCCAGAGTGGTGTAATTGTGTCACGGTGTCTCCTACCTTGGTACGGCTGGACTCCTGGCTCCTGGCTTACTTGCAATAAATTTGAGTGTAGTGATAGTAGGAGTAATAGAGGAACTTGGCAGAATAAATGATATCCAGACCTTTAGATGAAGTTCAAACGTTTCTTTACTTGAAAAAACTTTCATCCAAGCGGTATACAGCTTTGGTCTCTTGGTCCCAGCAGGTATTGGCAATCATTGGCAGGAATAAGTACATCTGTTTTAAAGGAGCTTGCAGGATAAAATATGGCAGTGTTAGCTTCTGCACTTATCTGGTAACTTCTGCTGTATGGGGACAGACTAGCTGAGGAGGAATTGGCTTCTCCTAGGCACTGGACATCTCACACATGGATTCTCAGTGGATGCTTTCTTCCTGGAACTCTGGAGGTTGCCTGTAGTTTCTGCTTTCCTTGATCCAGCTGAGCTGAAGGTGCTCGGACAGGGTATATGGCCAAGTCTCAACCGAGACTAGGTCCTTGCTGTCTTCCCTATGCAGGGGAACTCCTCACACACACCCTACCCCTAGCAGGGGGTGGGCTACACTCACTCTAACTTCCTTCTCCACCCATGCTGCAGGATGTGGGAACTGCCCACTCTCTCTACAGAGGGGGAGCCAAGCTTGAAAAAACCATTCCAGCTCAGATACACTAAACTGGGACTTGTACTTGCCAATGTGTTGCTGACACCTACTGGTAACCAGGCAAATTACATGAACAATGACGTTTAACATAGGTTTATATGCACATATATGGAGGACTTAACCAAAATCACATCAGATGACAGTATAAAGCTCTTAGAAGATAGTAGCGGGGTAGAGGCGTGTAGTAATACAACTCTGGGGTGTTACATTCCCCCTTACTTTGAATCAAGCAGTCCTCGGCTTGTGCTTAGGATAAGAGGATTAAGCTCTGGGGTACCCAATTTAATACAAAGTGCTGCATGAAGTAAGCATAAAGACATACAAAGACAAACATATAACGACTTACCCTAAGGTTCCTGCCCGCATGAGTAGGGTGTCTTATTAATAGTTTCCCTCTCGGTATACCCAGTGAACCAACAGTCTGCACTAAGCAATCATTATTGACTAACTTTGAAGTGTTCTGAGCTCTGTAAACACCAAAGAAAGCATAGGGGTGTCTTTACTCTGTAATCCCACCATTGTGTAATGAAATGCCCGCAAATAGAAGGGTGGCTTTATCCTGTATTCCCTTCCCTGCACCAAAGTCAAAATTAAGACTTATAGCACGATCACTATGG
Organism: Bufo bufo; assembly: GCF_905171765.1. Taxonomy (NCBI): domain Eukaryota; kingdom Metazoa; phylum Chordata; class Amphibia; order Anura; family Bufonidae; genus Bufo; species Bufo bufo. Next base: position 89,971,135 of record NC_053393.1, on the reverse strand, counting down.
TGACTAATGGGTAGCTAAATGGCTCTAAGGTGGAGGCGCCATACCTTTGGCAAATGCTCAGAAGGAGGAGGTATCAGCTTCTCCAAATGTTTCTGGCAGTCACAGGAGGAGGGTATAATAATCCCATAGAACTCCTGGAAGACATACCAGGATGGGGGTGTAATAGTCCCATTACCAATCCTGGCACATATAACAAACAGGGTATATTACTCCCTTAGCCATTCCCGAAGCAGCGGGGTTACCCTTGTAGTTGCTGGATCTGCCTGGGACTTACCACTTGTCCTACCTGGGTACCCGGGTTATGACACCAGGAGTAGGCCATTAGTATTAAGCGTTCGCAGAGGCAGTCCGTATAAAGAGAACAGAGCTGTAAAGCAATGTGACACAAAAGAAAGGTGCTACTGATCTGGCTAAGTGCAAAGGTAAGTGCAATTTCACAAAAAGTGCATAAATTCACATTGAGGCACCTGGAGAAATACACACAATGGGCATAAGTGCTTGAACGTTGCTTAACCTGTAAACTTGAGTGCAAAAACGTAGTGCAAAAATATCACAATAGAGATCACAAAGAGCTCAGGTACACATTTGAGTCCTTTCTTTGGGTGCTGGCTTGTAACGTTGCATAACCTGTAAACATGTTGGGAAAAGCAGTGCAGATATATTATGCATTTATTAGTGCAATCAATATTATCATAATACGCTCAAATATGACTTGAGTCCTTTTTCTTGCAGTTGTTTATTAGTGTTGAGCGCGAATATTCGAATAGCGAATATTAATCGCGAATATCGCAACTTCGATAATTCGCGAATATTACGAAAATACTGCTATATACAGTATTCGTTATATCGAATATTCGTCATTTTTTACATCTGAACAAATGATTCCTCCCTGCTTAAAATGCTTGTGGTCAATGAGTCAGGCATACTCCTCCCCACAAGCGTCCCCGTCACCATGGGAACGCCTGGTGGTTAAAATATACCATCGGATCTGAGTTAGATCGTGAAAACTCAAATCCGATGGTATATTCTAACACAGAGGCGTTCCCATGGTGATGGGGACGCTTGAAGTTAGAGTATACTAACAGGCGCATACATACTGGCCCCCTGCTGCCTGGCGGCACCTGACCTCTGACAGGGCACTGTGATCCACACAATTAACCCCTCAGGTTCCACACCTGAGGGGTTAATTGTGCGGATCACAGCACCCTGTCAGAGGTCGGGTGCCGCCGGGCAGCAGTGCGCCCCCCCCCACCTCCCCACTATTAAAATCATTCATGGGCAGTGCGCCCTAACCCCCCCCCCCCCCCCTACCAGTATTACAATCATTTATGGGCAGTGCGCCCTCAATCCCCCCTCCCTCCCCAGTATTAATCATTGCTGGCAGTGCGCCCTCAATCCCCCCTCCCTCCCCAGTATTAATCATTGCTGGCAGTGCGCCTTCAATCCCCCCTCCCTCCCCAGTATTAATCATTGCTGGCAGTGCGCCCTCAATCCCCCCTCCCTCCCCAGTATTAATCATTGGTGGCAGTGCGACCTCAATCCCCCCTCCCTCCCCAGTATTAATCATTGCTGGCAGTGCGCCCTCAATCCCCCCTCCCTCCCCAGTATTAATCATTACTGGCAGTGCGCCCCCCCCATCATTGGTGGCAGCGGCAGTTCCGATCGGAGTCCCAGCAGTGTAATGCTGGGGCTCCAATCGGCTACCATGGCAACCAGAACGCTACTGAAATCCTGGCTGCCATGGTCAGTTAGTCAGCATTGTACTTACCTGCGTTGGGGTCGCCGGGCGCTCCCTCTTCTCAAACTCACAGGTCTGTGTGGCGCATTGCTATAGGCATACGCCGCACAGACCTGTGAGTTTGAGAAGAAAGAGCGCCTGGCGGCCCCAGCACAGGTAAGTACAATGCTGACTAACTGACCATGGCAGCCAGGACTTCAGTAGCGTCCTGGTTGCCATGGTAACCGATCGGAGCCCCAGCATTACACTGCTGGGACTGCGATCGGAACTGCCGCTGCTACCAATGATGGGGGGGGGGCGCACTGCTAGCAATGATTAATACTGGGGAGGGAGGGGGGATTAAGGGCACACTGCCAGCTATGATTAATACGGGGGGGGGGAGGGATTGTCAGTGCACTGCCAGCAATGATGTTTAATACGGAGGGGGGGGGGATCCGCACTGGCCACCAATGATTGTAATACTGGTGAGGGGAGGTTAGGGCGCACTGCCGGGGGGGGGGAGGGTGGCGCACTGCTGCCCGGCGGCACTCGACCTCTGACAGGCTGCTGTGTGCCGCACCTGAGGGGTTAATTGTGTGGATCACAGTGCCCTGTCAGAGGTCAGGTGCCGCCAGGCAGCAGGGGGCAGGTATGTATGCGCCTGTTGGTATACTCTAACTTCAAGCGTCCCCATCACCATGGGAACGCCTTTGTGTTAGAATATACCATCGGATTTGAGTTTTCACGATATAACTCAGATCCAATGGTATATTCTAACCACCAGTATGCCAAAGGGGTTTAATTGTACTGTTTGGAGAAAAAAAAAAAGATGAATATTCTAAAAAATTTCAAAACTAATATATTCGCTATATTGCTATATATTCGTTTTTTAGAATATTCGTCTTTTTTCAACATCTAAAGTCATGATTCCTCCCTGCTTCTTGCTTGTGGGCCAATGACTCATTGACCCACAAGTATTTTAAGCAGGGAGGAATCATTTGTTCAGATGGAAAAAATTACGAATATTCTAAAAACAAATATATGGCAGTATATTCTGTAGTGCTATATACTCGTTTTTGGCCAACACCTTTTTTTCGCATAAAAATTCGCACTATGCGATTTTTTTAATTACAGATTTTTCGCAATAAAAACGAATATCTCGAATACGAATATTCGCGAATATATGATGAATATTCTACCATATATTCGCGAAATATCGCGAATTCGAATATTGCCCCTGCCGCTCATCACTATTGTTTATAACTGGAATCCTCTGGAAACAAACAAAAAAACTTGCAATCCAATAGGAGGTATATTTGTAATCCAAGGAACAATATAAAATGTTAAAAAAACACATAAAATAGCAGCATGATGAGAACCATAGTTCCATGAGGCTCTCAAGTAACCTGAGAAAGGGGGTAAAACAATGCACAAACTTTGGCGCAAACTGGGGTGTAAAGAGTTGCTGAAGATGGGGGGAGTCCTGACAAACGTGGCCATCCAGCTGAGGCTGTAACTAATGGCAACGGAGTCAAACAAAACTGGCCAAAAGTCTCTCAGTTTTCAGGACCAGTCCACGTTGTGGCTCCCATTAGTTCTTATATTAAGGATAAGGAGGCATTTAGAGAAGGACTTGCAGGTCCTCCTCGCTGCTGGAGCTACTAAAGCTCATTAGAGGGCACTCCTGCCTTTAGTAACTCAGCTTTGCGGCTGTAGTGGGGCGCCACTGCCCTCTATTGGTGTCTTTTGGTAGTGGCTGAGCAGTCAGCCTGGTGAATGCTGCTGTGACCTGCTGCAAGCCGGAATCCCTTGCCGGTGCAGAGCTAAGCAAGACCTCTGGCTGAAGAGGCTCTGAAAGGCAAACTGGGGGTGCCTGTGGAAGTTTCCAGGGTAATATGTATGGTTGAACCCTAGGGTTAAAGTCAACACTTATTTGTTGATCTGGCCCACCCGTAGTGTTGGGGGTGCAGCCAGGTCAGGGATAAGGGCTCTGGTTCGGGTTGAGCTCGCTCCCTGAATCCTAATTGGCCATCTGGGGCTTCTAGCAGGCACCGGACTCTCCCAGCAGAACCTGGTTCTTCCTGCCAGGCCTCTGGGGTAATAGCAGGGGACAGAGGTTTGGCCAGGAGGGTAATCCCTACTGCAAAGGGGCCCTGCACGGAGCGCATCGGAGTGTACTCCAATTGATCCCCGACATATAGGTTGTGGGGGGGGGGGCCTGCAGCAGATAGTTCCTCTTAACAGAGCGGCGGCCCACAAATAGTTCTTCTCCACTATAATTGTCTTGGAGAAATCCAACACCCCTCTCCACAGAGAACCATAACACACCGTTCCGGTGCGCCTAATTAGTTTGGGGTCCCCTGGCAGGGGGTCATCCAGGACCTGCTTGACCCAGTCTTCAACCACCGTCCTATATTCCCATTGACTTTGGGCATGGCGAGTGATCTAGAGAGGGACCTCAGGATTAATGTGACTGGGCCTGGGTTCAGTCCTCCTGGGCGGCGGAGTGGAAACTCCACCCGCCTCCACCGCGCCAGCGGGCGTGCGCAGCAGGGCCTCTCTGGGCCTAACAGAGGTGTCGGGTACCACCCTGAGTGGTTCAGGGGCAGCTACGGGTTGGGCCGGGGCCTCAGGGAGCAAGGTGGCTACTACCTGATGTCGTGGCCGGGCGGCCGGTTCCGGTACCTCCTGCTGGTCATCTTTGGCGGTCGCGGCTGTCACCGGAACTGCGTTCGGCTCCACACAGGACGCGGCTTGTTCCTGGGCCGGAACGTTGGTCGCTGGAGATGACGATGAGGTACTTGGTAGTGCAGACACCTCCAGTGTCTGAACGACTTGGCAGTCAGGGTCTTCCGCGGGAGCAGGCTTGGCTGTGGAGGCCATCTTGGCTGACGGCTGGGCTGCTGGTTCAGTAGCCGCGGAGGGATGCAGAGCCTCCGGGATCTGGGCAAGCGCTGAAGGGTCGCTTCTCTGTACCAGTTGGGAGACCTGGGTATCTTTCAAATACCGGTTCACCGCTGACGGTCATTTGGTCCCACTTTGGCTTGGGAAATGCCATCTTCCTTTGCTTCTCAGTCAGGCTAGATGCAGGTAGTGAAGGTGGAGCCTGAGGAGAGGGGTCTTCATTCCCTTGGCTTACATTGCAAAGTTCTTGGTAGGCAGGATTTAGGTTTACCGCTTCTAGAGGGGCGTAGTTAGTATTTTTGCGCTCCTGAGAGGGCGTTTTGGGTTTTTCCGCTTCTGAGGGTCATGAAGAAGCTGTGCCATTACATAAAGATGGTGATTTAACCCTTGGAGTGCTGGTGCGCACGGTTTAGCTCCTTCTTACACCGCAATAAAAGCAATAAAGTCAATTTTCAGGGTTTTGACACAGTTCTTAGACTTTGTAGTAGTGTTAGACACACAATTTGATCCTGTTCGTGATGCCAAAAATGCAATGGCCAGGATATGAGTTGTTTATGTTCTGTGGATATGTGGAGAGAATCTCTAAATCGCACATCCTCATACCTATGCTTCTGATGTACAACTGTTTTCAATTATCAGCATTTCTTATGATAAAACATGGCTATACAGCGATGCTATCAATCATTTGCTGTGCACTATAGAGAGGCAATTAGTATACAGTTTGATCAAAGCGCATAGGCCCACTTACCGCGACAAGGATGCCTCTTGTTTAAGTGGGAACCTACTCTAACCATGGCGCAGAGCCGTGCGGCGACCGACACGCCTCCACACCGCTCCAGCAGGCAATGGGATCCAGCAGCCGCACAGCGGCCCCACTGTACAGTGAGGCCACATGGGCCCCGGGTCCCATCACTCCACCAGCACGGCACAGAAGCAGAGACGGCCGCCGTCCAGCGCCGCATGTGAACTGGTGCAAATGGCTCACCTGTTCACAGCCTCTCAGGAACTCCAACTGAGATGTGGTAGGAATATATAAACCCTTTGCAGACTTCTGCTAATTAAAAAGCACCTGAGCCACATGGGGAGGAGTGCTGATTCAGGGGAGGGGGGAAAAGAAGTTTATAGCCTAAATTGTATGGATATGTGGAGAGAATCTCTAAATCGCACATCCTCATACCTATGCTTCTGATGTACAACTGTTTTCAATTATCAGCATTTCTTATGATAAAACATGGCTATACAGCGATGCTATCAATCATTTGCTGTGCACTATAGAGAGGCAATTAGTATACAGTTTGATCAAAGCGCATAGGCCCACTTACCGCGACAAGGATGCCTCTTGTTTAAGTGGGAACCTACTCTAACCATGGCGCAGAGCCGTGCGGCGACCGACACGCCTCCACACCGCTCCAGCAGGTAATGGGATCCAGCAGCCGCACAGCGGCCCCACTGTACAGTGAGGCCACATGGGCCCCGGGTCCCATCACTCCACCAGCACGGCACAGAAGCAGAGACGGCCGCCGTCCAGCGCCGCATGTGAACTGGTGCAAATGGCTCACCTGTTCACAGCCTCTCAGGAACTCCAACTGAGATGTGGTAGGAATATATAAACCCTTTGCAGACTTCTGCTAATTAAAAAGCACCTGAGCCACATGGGGAGGAGTGCTGATTCAGGGGAGGGGGGAAAAGAAGTTTATAGCCTAAATTGTATGGATATGTGGAGAGAATCTCTAAATCGCACATCCTCATACCTATGCTTCTGATGTACAACTGTTTTCAATTATCAGCATTTCTTATGATAAAACATGGCTATACAGCGATGCTATCAATCATTTGCTGTGCACTATAGAGAGGCAATTAGTATACAGTTTGATCAAAGCGCATAGGCCCACTTACCGCGACAAGGATGCCTCTTGTTTAAGTGGGAACCTACTCTAACCATGGCGCAGAGCCGTGCGGCGACCGACACGCCTCCACACCGCTCCAGCAGGCAATGGGATCCAGCAGCCGCACAGCGGCCCCACTGTACAGTGAGGCCACATGGGCCCCGGGTCCCATCACTCCACCAGCACGGCACAGAAGCAGAGACGGCCGCCGTCCAGCGCCGCATGTGAACTGGTGCAAATGGCTCACCTGTTCACAGCCTCTCAGGAACTCCAACTGAGATGTGGTAGGAATATATAAACCCTTTGCAGACTTCTGCTAATTAAAAAGCACCTGAGCCACATGGGGAGGAGTGCTGATTCAGGGGAGGGGGGAAAAGAAGTTTATAGCCTAAATTGTATGGATATGTGGAGAGAATCTCTAAATCGCACATCCTCATACCTATGCTTCTGATGTACAACTGTTTTCAATTATCAGCATTTCTTATGATAAAACATGGCTATACAGCGATGCTATCAATCATTTGCTGTGCACTATAGAGAGGCAATTAGTATACAGTTTGATCAAAGCGCATAGGCCCACTTACCGCGACAAGGATGCCTCTTGTTTAAGTGGGAACCTACTCTAACCATGGCGCAGAGCCGTGCGGCGACCGACACGCCTCCACACCGCTCCAGCAGGCAATGGGATCCAGCAGCCGCACAGCGGCCCCACTGTACAGTGAGGCCACATGGGCCCCGGGTCCCATCACTCCACCAGCACGGCACAGAAGCAGAGACGGCCGCCGTCCAGCGCCGCATGTGAACTGGTGCAAATGGCTCACCTGTTCACAGCCTCTCAGGAACTCCAACTGAGATGTGGTAGGAATATATAAACCCTTTGCAGACTTCTGCTAATTAAAAAGCACCTGAGCCACATGGGGAGGAGTGCTGATTCAGGGGAGGGGGGAAAAGAAGTTTATAGCCTAAATTGTATGGATATGTGGAGAGAATCTCTAAATCGCACATCCTCATACCTATGCTTCTGATGTACAACTGTTTTCAATTATCAGCATTTCTTATGATAAAACATGGCTATACAGCGATGCTATCAATCATTTGCTGTGCACTATAGAGAGGCAATTAGTATACAGTTTGATCAAAGCGCATAGGCCCACTTACCGCGACAAGGATGCCTCTTGTTTAAGTGGGAACCTACTCTAACCATGGCGCAGAGCCGTGCGGCGACCGACACGCCTCCACACCGCTCCAGCAGGCAATGGGATCCAGCAGCCGCACAGCGGCCCCACTGTACAGTGAGGCCACATGGGCCCCGGGTCCCATCACTCCACCAGCACGGCACAGAAGCAGAGACGGCCGCCGTCCAGCGCCGCATGTGAACTGGTGCAAATGGCTCACCTGTTCACAGCCTCTCAGGAACTCCAACTGAGATGTGGTAGGAATATATAAACCCTTTGCAGACTTCTGCTAATTAAAAAGCACCTGAGCCACATGGGGAGGAGTGCTGATTCAGGGGAGGGGGGAAAAGAAGTTTATAGCCTAAATTGTATGGATATGTGGAGAGAATCTCTAAATCGCACATCCTCATACCTATGCTTCTGATGTACAACTGTTTTCAATTATCAGCATTTCTTATGATAAAACATGGCTATACAGCGATGCTATCAATCATTTGCTGTGCACTATAGAGAGGCAATTAGTATACAGTTTGATCAAAGCGCATAGGCCCACTTACCGCGACAAGGATGCCTCTTGTTTAAGTGGGAACCTACTCTAACCATGGCGCAGAGCCGTGCGGCGACCGACACGCCTCCACACCGCTCCAGCAGGCAATGGGATCCAGCAGCCGCACAGCGGCCCCACTGTACAGTGAGGCCACATGGGCCCCGGGTCCCATCACTCCACCAGCACGGCACAGAAGCAGAGACGGCCGCCGTCCAGCGCCGCATGTGAACTGGTGCAAATGGCTCACCTGTTCACAGCCTCTCAGGAACTCCAGCTGGATCCCATTGCCTGCTGGAGCGGTGTGGAGGCGTGTCGGTCGCCGCACGGCTCTGCGCCATGGTTAGAGTAGGTTCCCACTTAAACAAGAGGCATCCTTGTCGCGGTAAGTGGGCCTATGCGCTTTGATCAAACTGTATACTAATTGCCTCTATATAGTGCACAGCAAATGATTGATAGCATCGCTGTACAGCCATGTTTTATCATAAGAAATGCTGATAATTGAAAACAGTTGTATATCAGAAGCATAGGTATGAGGATGTGCGATTTAGAGATTCTCTCTACATATCCATACAATTTATGCTATAAACTTCTTTTCCCCCCTCCCCTGAATTAGCACTCCTCCCCATGTGGCTCAGGTGCTTTTTAATTAGCAGAAGTCTGCAAAGGGTTTATATATTCCTACCACATCTCAGTTGGAGTTCCTGAGAGGCTGTGAACAGGTGAGCCATTTGCACCAATTCACATGCGGCGCTGGACGGCGGCCGTCTCTGCTTCTGTGCCGTGCTGGTGGAGTGATGGGACCCGGGGCCCATGTGGCCTCACTGTACAGTGGGGCCGCTGTGCGGCTGCTGGATCCCATTGCCTGCTGGAGCGGTGTGGAGGCGTGTCGGTCGCCGCACGGCTCTGCGCCATGGTTAGAGTAGGTTCCCACTTAAACAAGAGGCATCCTTGTCGCGGTAAGTGGGCCTATGCGCTTTGATCAAACTGTATACTAATTGCCTCTATATAGTGCACAGCAAATGATTGATAGCATCGCTGTACAGCCATGTTTTATCATAAGAAATGCTGATAATTGAAAACAGTTGTATATCAGAAGCATAGGTATGAGGATGTGCGATTTAGAGATTCTCTCTACATATCCATACAATTTATGCTATAAACTTCTTTTCCCCCCTCCCCTGAATTAGCACTCCTCCCCATGTGGCTCAGGTGCTTTTTAATTAGCAGAAGTCTGCAAAGGGTTTATATATTCCTACCACATCTCAGTTGGAGTTCCTGAGAGGCTGTGAACAGGTGAGCCATTTGCACCAATTCACATGCGGCGCTGGACGGCGGCCGTCTCTGCTTCTGTGCCGTGCTGGTGGAGTGATGGGACCCGGGGCCCATGTGGCCTCACTGTACAGTGGGGCCGCTGTGCGGCTGCTGGATCCCATTGCCTGCTGGAGCGGTGTGGAGGCGTGTCGGTCGCCGCACGGCTCTGCGCCATGGTTAGAGTAGGTTCCCACTTAAACAAGAGGCATCCTTGTCGCGGTAAGTGGGCCTATGCGCTTTGATCAAACTGTATACTAATTGCCTCTATATAGTGCACAGCAAATGATTGATAGCATCGCTGTACAGCCATGTTTTATCATAAGAAATGCTGATAATTGAAAACAGTTGTATATCAGAAGCATAGGTATGAGGATGTGCGATTTAGAGATTCTCTCTACATATCCATACTGTTTATGTTCTGTATTTGTCATGACGCCAACTGCAGCGTGCGCAGGGTACTATCCCAGGGCCCTTCCAAGGTGTTATAATGCACGTCCCAGATTAGGAATGCCAGAGTGGTGTAATGGCTTATAATGTCGCTATAGGGTAGTGATAATTGTGTCACGGTGTCTTCTACCTGGATACGGCTGGAATTCTGGCTCCTGGCTCACTTACAATAAATTTGAGTGTAGTAATAGTAGGAGTAATAGAGAAACCTGGCAGAATAAATGATGTCTAGACCTTTAGATGAAGTTCAAACGTTTCTTTACTTGAAATAACTTTCACCCAAGCGGTATACAGCTTTGGTCTCTTGGTCCCAACAGGTTTTGGCAATCATTGGCAGGAATAAGTACTTCTGCTTTAAATATGGAGCTTGCAGGATGAAATGTCTGCTTGGTAACTCTGTAACTATGGCACGGTTAGCTTCTGCACTTATCTGGTAACTTCTGCTGTATGGGGACAGACTAGCTGAGGAGGAATTGGCTTCTCCTAGGCACTGGACATCTCACACATGGATTCTCAGGGGATGCTTTCTTCCTGGAAATCTGGAGGTTGCCTGTAGTGTCTGCTTTCCTTGATCCAGCTGAGCTGAAGGTGCTCAGACTGGGTATATGGCCAAGTCTCAACCGACACTAGGTCCTTGCTGTCTTCCCTATGCAGGGGAACTCCTCACACACACCCTACCCCTAGCAGGGGGTGGGCTACACTCACTCGAACTTCCTTCTCCACCAATGCTGCAGGATGTGGGAAATGCCCACTCTCTCCACAAAGGGGGAGCCAAGCTGGAATAAACCATTCCTGCACAGATACACTAAACTGGGACTTGTACTTGCCAATGTGTTGCTGCCACCTACTGGTAACCAGGCAAATTACATGAACAATGACGTTTAACATAGGTTTATATGCACATTTGTGGAGGACATAACCAAAATCACATCAGATGACAGTATAAAGCTCTTAGAAGATAGTAGTGGGGTAGAGGCGTGTAGGAACACAACTCTGGCTATTACATTTTCATCTTCAACTTGCTTAACTGTTCACAAAAACAGTGATTTTGACCAGGGGTGCTCAAACTTTTGTGAATCGGAAGTCAAGCCAGCACTACCCATGTCATTTTTCGTGCAGAGACCCAATCCAGGAAAAAAGAGGAAAAGATGTCTAGCACTGAGAAGAAAATATATTTTTCAATCTTTATTTGGCTTTATGTAAAAAATACATCTCCACATGTGTTACCGCTCTCCTTGTGGAGATGTATTTTTTACAGGAAGCCAAATGCAGATTGAATATTTTATTTTCATCTCAGTGCTGGATATCTTTTCTTTTTTTGCCTGAAATGCTGAAACTTTTGCATGTCTGTATGTATGTACCTGGCCGGCGGTTGCAGGTGCCCTCCTGACTCCTGAATTCAACTGTATTGCCAACTGGAGTAGGAGGACAGAACGTGGGAGCTGGTGCTGGCCACCACAGAGGACAGGTATTTAGTGCTAATGGAGCTTTATTTTGTGCTGCACTGAAGTATTTGGTTCTGCTGGGGCAGTATTTTATGCCACAATATGGTATTTCTGGCCCATGCTAATTGTGCTGCCTTGCCTTCTGTCCTTCTGTTGGTTTGGACCTGCTTACAATATAGGGACACTTTTATTTATTTTTTATCCAGGGCAACTTTAGTTTTCCAGTCCCCCCTGCCCAGAAATGCCAAATCCATTAACCCTATTAATAGCAAGAGAAAATGTTACATGATAGTTTAATATATCAGTCCATTCTTCTGATGTCAAATTTGGCATAAAGTATAACAACTTGGCAAAAGTATGAGGGTTCAATCCTGGTAGAGGTCTCCCACTTTAACAATATCTATGTTAGATCAGAAGTGGAGATTGTAAGGGCAAGATTGGACTCGTATAGAATAGTGAAGAATGTGCTTGGTGGTACAGCTAATATGCGCACAGGTATTCAAGGCACAGAGACATTATTCACCCTGCTCCCTATTCTCTTTTGAGCTTTTATTCGCTAACCTGTAGATGCATACATGTGCTCCTGATGGGATCATTCATTAGAATTTAGGAAAAGATTATAATGATACCTTCAAATGATGATACTCCATTTGGCCACAGGCTGTACTCCTCTGATCTAAAGTACAGTAATTCAGTAAAAAGTAGACAAGTAGCAGGGAATGCGGCTGGTGTTCCTCACTCGGTGTTGCAGTGAAACATACAGGGTAGCTGCAGGGGGAGATAGCTGATCATACTACAACCTGCTCGTCAGCCAGCATGCAGAGAGAAACCAGCAGGAGGCAAGGAAAATACCTAAAATATGCATGTCAGCTGAAACAGTTCTGGCTGCACTACACCTAAAATGCTCCTACAGCTGTTTCAAAGGGGATAATCACCTTTTATGTTATGTCAATTATTTATTTGGCAGCACAGTTTGCTCTGTATCAAATATGGACAGAAAATCCCAAAAATCTGCAGTAAAATGTAACCCTCCCCCCCACACACAAAAACAACAGAACATAGCAGGACTCTCAAAGCACTAAATGCAAAAGCTATATAGAAACTAATACCACATTTCATATGATAAATTAACATGAGGTTCTTAGCAAATATATTTTGATCAAATAATATCTGTGCCCACCCACCACGGCAAGGTGACCTCAGTCTAGGCGGGAACCTTCTCTATTTAATACCTATCTCTGTGCCATATGGGCATCAAAATTGAGCAAAGCAGAACCCACACATATACTGTGTTGCTACAATTGTTCCCTCTGTGTGCCCATCCAATGGGAGGAAGAGGAGACTCAGCTATATGTATCACGCTAATAGTAAAAGAGCATCTAAATGACACTCATTACAGTATTTTCTGTCACAGATATAAAATACGGAATGTTGCAAACAGAATTTACACCTCTGCAGGTAATGAACGCCAAAATTACACTTATTATGTATCTGGTATTACACGTAAGAAAAACAACAAAATTAGGAAAGAGTAGTGTTCAAAAATGTTCCCTGTTAGGCTGTCCTTGCACATTAGAGAGCTGTTGGAGGAGATGCATATGTACTTATTATTGTTGTGATGGCGACGTCACAATACGGGACTGTGGTGGATGGAGAGCATATTTTGGACATTTTGAGGGGGAGGGAAGGGGGTTATGGGGGGTTTATGTTTTGTTAATTTATCTAAATGTTAATAAAAAAAGACTTGATTAAAAAAAAAGATAGCTGTTCGACAAATGCTTGTTAAGCTGAAAACAGTGGCAGTGGCGTATCTTCCCTGTGAAAAAAAGGATTGGGCATGCTGAAATCCAATTGCCCCATTCTTCTCGTCCCCAACATCTGCCTTTTTTGGATAGTGGGGAAGCCCTCAATATAGTAGATGGTCAACTGGTCCTGCTGATATCAGAAGCTTTGGTCGGACTGGAACTAAAAAACAGCCCTGGCACAAACACCCAACCAGCCCACATACAGTATTGCAATCAACGCTGATTGCTTTACTGTAACATTGGTGGCTCAGTAGCTGCATTAGGGAGCGACGCATATCCCTGCTGCCTTCACGGGAAATCATAGACACTTGTGTAACCGCGCTCCTGTATGCATGCGTACACATGTACGCACACTGTACAGGCAGCAGGGGTAAGTGTCGATCTCCGCTGTTCCTACCGAGCCACCAATGTTTGAGTGACAGCGTTCATGGGATCAATCTATTCCCTGACTGCTGTTACAATAAAGTCCATGATCCAAAGGGTACAGGCAGCTCTGGATGCCTGCACCCAAGACGATGGCCTACTAACTGGCCATCCGGTAGGGCAGATTTCCAGTCCAGGCCTGCCAACATTCCTCTGATGTGCAGAAAAACTTTATCCAGCTCACCTTCCTGATTGTGCAATAGTCCCGACTCCAGAAACCTTAGGGGAGTGTCCCCACAGCAGGCTGCAAGTAATTTGGAAGGAAAGGTCTCGGAAGCATTGAAAATCCTCTTAAAAGCTTCTTCTTTTATTGAACATACAAAACAGCAGACATGACCACTGGGTACACGGAATACAAACGTTGACGCGTTAACATTACATGGGGGGGGGGGTCTAAGGGAGGGATTGGCTGCCGTCGTTTGCCGTGTAGATTCGCGTGCTTCTCCGTTAGGGAAGGGGGTTTTGGAAAGCAGGATATGCCGTGTAACATTCTATTTTGGAATGTGAGAGGGTTGGGAGACAGGGTGAAGAGGACGGTGGTGTTTGACCTTGTAGTCCGCCACTTACCGGCGATTGTGGTACTGCTAGAGACCCATGCTACATTGGATAGGATTTACACATTGAAAAGGAAATGGGCATCTCTTGAGTACCACGCTTGCTACTCTTCTTATGCAAGAGGGATTAGTGTTTATATTCATCATGGGATGGAGTACCAACCGCTAGATAATTTGATTGATAAAGAGGGTAGATTTGTATTTCTTCATGGGTATTGGAAAGGGCAGGAGGTCATTCTGGCTTTTATTTATATTCCCCCTCCATTTAATGCAACGGTGTTTGCACTGCTAGTGCAATATATATCTACAAAAAATCAATGTGCGCTTTTTGTGGCAGGTGATTTTAATGCAGTACCGGATCCTGAGTTGGATCGGTTCTCGTCGGTCTCCGGGCGCGGCCGCGCAGGATCCCCCTTGACTACTATATGCCAGGAGTTGGCGCTGGTTGATATCTGGCGCCACCTATATGGCAATAAAAAAATCTTTTCATGTTTTAGCCAGTCATTCGGGTCAATGTCCCGTATAGATTTGGCGTTCGCAAGTCGTGATCTGTGCGGACGAGTCCTGAGAATGAGATATGAACCCCATGGAATCTCGGATCACTCCCCAGTCTTTGTTGTGTTTAAGGAGGCTCCAAATACAGGTAGAACTTTTAAACTGAACCCGCACTGGTTCGATGTGATAGGGGAGCAATCCCGAATAGACCAGGATATTCGGGAATTTTGGGATCTTAATGTAGGATCGACACATATTCACTATGTATGGGATGCCTTGAAGGCTTATATAAGGGGCCTATACTTTAGTAAAATTAATAGGTTTAGAACGGAAGCACGCCATAGTGAACAACAATTGACACACTTAATAAGGAGTTTACGATCCGCATTAAATGATTCCTATACGGAACAATCTATTAAAGAGTTAAAAGAGGCCAATTTACAGCTCAAGACGCTACTATATAAAAAAGCGCAACATAAGCTTCTATTTCAAGGCCAGAATCGTTTTTGCGAATCTGGTAAAACGGGTCGGTTTCTGGCTCGTTTGGTGGCCAACCAGAGGGAGTCTACCAGTATAAGAGAAATTAGGAATCTACAGGGGGCTGGTGTGGACTCTGCAGAGGAGATAAGGGAGGAATTTGCAAGATATTACTCTACCCTCTATAAATCTGAGTCTATGTGTAGTCGGACTGTTATGGATCAATATCTTCAAAAATTAGAGCTCCCCCAGTTGGGCTCTCAAGATAGAGAGCGTCTGGACTCCCCCATTCTTTTAGAGGAACTCCAGGCGACTCTTCCCTCTCTAAAATATAAATCAGCCCCTGGACCAGACGGATTGCCGTTTGATCTATACAGGTTTCACGCTAGCGTACTCTTGCCGATTCTGCTTCTAGTCCTGAATGAATCTTGTGGATGCGGTGCTTTACCCCCATCATTTGGGGAAGCAGTGATTACCTTGGTTCTGAAAAAGGACAAAGATCCGTGTGATATGGGATCATATAGACCCATATCACTTTTGAATACGGATTATAAGATCTTTGCTAAGATTTTGTCTAACCGTTTAAAGAAGGTCATAGCGGGTTTGGTACACCCTAATCAGACGGGTTTTATTCCGGGACGACAGATACAGATGAGCCTATATAGGGTTTATCTGAATCTGTCTGTTGGGGGTAGTATGGACCACTCCATTCTGTCCTTAGACGCTGCAAAGGCATTTGACAGGATGGAGTGGCCTTTCCTGTGGGCTACAATGTTTCACTTTGGCATCGGGAAGCCCTTTCTGGAAATGACTCAAATGCTATATGCACATCCAGTTGCATGTATTAGTGTCAATGGTATTAGATCTTCCCCCGTTATGATGCGGAGGGGGATGCGACAGGGTTGCCCCCTGTCTCCTCTCCTCTTTGCTCTCTTTATTGAACCGTTGGCTTCTCGGATTCGCTTAGACAGACGTATAGACGGCTTTGGAGTTGAGGGCGCGGGCGATAAAATAAGTCTATATGCCGATGATGTGATTCTGTTCTTGGACCAGGGGTGGAAAATTCTCCCGTATGTTATAGAGGTAATAGAAGATTTTAAAACTATCAACTATCTTTTTGTAAACTATCAGGCTATAGAATTAACTGGTCAAAATCATCGCTTCTTCCGCTGAACCGCAAGGCTGTAGATGAGGGGAGGCGAGTTCGTGTTTTGGTCCCCAATGATACTTTAGACTATCTGGGGGTTAAGATTGGGCTCCCTATAAATAGGTTTTATGATCTTAATCTGGCCCCGATTCTGAACAAAGTTAGGGACAAAATCTGTGCTTGGCGGAAGCTGATATTGGCACAGACGGATAGAATAGCTTTGATCAAAATGATTATCCTCCCGATAGTTTTATTTCCGTTGTGTGCCTCACCCATCTGGATAGACGATATCTTTTTTCATAGGTTGGAGGCTATGATTAATGACTTAATTTGGGGAAGGAAGAGAGTGCGTATAAAGCAGAGGTATCTATGGTTGTCGGAGGCAGATGGTGGGCTGTCACTACCCTTTTTCCAAGGTTATTATTTGTGTGCACAGATTCAGCGTTGTCGCTGTTTCAAGGAGAGTTTACTTTCACGATATTTAACAAAACTTTTTGATAAACCAGTGGATAATATTTTTGCATGCCTGGAGAATGGGTCCATGGGAATGAGGAGGTCCTTGTTGATCCCGTGCTCTCTGCAGAGGGTTTGGAACAGACTGAAGAAGACCCTTAAGTCTTCCGGTCCATTTGGTTTCACCCCTCTGTGGGAGAACAGGGAACTGGAGGAGTTCTTCAAAATTACAGATTTTGGTTATTGGGTCCGTAAGGGTATTAACAGGGTGTCTGACATTTTTTATATGGGTCAGTTTAAATCACTATCGGAGTTTGGTTTTACTGATAGTTCACCATTAGATTTATTTATGTACTCACGTTTGAAACATACATTTAATGCCTCTAGGAATAGAGGCTCTTTTTTTCCACAAGAGAATATATTTTTTGATTTTTGTGACGCTCAGAAATACGAAAAAGTGAAATTATCCAGACTGTATGGAAAACTCCGAATCGCACTGGCAACTGTAACACCTTTCAAGAGCACAGTTAAGTGGGAGCAGGAGCTGAATTGCCCCCCACTACAGTGGTCTACTATTTATAGGAATGTGAGAAGGGTGTCGGTTTCCAGTGCGCATAGGTTAATCCAATTTAAGATCCTTCATAGACTTTACTATACGCCTAAAATTCAAGGAAAATTTCCCCAAAATAAAGAGCGGGATTGCTGCTGCTCCAGATGCGGATACATTAATGCGGATTATGTCCACTTGCTTTGGAGCTGCAGCAAAATAAGAAGTTACTGGGATGAGGTCTTCGCTACCCTACAAAGGGAGAGCTCAACGAACTATAACCCAGGGATTCTGATAATGCTCTTTGGAGAATGTGGGTTAGAAGGGGAAGTCCCGGCCCAGGTTAGACGGATTTGGATGCGGGGTTTGATGGTCGCTAAAGCTATATTGATGAAGTATTGGGGCTCTGTCTCCCCGCCCTCAATAAGGGAGTGGGGTGCATACCTTCAAAAAATTAATGTTTATGAGGACATCGAAAGGAAACGGAGAATTGCACGCAGATCTACATAGCTATAAAGTGTTATTATTGTAAACATTAAATGATGGAGTGGACGGCAGCCAATGGGGAGGGGGGGGTATAGTTATTAATATTTTATTATTGTGAGGGTGTTCTTGGGATGCTGTATAGAACTTTTCTATATGTAAGGATGTTTGTGTTTACCATGTCAGGCATACCGTTATGATTATTATTGTCTTATGTACAAACACCATGTTTTGGAAAATAAAAATATATATTTAATTAAAAAAAAAAAAAAAAAAAAAACAATACATCCAAAACCCGAATGCCCTAAATGTCTCCAATGCAGCGAGACATTTTATACAAATACATGCACGTCAGGTTAAAACATTCAAAGCCTTTGCAATTGAGAGGGTTTTTGCACCTAGGAGGGGGGGGGGGATCATTGTAAAAAACTTCACCTACGAGAATATTTCTGGATTTTCAGACTCAATACCAGAGTTCCCAATGGCTTGAATCTGAAAAGAGAACTAATGTATGTGTATCAGTAATTATGTTAGATGCCAGAACCAGAATGACCAATGCTGCGAATGCAGTAATTTTCTGCTATTTAATATATGCCATCCCCTTATATATGCAGTTTCTGGGGAGCGATGTGAACATCCTGGTTTTGCCATCTAGTAGTTTTCTCACTTAATATATATCATTTTATTTACATGCATGCTTCTAGTGCTAATGCGTAGTGCCTCATTCACACTGTGCGGTTACTCAGTCTTTTTTGCATATGCCTGGGAAGCCGGGAGGACGGTTCCCAAGGACTTAATTTTGATGGAGTTCCCGCAGTGTGTATAACAAATCAGGTATGCATTCAACCAACACACATTTACCAACCACGCAAAATTAAATTACCCAGACAAATCATTTTCATTTGTATTTTTATTTCATTTTGTTTTATTTTGTTTTCTTGCGTAACAAACTGTACATGTATGTAATCTTCAGGATCTGCACTCCACGGCAGTGCATAGTGCCATATTGGTTTTGTTCATTCATATGTTTTTACAAGTTGTTATATGGAGTATGCTGTTCACACTGTGCAGATTTTTTGTCCTTTCCCTGTATGGGTTTGGAACATGGGATTTGGTTCCATAAGGGTTAACTCAGAAGGAACACTCCCGCACAGTGTGCAACCCATCTTATATGTGATTAGCAGGTTGTAAGAAAGGTGTGACACATAGTGGGACAACCAATGGAGCGGGTGCCTTGTCTCTCAGAATTTTGGAGGGTTGGACATCATGCTCCTTTAAATTGTGGGGTCACACTATGAAGCACCGTTACGACTAAGGGTCTAGCACCCGAAACGCGTCAACGTTTGTATTCCGTGTACCCAGTGGTCATGTCTGCTGTTTTGTATGTTCAATAAAAGAAGAAGCTTTTAAGAGGATTTTCAATGCTTCCGAGACCTTTCCTTCCAAATTACATTTATCTGATATATATATGGGCCTATAACTGCCCATGTATGCCCCAGGTTTATAATGAGTATATATGTGTATATAGATGCGCCCCAAGTATCTATTTACATATATATACTTAAATGCCCCCCAGAGGGACAGCGTTTAGCCAGTTCCTGCAGATGGCTGGTGACTTCAAAGGCTAAGCAGTTGCCTTTTGTTGATTTTATCAGCCTAGTTACTTATGTTTGGGACATGGCTGGGTGTGTGGTGTTGCTAGCCTCAGGGGGCCAACTGGCAGTCCTGAGTGCAGGTATACGTCACAGTGACACTATGATGTCACATCCCTGAGGAAGGAGTAGGGGGGCTGGTTTTGGGCTATAAAGCCCCAAACAGGGCTGAGGCGCGGTCTCTTGCAACCAGACTAGATTCAGAGACGCATGGGAGAGAGGAGCTCCATGATGACCACCTGGATAAGGCCTAAGTATCACCCCTGGTCCTGTAACCCCTATATTTCCCTGATGTGCACCTTGGGCCCTGATTCAACCCCTATCCCACCAACGATTAACCCTTTCCCTGCCAGGCATTCACCCTGGCTACCCTTGCCCCTGAAACCCCTGAAATACCCTTTCCCTACCCTGATTAACCCCTGGTGGTAACCCCTGCTTAAACCCTGCCACACACCCCCCCTCACTGTACACTTGCAGGGTATTTAGCCCCTGCATTGCTGTACAGTTCTGATATTATCCCCTTTGTTAACCCTTTGTGTTTGTGGTTTACTTACACCCCTGTAAGACCACCGGTAACCCTCGTCGTACCCCGTAGGGACAGTGATTAGTCAGGCGGGTGGGTTACTGATATTTGTGTGTATGAATGTATTATTGCAATGTATAGATAGTGTGTGGGGTGGAATTTGGGATTGTGCTGTGTAGTGTAGTTAGGCTTGTATTGTGTTTATGGTAGTACTGTTTCTGTACTGCGGTGTGTATGTCTATATGTATATATATTCATATCCATTGATCCATGAATATGTATAGATATTAGCGTATTGCTAGACGTGTATAATTGTATTGTGTAATAAATATTCCTTATTGTTCATAATGCAGTGTATGGTGTTTTTAGTAGTCGCCGCCGTAGTATAGTGTTAGTAAGGCGCATGCAGCTAGCATAGTGATCAGTGTAAAGTATAGCAAAGGTATTGTGTGTTATTATTATATAAAGGCATAAATGGGCGGAGTTATCACTAGATGGCTCCTCCCATTTATGAATATTAATTATCGATATTTGCATAAATATTGGTGATTAATATTCTCCCTTTACATTGGCGAGCCAGGCCCACTGCATGGATTTGTCGCTTATTTTTGGTCTTAAGGCTGAGGGTCGCTAGTACTGTGAATTAGCGGGCAGGAGAGACGCGGTCAGCGGAGTGTCTGAGCGTCTAGGACCCGATAATTCGGACAGGAGTAGCGATACTTCCCTTAGAGTACCAGGAATAAAACAAAATCTTTTGCAGAGAATCTATAATTGTTCTGTTATTAATATTTTTGTATTTGCTTTACACGATCACCGTCGCTGGGGAAGACACGGAAAAGTACAGCACCAACAAGCATCGCTCAAGTGATTGCAAGGGAGAAGAGCACACGTCACTGAAAGAGATCCATCTTCGTGGGAGCGGCGTACAAGTCAGGCTGGTCGGGAAGAGGCGATCCGGGAAAATGGACTTCTTCCAAGCAGCTGCGAGGTACGGCGCCAAGGAGAAGATGGACACTCATCAAACGGTGAGTATGGACTTCCCCACACTGCAACACTTGAGCAGACACAGCACATTTAACCCCATTCTCCCCACTACATACAAGTCAGCAGAAATGCTGTGGTCCGATTTGTTGGCACAGGCTTGTAGTTATGACAAGCTTTGTGTTAACAAACGGACGGTTTTGAACAAAGCCACCAAACGGCTTCGGATGCTAGCCAAACTCGTTCATACGTTTGAGGCTAGCATCTGTAAGCCAAAGGAAGTGGCACTGGTGTCTCAGTCAACGGAGACAATTCCTCCGGCCATTCACTGCCAGTGCTGTGCCAGTAATTCGGACCAGGTTTCGGCATTGCGGGCACAGCTGGCAGAGAATGTGCAGTCTACTGTTGACCGAGATGCGCAGGTGGCTAGGATAGAGTCACAGTTAGTAGAGCTGCAGAGGCAGAAGGAGGAAATTGAGGCTAAGTTGACTCAGTCTTA
Source organism: Bufo bufo (assembly GCF_905171765.1). NCBI lineage: Eukaryota > Metazoa > Chordata > Amphibia > Anura > Bufonidae > Bufo > Bufo bufo. Next base: position 89,949,664 of record NC_053393.1, on the reverse strand, counting down.
TACTGAGGTCAAGGCCTTCAAGGAGCGGACTGCCTTGACGGTAGCCAAATTGAAGGCTCAGGTTGCTGTAAGGTCCCAGCTAATGTCTGGCATGCAACAGGTTATCACCAAGTTGGTGCCGGCCCTTTCTTTTTCCGTAAAGCCAGGGTCGGAATCTCCCGAAATGTTGCCCTGTGCAGGGCCACAAGGGGGGAGAGTAGTCTGTGATCGGTCTAATCATCAGGTCAAGCCGGTCCAGACTAACAGAGATTTTTCCCTGACTTTGGGAAAAAGAACTGTGGTGAAGAGTGCGTCCCGGAGGATGGTACAATTCAGGAGAAGGGAGCACGGCTGCAGTGTAGATGGACCTGGGCCATGCAGAGCAAGCATCAGATGTTTTGCATGTGGTCGCCTAGGTCACATAGCGAGACACTGCAAAACACACAGGACAGGAAACCAAGTCACGTGTTTCAGGTGTGGGAACAAAGGACACATTGCAAGGAATTGCCCTTGTGCAAGTAATTGCAATGTGTCCAACAGTATCAGCCAGGTAACAAATTGTGCAGTGGGGTCTAGTCAGCCTGGCCATAATGGGGTTACCTCTCGGCAGCATCACCAGCTGCTGAGGGGTCAGAGTGGCCAAGCTAGGCTAGGCAACATTTGACACCCCTGTATTATTTGTTACACCGTTTGTTCCCTGAGTGTGTCCATGTTGTGTGTTTTTGTTATCTGTTTGTAAGTTTTTCTTGATGTTGATGGTGGTAGTCCTTGTCTGCGGATGTGTTCTACCATGCTGATTTATGTAGTGTTGTAAGTCCCGTCTGCTGTCTTTGTTTCATTCTGTGTCCCCTTGAAGTGGAACAGTGTTATACTGTGGATCGAGAACGTATAGGTTCGCGAGCAGATAATATCACACGGGAAATCCTGCTTGTCGGGAGAAGGCATGGACCTTCTCCATGCAGCACACAAAGGATGATGTGATATTATTCTGGGCAACCAGGGTCTCAGATCGATATGGATAACACTGTTTTGCTCAAGGTTTTCGGTAGGGCTGCGTTGCGCTGGGGACTGGGGCGGTCAGACAACATTGGTGTAATGTTGTGCTGCGCACTTAATTCTAGTCCGAGCAGGCAACACAGCTCTGATAGGGATTGGATGCAGAGTGTTTGGCAGCAGAGTGTGGACTGTGTTCTTGTGTTGTGGGGGCCTGGGGAGCCGGGGCATGCCTATGCCATTGGTTCTGCGGGCCTCCACAGGATGGGATCACAGGGGGAAATCGGCCTGGGTACACACGAGTGGACAGGGATACGGTGCCATCAATAACAAGATGGTGCTTTGTCCACAGAACTCCAGTTATCCTAACCTAGTAGGGTGGCCATCCTTTTCTGTTGGTGCAGAGGGACACGCTCCTCTGAAGGTAGGATGTTCAGACACCAGTGTTGGGATGACGAGGGGTCCTGTGAGATAAAGGGCAGCCCAATACCTTTCTCTACCCATGGGTCAAAGGTATTGGTGCTGGGAATTTTCACATTTAATTGCACTGTTAGGGGAGAAATTCCCCTGAGAGCGCCTGGTGTTTTCTTCTGCCATAGGTGTGATTTTATATGGAGCGGAAGAAAAACCTAGGAGATGCCACAGAAGAGGCCAGCTATTCCCCCTGACACTGTTGTGAAGCTCCAGAGGATCCCACTGGATTTTGGCAACGAAGCGACCTCTACCTAGAGGTGTTATAGCAATGAAGACTGTGCCACAATCCAGCGGGAGCATTATTTAAGGCTCTGGAGGAAGACTTGGGAGACGTTCGGGTGGAAGAACTTATTCAATTGTTTCACCCAGTGAAACTTCTTCTGGTTCTGGTCATCGTAATCGGAGGGTCAAGGGACTTACTGACCAAATACACCAGAACCAGACAGAACTTTACAGAACTATCCGGAGGAGGAGGCTCAGAACATAATTCAAACATTGTTCCTGTAGCCAAATATTGTATGGACACACTTTGTTTCCTATGAGGGTTCGGGACGTATAACTTGTACTACCCCGAAACCCCATAGCACATTGTATTTATTGATTGATTGTGTTTGTTGTTCGATGGTGTACCCATAGACACTCTAGGTACAAATGTGTGACAGCCTATATTCGGCTGTACACATTTGCATCCTATAGTCGTTTCCCATTGACACAGGGGTCTGCGACCTACCTGTGTCTTTGGAGGTGTAGAGAGATGCCAGGTTGCATGAGTCTCTATGGGTACACATACATATAATGATTTTGGTGGTGTTGGGAGGGATGTGACATATGTTTTGTGTGAATGGGGATAAGGTTAGGTCACGATAGGGACAGGCATCATTCATTTGCCACCTTGAACCCTGGAACGGTGAGGTTCTTAAGGGAAGGGCTGGATGTGTAGTGTGGCGGAGGTGTTCTCCGCAGTAGAATTTAGGTACTATGACATCACCGCTTAAGAGTTTGACCTGCCTTGTAAAGACCTATTAATCTGTCCACGGGAGAACCGCACCCATCAAGATGGAAACAGACGTTGGATAGAAGAAAGTTGGGACTGAGGTTGTGAGGGTGAACCCGCTCCAGATGCCTTGGAGGCGGGCCATACCTGAAGATCGGCAGAACTACCGAGAGACTGTGGGGGTGTGGTCACTCCAAAGTGGGGGTGGCCGACACCAAGAGACTGTCAAAGAAAGGCCAGTTAAAGACTGTAAGGGTGAACCCGCTCCAGAATTGGGGGGGACGAAGATACCTGAAGATCGGCAGTATTACCTAGAGACTGTGGGGGTGTGGTCACTCCAAAGTGGGGGTGGCCAACACCAAGAGACTGTTATAGAAAGGTAAAGACTGTAAGGGTGAACCCACTCCAGAATTGGGGGGGGGGGACGAAGATACCTGTAGATCGGCAAAATTACCGAGAGACTGTGGGGGTGTGGTCACTCCAAAGTGGAGGTGGCCGACACTAAGACTGTTAAAGAAAGACCAGTTAACCAAGAGACTGTGGGTGTGTGGTATCCTAAAGATGTCAAGAAGAAGACGGTGTATCCTGTGGACGGAGGAGTAGGTTACGGTGAAGGGCAGGTCGGAGGAAGCTGGATTGGGGATGTCTAAGTACCTAAAGATCAGTGTGCACTACAGTTCTTCCTGAACTTCCACCAAAGATGGGGTTGAAGGGGGGCAAACATATCTCAACCCGTTCCCCCATTATATTGTCGTATTATATTCCGACAACAGGGGGATTGTTGAGGAACGGTTGAGACGTGTGCATGTATATCCATGCATGCCTGCAAACACGTGCGGGCATGTATGGTATATATATGCATACATTAACCACCGCATCATGGGGTGATGTGCGCAGATGTGCCCAGCATCTGCGCACGTCTGCCCATGATGATCCCCAGGGGCTCATGGTGGCCCCTGTGGGAAATATGTGGTCCCTGGAAGCTGTGCCCCCTTATAATCCCCCTTATATTAGTATATATATGTGCCCCCTTATATGTGTCCCCTTATAGTTAGTATATATTTCCTGTATGACCGTGTATATATTGGCCCTGTATGGCAAGTGGGGACATATGCATGTCCCCTGTATGTGATGCCCCAGATATATGCGAGGGTGTGTGTATATATAGATATGTGTGTATGTATTTGCACACGTATCTATGTATATACACTTATGTCAGCATGACAGTATGTATGTGGGCTTATTGCTGCCCATTCATACCCCCGGTTTTGTATGTGTTTATAGATGTGCCCCAAGCATCTGTGGATATATATATATGGGCCTATAACTGCCCATGTATGCCCCAGGTTTATAATGAGTATATATGGGTATATAGATGCGCCCCAAGTATCTATTTACATATATATACTTAAATGCCCCCCAGAGGGACAGCGTTTAGCCAGTTCCTGCAGATGGCTGGTGACTTCAAAGGCTAAGCAGTTGCCTTTTGTTGATTTTATCAGCATAGTTACTTATGTTTGGGACATGGCTGGGTGTGTGGTGTTGCTAGCCTCAGGGGGCCAACTGGCAGTCCTGAGTGCAGGTATACGTCACAGTGACACTATGATGTCACATCCCTGAGGAAGGAGGAGGGGGGCTGGTTTTGGGCTATAAAGCCCCAAACAGGGCTGAGGCACGGTCTCTTGCAACCAGACTAGATTAAGAGACGCATGGGAGAGAGGAGCTCCATGATGACCACCTAGATAAGGCCTAAGTATCACCCCTGGTCCTGTAACCCCTATATTTCCCTGATGTGCACCTTGGGCCCTGATTCAACCCCTATCCCACCAACGATTAACCCTTTCCCTGCCAGGCATTCACCCTGGCTACCCTTGCCCCTGAAACCCCTGAAATACCCTTTCCCTACCCTGATTAACCCCTGGTGGTAACCCCTGCTTAAACCCTGCCACACACCCCCCCTCACTGTACACTTGCAGGGTATTTAGCCCCTGCATTGCTGTACAGTTCTGATATTATCCCCTTTGTTAACCCTTTGTGTTTGTGGTTTACTTACACCCCTGTAAGACCACCGGTAACCCTCGTCGTACCCCGTAGGGACAGTGATTAGTCAGGCGGGTGGGTTACTGATATTTGTGTGTATGAATGTATTATTGCAATGTATAGATAGTGTGTGGGGTGGAATTTGGGATTGTGCTGTGTAGTGTAGTTAGGCTTGTATTGTGTTTATGGTAGTACTGTTTCTTTACTGCGGTGTGTACGTCTATATGTATATATATTCATATCCATTGATCCATGAATATGTATAGATATTAGCGTATTGCTAGACGTGTATAATTGTATTGTGTAATACAAGCTGATTTCATTAGCTGGAAGTACTAGCTTCAAGTACTACATTAAGTACTAGTAAAGAGATATTGCAGGAGACTGAGGAGACTCAAGAGATACTGCAAGAGATTGGCTTAGAGTCTCCAACTGGCTCATCTGTGTTGTTTTTGCTGATCATTGCTTGAGAAGAGGTAAGGAATTTGGTCAGCTGTTTGCTATTGTGCGTTTGCTAATGAGCCTAGCTCACTAAGGTGTTACATTTGTTGCTGGGGGCGGAGCTTGGGAAGCAGTGTGTGTATATATAGAGACAGACTCATTAGCTGGCCTAATTCATTAGCTGGAAGTACTAGCTTCAAGTACTACATTAAGTACTAGTAAAGAGATATTGCAGGAGACTGAGGAGACTCAAGAGATACTGCAAGAGATTGGCTTAGAGTCTCCAACTGGCTCATCTGTGTTGTTTTTGCTGATCATTGCTTGAGAAGAGGTAAGGAATTCGGTCAGCTGTTTGCTATTGTGCGTTTGCTAATGAGCCTAGCTCACTAAGGTGTTACATTTGTTGCTGGGGGCGGAGCTTGGGAAGCAGTGTGTGTATATATAGAGACAGACTCATTAGCTGGCCTAATTCATTAGCTGGAAGTACTAGCTTCAAGTACTACATTAAGTACTAGTAAAGAGATATTGCAGGAGACTGAGGAGACTCAAGAGATACTGCAAGAGATTGGCTTAGAGTCTCCAACTGGCTCACCTGTGTTGTTTTTGCTGATCATTGCTTGAGAAGAGGTAAGGAATTCGGTCAGCTGTTTGCTATTGTGCGTTTGCTAATGAGCCTAGCTCACTAAGGTGTTACATTTGTTGCTGGGGGCAGAGCTTGGGAAGCAGTGTGTGTATATATAGAGACAGACTCATTAGCTGGCCTAATTCATTAGCTGGAAGTACTAGCTTCAAGTACTACATTAAGTACTAGTAAAGAGATATTGCAGGAGACTGAGGAGACTCAAGAGATACTGCAAGAGATTGGCTTAGAGTCTCCAACTGGCTCATCTGTGTTGTTTTTGCTGATCATTGCTTGAGAAGAGGTAAGGAATTCGGTCAGCTGTTTGCTATTGTGCGTTTGCTAATGAGCCTAGCTCACTAAGGTGTTACATTTGTTGCTGGGGGCGGAGCTTGGGAAGCAGTGTGTGTATATATAGAGACAGACTCATTAGCTGGCCTAATTCATTAGCTGGAAGTACTAGCTTCAAGTACTACATTAAGTACTAGTAAAGAGATATTGCAGGAGACTGAGGAGACTCAAGAGATACTGCAAGAGATTGGCTTAGAGTCTCCAACTGGCTCATCTGTGTTGTTTTTGCTGATCATTGCTTGAGAAGAGGTAAGGAATTCGGTCAGCTGTTTGCTATTGTGCGTTTGCTAATGAGCCTAGCTCACTAAGGTGTTACATTTGTTGCTGGGGGCGGAGCTTGGGAAGCAGTGTGTGTATATATAGAGACAGACTCATTAGCTGGCCTAATTCATTAGCTGGAAGTACTAGCTTCAAGTACTACATTAAGTACTAGTAAAGAGATATTGCAGGAGACTGAGGAGACTCAAGAGATACTGCAAGAGATTGGCTTAGAGTCTCCAACTGGCTCATCTGTGTTGTTTTTGCTGATCATTGCTTGAGAAGAGGTAAGGAATTCGGTCAGCTGTTTGCTATTGTGCGTTTGCTAATGAGCCTAGCTCACTAAGGTGTTACATTTGTTGCTGGGGGCGGAGCTTGGGAAGCAGTGTGTGTATATATAGAGACAGACTCATTAGCTGGCCTAATTCATTAGCTGGAAGTACTAGCTTCAAGTACTACATTAAGTACTAGTAAAGAGATATTGCAGGAGACTGAGGAGACTCAAGAGATACTGCAAGAGATTGGCTTAGAGTCTCCAACTGGCTCACCTGTGTTGTTTTTGCTGATCATTGCTTGAGAAGAGGTAAGGAATTCGGTCAGCTGTTTGCTATTGTGTGTTTGCTAATGAGCCTAGCTCACTAAGGTGTTACATTTGTTGCTGGGGGCGGAGCTTGGGAAGCAGTGTGTGTATATATAGAGACAGACTCATTAGCTGGCCTAATTCATTAGCTGGAAGTACTAGCTTCAAGTACTACATTAAGTACTAGTAAAGAGATATTGCAGGAGACTGAGGAGACTCAAGAGATACTGCAAGAGATTGGCTTAGAGTCTCCAACTGGCTCATCTGTGTTGTTTTTGCTGATCATTGCTTGAGAAGAGGTAAGGAATTCGGTCAGCTGTTTGCTATTGTGCGTTTGCTAATGAGCCTAGCTCACTAAGGTGTTACATTTGTTGCTGGGGGCGGAGCTTGGGAAGCAGTGTGTGTATATATAGAGACAGACTCATTAGCTGGCCTAATTCATTAGCTGGAAGTACTAGCTTCAAGTACTACATTAAGTACTAGTAAAGAGATATTGCAGGAGATAGTCAGGAGGTAGGCTGGAAGGTGGAAACAATACAAAAAAAAGGTAAGATTTGTTTGATTTAAAGTTACAAATTATTATTATTATTATTATTATTTTTTTTTTTTCTCCTCTTTAAAATGGCAGACTTCGTTCAGTGCAGGAATTGTTGTGCATTTATTTCATGTTCCACTCTTTGGAGATTCGGATGCTGTCAGATCTGTAGACAGTTCTCCTTACTGCAGCAGGAAATTGCATTTTTGAAAGCTGAAATATTTAAATTATCTGTTAAACAAACTCCAGCTAGGACTGCTGCAATGCCACTGCCACAGAGGACCCCCAGAAATGGCAGATGGGTTACTGTAGGTTCTGGAAGTCTTAGAGTGGTGGATAGAAGACATGTCTCACAGTCGGTGGTTCTCCATAATTCATTTGCAGCACTCTCAGAATGTAAGGACAACATGGATATGGACTCAAGCACAGAGGGTGTGAAACCATTGACTCCTATGTCTAATGTATGCAACAAAAAAGATAAAGTGAAGTCTCAAAGGAAGCAGCTGTTGCTGGGTGATTCAATCATAAAAAGTGTGGAGCTTAAAGAAAATGGTTTTGTGAGATGTCTCCCTGGGGCTACTGCTAGAAGAGATAGAAGACGTATTATTAATATTGTTAAGCAAGCAAAGCAGGAAGGGGACGTGGATGTTCTTGTCCATCTAGGGACAAATGACCTGGCTTGCAATGAAGTGTCAGAGGTGAAAAAATCTTTTATCACACTTGGTAATGACGTACAGGATTTTGCATCCACCATTTCATTTTCTGAAGTTCTGCCTGTGCATAATGTTCAGAATGATAGGCAGAGGCACATAAAGGAGTTCAACATATGGCTTGGTAAATGGTGTCAAGAGCAAGGATTTGGCTTTGTTTCTCATGATAGCTCTACTTGGAATAGAAAGGAACTGTACAAAAAAGATCGTTTGCATCTTTCTCTCAAAGGAACAAATGTACTTAGTGAACAACTCCAAGAATTTGCGAAAGAGTATTTAAACTAGGAAGGGGGGGCAAAAGAGTGAAAATAAAAGAGTCCATTTGCCCCCCGAAACAATGCCAGAACAGGTCAGAAGCACAGAGGTTAAGAAATGATAAGCTCAGAGTCCTGTCTACAAATGCTCGCAGTTTAGGTAAAAAAATCAATGAACTTGATTCAATAATGGCATCTGAGAATGTAGATTTAGTGGCTGTTACGGAGACATGGTTTATTGAAAGAAATGACTGGGACATAACCATACCAGGGTACTCTTTATACAGAAGAGACAGAGAAGGCAAGAAAGGAGGAGGAGTGGCCCTGTATGTGAAAGATAGCATTAAATCTAACCTAATACAAGTTGGTGAGGCCAACATAGAGTCAGTTTGGGTTACGTTGCAGTTTGCTAACCATGCAGTAACTCGTGTAGGTGTGATATATAGACCACCTGGTCAAGTTAAAGAACTAGATGATCTACTAGTTGAAGAAATAGCTAAAATGACAATGAAAGGAGAAGTTATCATTATGGGAGATTTCAATCTCCCAGATATAAACTGGAAAACCAAAATAGCAAGTTCTACCAGGAGTACAGATATTCTAAATTCCCTACTGGGGTTATCTCTACAACAAGTGGTTGAGGAGCCAACCCGGAGGGAGGCCATTTTGGATTTGGTATTCACAAACGGGGATTCGGTATATGATGTCATTGTAGGCGAAACCTTGGGAACTAGTGATCACCAGTCAGTGTGGTTTAATATAAGAACTGTGAAAGAGTCCCACCACACAAAAACAAAAGTTTTAGATTTTAGAAAAACAGACTTTTCAAATATGAAATTAGTCATAAATGAGTCCTTATCAGACTGGAACGGATTACATGGAGTCCAGGAGAAATGGGACTACTTAAAAGGTGCATTATTGAAGGCAACAGAAAATTGCATTAGACTTGTCAGTAAAAGCAAAAAAAGGAGGAGACCACTGTGGTACTCAGCAGAAGTGGCCCAAATCATTAAAAATAAAAAGCTAGCATTTTGTAATTATAAAAAAACCCAGAGCAATGAAGATAAGGAAATCTACAAGATTAGGCAGAGAGAGGCCAAGCAAGTTAAAAGAACCTCTAAAGCGCAGGCAGAAGAAAAACTAGCTCAGTCTATGAAAAAAGGGGATAAGACATTCTTCAGATATATAAATGAAAAAAGGAAATTAAAACAAGGAATAACTAAATTAAAAACAAAGGACGGAAGGTATGTAGAAGAGAATAAAGGGCTAGCCGACTGCCTTAATGAATACTTCTGTTCAGTTTTTACAAAAGAAAAAGGAGAAGGACCTCCACTAGAAAGAATGACTAATAAATCGTTTGATGCATGTATCTTTACAGAGGAAGATGTTCTAAGTTTGCTGTCTAAGGTGAAGACAAATAAGTCACAGGGGCCTGATGAGATACACCCAAAATTATTAAAAGAGCTTAGTGGTGAGCTGGCAAAACCGTTAACAGATTTATTTAACCAATCATTAGTAACAGGAGTCGTCCCGGAAGATTGGAAATTGGCTAATGTCGTGCCCATTCACAAGAAAGGTAGTAGGGAGGAATCGAGCAACTATAGACCAGTGAGTCTGACATCAATAGTAGGCAAATTAATGGAAACCCTATTAAAGGATAGGATTGTGGAACATCTAAAATCCCATGGATTGCAAGATGAAAAACAACATGGGTTTACTTCAGGGAGATCATGTCAAACAAATCTTATAGATTTTTTTGACTGGGTGAATAAAATAATAGACGGTGGAGGTGCAGTAGACATCGCATATCTAGATTTTAGTAAGGCTTTTGACACTGTCCCACATAGAAGACTTATCAATAAACTGCAGTCATTGAGCATGGACTCCCATATTGTTGAGTGGATTAGGCAGTGGCTGAGTGACAGACAACAGAGGGTGGTAGTCAATGGAGAACATTCAAAACAAGGTCATGTTACCAGTGGGGTTCCACAGGGATCTGTACTGGGACCGATTTTGTTTAATATCTTCATAAGTGATATTGCAAAAGGCCTCGCTGGTAAGGTTTGTCTTTTTGCTGATGACACAAAGATAGGTAACAGGGTTGATGTTCCTGGAGGGAAACGCCAAATGGAAAAGGATTTAGGAAAACTAGAAGAATGGTCAGAATGGTCAGATAAGTGCAAGATAATGCACCTGGGGCGTAAAAACCCAAAGGCAGAATATAGAATATTTGACACAGTCCTGACCTCAGTATCTGAGGAAAGGGATTTAGGAGTAATTATTTCAGAAGACTTAAAGGTGGGAAGACAATGTAATAGAGCAGCACGAAATGCCAGCAGAATGCTTGGATGTATAGGGAGAGGTATAAGCAGTAGAAAGAGTGAAGTGCTTATGCCGCTGTACAGAACACTGGTGAGACCTCACTTGGAGTATTGTGCGCAGTACTGGAGGCCATATCTCCAGAAGGATATAGATACTCTAGAGAGAGTTCAGAGAAGAGCTACTAAACTAGTACATGGATTGCACGATAAAACTTACCAGGAAAGGTTAAAGGACCTTAATATGTATAGCTTGGAAGAAAGAAGAGACAGAGGGGATATGATAGAAACTTTTAAATACATAAAGGGAATCAACTCGGTAAAGGAGGAGAGCATATTTAAAAGAAGAAAAACTACCACAAGAGGACACAGTTTTAAATTAGAGGGGCAAAGGTTTAAAAGTAATATAAGGAAGTATTACTTTACTGAGAGAGTAGTGGATGCATGGAATAGCCTTCCTGCAGAAGTGGTAGTTGCAAATACAGTGAAGGGGTTTAAGCATGCATGGGATAGGCACAAGGCCATCCTTCATATAAGATAGGGCCGGGGGTTATCCATAGTATTCAGTATATTGGGCAGACTAGATGGGACAAATGGTTCTTATCTGCCGACACATTCTATGTTTCTATGTTTCTATGTAATATTCCTTATTGTTCATAATGCAGTGTATGGTGTTTTTAGTAGTCGCTGCCGTAGTATAGTGTTAGTAAGGCGCATGCAGCTAGCATAGTGATCAGTGTAAAGTATAGCAAAGGTATTGTGTGTTATTATTATATAAAGGCATAAATGGGCGGAGTTATCACTAGATGGCTCCTCCCATTTATGAATATTAATTATCAATATTTGCATAAATATTGGTGATTAATATTCTCCCTTTACAATTAGCATAAGTGTTGAAGGGGTTTTCTGAGATTTACATGTTCATGGTCTCAGCATAGGTCATTAATATCAGATTGGTGGGAGTCCAGCTCCCAGGACCACTGCCAATCAGCTATACGAAGAGGCCACAGTGGTTCATGAGCGCTTAGGCCTCTTCCTAGGCCATGTGACATCTCGTTCATCAGTCATATATGTGCCTATGTGCAGCTCAGCACCATTCAAGTGAATAGGGCTGAGCTGAGATACCAAGCACAGCCACTATCAAATGTATGGCATTGTGCTTGGTAAGCTGAAAGGTGGCCGCGGTGCTGACTGGAGCGCCACTGAGCACCACAGCTTTCTCAAACAGTAGTGGAACCTCGCTGATCTCATATTGATGACCTATCCTGAGGATAGGTCATCAATATGTAAATCCCAGAGAACCCCTTTAATATCTGCATGCCTAGTGATCTAGGCTAGAGAAGGGGCTTAAATATTTTAAGGGTCACATGGACCAGGCATATTTTTTGCAGCTCCTCTGACTGATAAAATTAAAACTCAATTTTATTGCAATATTTTAAAAAAACACATATTACTTGGGAGCAAGTGTTTAAAACTTAGGAGTTAATAATTTCAGGGTCAATTGCCACATTTATTTGAACACTACCAGTGCCTCTTGTACCTAAATATCCTAGTGTTTTATAATAAACAATCTCTTACTCCAGAGAATTGATTACTGGGCCCCCTGACTAACTCCTGCCTAAACTCTAAATATTGCAATAAAATTGAGTTTTAATTTTATCAGTCAGAGGAGCTGCAAAAAATACGCCTGGTCCATGTGACCCTTAAAATATTTAAATTTATGGTAAGCAAGCGGCGTAGCAACTCCTCTGAGGGAATTCTTTGTTTGTTACTGTTATCAGAGAAGGGGCTTGACACCCACATCTCTAGAGGGAAAAATTCAGAGAGAAATGGCCATACTGGTTCAAGCAGAGAGAGAGAGAGAAGTGACAATGTGTTACAAAGTGGTATTCACAAGCATGTCTCTGAACACAAGCATGTAGATTCATACACAAAATGATACCACCAGCTAAGACTAGAAATGATAGATCTGTGTTCTTTTGCCTTCAGCGACATCTATCGGAAGCAAACATCCACCATATGCACCCGATGTTGTATGCATTGGGTGCATATAGAAATACAGTCATATAGAAATATCAGTACAGCTCCGAAGAACTATTCTGGCTCCATATTTAGAACCAATCCTATACAAACAGAATAATGAGTCAAATACATGAATGATATCTAAATGTTAAATACACAAAAATATATGTTTACGTCTGTGTTTCATCCTGATATTTTTTGCCAAAGAGCAGCAAATCAGTGGAAAGTAAAGTGGGAAAAAAAAAAAAACGCAAAACCATCTCATAACTTTCCTCTAATGAGATCCATTTTTGTAAGATATACATACGGGTTGCCATGCTTTTAATTTGTTTTTCCATATTGAGCAAGGTGGATTAGTGGGTAGTTAAAGAGCCTCTGTCAGCATGATCAACCCTACTAAAGCAGGCATACTGCCTGGTAGAGTTAACCATGCTCATTAAAACAATACCTTTCTTTCGCAGAAACAGTTGCAGAAATATCTGCATTTTTATTTTATACTTATGCAAATGAGCATGTTGGAGCACCAGGAGACGGGGCTGAATCCTTGGAGCATTGCTTATGTAACACCATGTGCTCTGCACACTTCCTAATACCCTTGATTGACAGGGTTAGACAGAATGCTGAGGGCAGAGCTGTGTCCCAGAGATGTACCCTAGCATGTACGTATCATATACACTACTTACTATCTCCTTACCATGTTGAGAATAGAGGTTTTCTATGCTTATAAAACTAATACATATTACTGGTTTATTCAAGGGCACTATTTATAATTTTAAAGACACCAGTAATATGTATTAGTTTTCTAAGTATACAAAACCACTTTTCTCAGTATAATAAGGCTATAGAAGTTTATTATGGGTTAAATGAGGGAGAAAAAATATAACTGAAAAACATCTTGGCCTTCTAAATGCAAGGCTGACCACTTACCTCCATACTACAGCCTTATTGTATTCACAAGAGTGGTTGTCTATACTCAATTATATATTGTGCCTGTGAATTAACCAGTAATATGTATATACTTTCTAAGCATAGAAAACCTCTATTATCAACATGTTAAGGCTATAGTAAGTAGTGTATATGATATGTTGGAGTTGGAGTTTCAACTACACTTTCAAGCTCCTGCAATTTATTTTTCCTCAATTCAAAACAATCAGTATATTCATCTGGGTTTTCAAATGAAAAAAATATTATTTTTATGGTATTCCCATTTTTAGTCCTCTTCTTGCCATCTCCCCTCTTCTGGACCCAGCAGCAGGGTTAAGAGCTGTCCAGAAATTTCGGGACAGTCAGTAAAAATTTGTGACTTTTTTCCTGTGTCCGTGAAAAAAAATTGATGTGTCTGTGATTTTTTTTGAGGCTGGTGGTACTTCACTAGATGGTGGTACTGGTGGTACTTCACTTATTTTTGTGGTAATTATGATAATTTTACAGCTCAGAGTCACAGCAAATGCTGGTTATTATTTCTTATCAATATATTGAGCTATAGACATATATTACTTATAGTGGCACAGTTATTAAAGTTGGCGTTTTAGATGCTGGTCTTAATAAGACCCTGCGCTGGTGGTGGATCTGGTCTCTTCATACCATTGGCGGATCCACCGCCGCTTCAAAATGTAAGACAGGTTCCTAGCTGTCTTACATTTAGACTATTTTATACACCTAAACCAGGTGTAGAAAATGATGAATGAGACCTGGCATGATCGGAAAAAGTCACAGATTGCGGCACAAAGGACCCTTGAACCACAATCTGCACCAGAAATACACCTAATTTAGGAGTATTTCTGTTTAATAAATGACCCCCGTAATTTTTATCCTTCATTATGATTTTCTAATTTGTTTGTAAATAATGGTGATTTTGGGATAAATTGTCCCGAAAAAAGAAATATTCTGGTTGGTAACCCTGCCCAGTGGTAACAATCATAGCTGGGTTCAGAACCGTACACATAAGCAGAGCTTCCTGTACTTTGTCAACCTGGCAACTGAGAATATTTTATAGAACAAATGTCAGTGGAGTGGTCCAAGATTATGTCAGTCACCTTGTAACTTAATAGTCTGTGTTTGTTTCTGTGGAGCTGGGTTAATACCCCTTGTGCATGCCTGTCAAAATTAATTGTAGTCAAGTAAAATAAAACCTGCTCTTCTGTCAGTGGCCGAAATTCCGTGTGCAGTGATGTATGACATCACCACGCCGGCCGGCGTGATGGCATAACCTCTCGCCACACGAGATTTTTTGCGCTAGATCTAAAAGCAAGATGGTGGCCGGCCCATAGCGAGCAAATAGAGGCCTCTACATAACTTTGGCGCTTGGTTCAGGCGGCCGCACAAAATGGTTTAAACTGTGCAATCTCCCTTGCTGGTGTAGTTTAAGACCATTTTCCACGCCATAAACTGGCATAGAAAATGGTAAATGAGATGGGCCCGCCCATGCCACGCCCTATTTTCCACCACCTTGGAAAAGTGCCATGAGCGGGAAAAAGTTGCGGATTATGCTAAAAAAAAACTTTGTGACAAGCTCTGCCTCTTAAATACGCCAAAAAGTGGCGTATATTTCTTAATAAATGACCCCCTTGTTCTTTTTCCTTAAAAAAACATTAGTCCAATTGCAGTGTCCCACTGAAGAGAAGCTAAACACTGCAAAAGGGGTTAAAATTTATTTTTGCATGGTATATACATTTACTGTATAAGGCTACTTTCACACTAGCGTTTTCATTTCCGCCATTGAGATCCGTCATAGGATCTCAATAGCGGAAGAAAACACTTCAGTTTTGTCCCCATTCATTGTAAAAGGGGACAAAACTGAACTAAACCATTTGGTTGTGCAATGAGCAGGACACTGGGTCATTGGGGCTGCTATGCAGTGGGTCAGATTTAGGTGTAACTAAGTTCGTGACGCCAGTTGCAGCTTGCGCAGGTACTGTAAAAGGGCCCTTTAAGATGGTATAGCTCATGTACTTAGGTTAGGAAGGCCAGCGGGGGATATTGTCTCTGTATTGTGTCAACGGTGTCTCCTACCTTAGTACGGCTGGACTCCTGTATCCTGGCTCACATGCAACAAAATGAGTGTTGTAAATAGGAGTAATGGAGGAATGATGGAATTCCACACAGAGAATAGAGTCCAACTTGTTTTTACTTGAGGTTATCTTATGCAGCTCTAGATCCATACAATTATACAGCAATAGTTTAGGGTCCCAGCAGGTATTGGCAATATGTGGCAGGAATTATATCTATATCTGGCATCTGGACATACGCCTTTAAGAATCTGGCAGGTATCTGTCTTCTGCTCTGTCTTGGGTTCTGCTTGGTTTGGGCCTGACTAGCTATGGAGGTACTTATCTTCTCCTTGTATTTGGAATCTGTACTTACAGGACTGCTCGCAGGGAACGGTGGTTTCTTCCTGGAGATCTAGTAGTTCTGAAGTGGCTGCTTTGTTTGTCATCCAGCTGAGGTAAGGAACTCAGGCTGGGAAGGTTGCTTTGGGCCTCAGGTTAGGCCTGAATCCTTGGTTGGGATCCCTGTTTTCTGGGAGCTCCTATTCACACAGCCTACCCCAACAGGGGTGGCTGGTACACACACCCTAGAACTTTCTGTCCTCCCTCTGAAGTAAGAGTGGGCACATTCCACTTCTCCTCAGATGGGGGAAGCTAGCCTGGAATGGTATATTCCAGTCTAGGTATACTAACTTTCCTACAGACTATGTGCTACATACTGCTGCCACCTGCTGGTGTACATGGGAATTACAGCAAATATATAAAATATAGACATAGACATGGTAATGCACATTGTGATTACATCAGATGGAAATACCTTAACAATTGACATTATTGTAGCCAGGTGACAGAGTTTTAGTGACATACTCTGGGATGTTACAGTTGCGTCCCCATCGCGGACAGACTAACGCTGCAAGCAGCGTTTTTCTGTCCGCGATGTGGTGCAGAGCAAGACGGATACGTCATGACACACAATGTAAGTCAATGGGGACAGATCCGTTTTCTCTGACACAATAGACAACGGATCCGTCCACCATTGACTTTCAATGGTGTTCATGACTGATCCGTCATGGCTATATAAGACATAATACAACCGGATCCATTCATGATGGATGCCTACGGTTGTATTATTGTAACGGAAACGTTTTTGCAGATCCATGACGAAAGTAGCCTTAGTTGTATGCAAGGCTTATTCACATCCACCACTAGATGGGGCTGGTGTCACCCTTTCTATATAAAGAGGAGGAGTATTCTAGAAACATGCCAGTCTAGTCTAGTTTCTAAGTCAGTGTGTCAGTCTAAGAGCAAGGAGAGAGAGAGCACATGTTAAGAATCCAAGCCAAAAGTAAAGCCAGTCCTGGTTCAGATACCAGCCACAGCAAGGCCAGAAAATAACTTTGCACAGTCTGAAATCATGCCAGATGTGGAAGAGGAGATGTAGAAAGAGGTTCATTGGAGAATTGCTGTCTGAAAAGGACCACTGTCTCCATAGCCTTGTGTCAAGGAGTTTAAGGACATATACTTGAGTAGCAGATTGATCACCTGCATGAGAAAATATCCCCATCCCGCAGAGGACATTATGGAAGCGTACACTGTAAGTATGGCAACCTATAAAAAAGGTACAGAGCATGGTCTGACTTTAGGGTCCATCCCGTGGAGGAGAAGATGGCCACTTTTCTCTGTGGGCATCTCCTTCTCCCTGGCCGTGAGCTGTTCAATCACAGTGGATCGCATCACAGCTATTGAGAAAAAAAAGGTCACCTTCTCCCTGTCTGTGAGGCAGTACACTGGTCCTCTTTAAACCTAGAACTTCAGTAAAGAACTGTTCTACTGCAACATTTCCTTATCATAGCCTCCTTCTGTGCTGCACAGGACCCTGCCTTGCACCTCACATTTCATCACCATCAAAGGCACCCCAAACCACCATCAGGTAGGAGAACTGGGGAGCATCAGATTGAATATTAACTGTGACCACCATTTTTGCTACAATCACTCTTCTCTCCTCTCCTTGCTGCATTAATTTCTGGTGTCATGAACAGGGTCTTATTCTTTGTGCCTATCTATGAACCTTCTTTTGAGTGTATGGGCTACTTCCATCTTTATTGCCCTGAAATACTGTCTCTGTGGTAAAATAACTGTATGTTGGAAATCTGCAAGATCCCTAACACGTGTGCAGCATCAAAAGTTGAGAACTACCATTGTTTGCCGTCAGTAAAAGGACTACTTGCTACTAAGCAGAGAAGAAGCAGCCTGTCTGAGTTAGAGCTTGTAACAGGCAGTGGGTTTGGACCCACTGTACCAACCACCCAGTTTGGCTTAGGGCTAATTCTAAAGGCATTATCCTGGCATTCCCTGGGTATTTACCCTTTAACCATTGTACAGTCTTCTAGACTTCTGCAGGAGAACTGCCGGGCTGCTGTCTCTTGAGATAGTCCCACTGTGGTTGGCAGCTAACCCATGGGGGTCAGAGACACCAGTGCAAGGCACTACAGGTCAGGCAATATGTGTAGTCTGGAGACAGTTCTAGGTTAGGACAGGCAGCATACAAGTGTATCCATGAGATGAGACAAGTCCAAAGTCACTGCAGGAGGCAGTAGAGCAATTTGAGAAACAGCCTGAGATCAGAGGAGGGTAGAAGTCAGTCGGTTGTCAGGCTGGAATATGGTACACAGGTAGTCAGACAGAGAGGGCACCTTAAAGAAACGGGGAGTGCACATGCCCTAAAGATGGTCTGGAGGACTTCTTAACACAGCGCAGGTCACAGCCTGCAGGGGACACTGAAGATCTGGTGGTGAGTAGAGGGGAGTGAGTGGTTCCCAGCCGCTGGCCTAAGAGAAGAGGAGTGAGTACCATGCTGTCTGTGCCCACTTGGAAGAGCAGGACAGAGGGGTGCACAGGCCACCACTGTAACAGAACTGGAGGGAAGCCAGCAGCAGATGACATCGCCTCCAGAGTGGCCCATGTTGAGGAAACAGTTCTTTTAACCCCTCCAGTTTTCAAAACCATGCTGCAAACCATGTGGCTAGACAAAGCCAAAGATGAAAAGGCATACAAAGAAGAGCTTGCCAAGCTCACTTTAGACTACTCTGTTGAGAATTTGCCCCATCCGGATAGGAGACGAGGGGTTGTTATCTTCTTCTCCATGGAAAAAGGATATGGCTTTCTTCAGGACACAGAAACCATCCGAGATTAGTTTGCCAGCCGCTGCGCTGTCAAGTGGATCTACCTCCAGGAGCAGTTACACAACCTCCACCCAGGGGATGTGGTGGACTTCACCACTACTACACCTAGGGTGGCCACTGGCTTCACCCAAGAAAGCCGGACCTTACCGGCCACGCTCCCAACTGATAAACCACGCCCGCATAAGTGAAGCCACGTCCCCCCCCCCCCCATTGCCAGCCGGGGGAAAAAATGGGTGGAGGAGAGGGAAAAATTTTCTGAGGGGAAGGTGAGCTGGGGGCAGCTGGGGTGCTTCTATCCCCCTCAGTCAGCCACAGGAACTCATGTCTGCAGCTCTAGTGACTGACTGGGGGTGAGAGAAGCCTCAGTCAGTTGCTGCAGCTCACACTCAGACAGCACAATGCTGCTGTCTAAGCATGAGCTACTGAAAGGGTGGACATCCCTGTGTCCATCTAGGTCCTGCGCCGGACGGATGACAGGGAACCAGAAAACCGGACTGTCTGGCCTAAAACGGGACATCTGGCCACCCTAACTACACCCATACTGACGGCCAGAGAGGTCTCTTTGTCAGAGTGATCATGAGACTGGCTTGGATGACATGCTAGACACTTCAGAAATAGTGTTGAGCGAACCGGAACTGTAAAGTTCGGGTCCGTACCGAACTTTGCGAGTTCAGGTACCCGGACCCGAACTTTGTCGGAAAACTTTGGGTTCGAGTTCGATGTTCGGGCATTTAATAAAGCTTTTGAAAGGCTGCAGGGCAGCCAATCAACAAGATTTTAAGCTGTGGGCACTTACAAGCCATCACAGCCATGCCTAGTAATGCAGACATCCCAACTTGCAAAAACTGGGCTAGTGTATATGATTAAAGGGATTCTGTCACCACCTATAAGCCCTGTGAGCTAAACACATGCTAATGTCCAGGGTAGCATTCTGATTTCTAAGGTGGCCTTATAAAAGCTATTTGTGGCTTTATTCTGTGGAAAAACAGGTTTTACTAACCTGTCAATCATTGAATTAAGGTGCCCAAGCAGGGGAGGTCTGTGGATGCATGGTGCCCGGCCGCACGCATCGCCGTTCGAGCCCAGAGCCGCCTTCTACTCCTCAGTGCCGCCTCTCCCTCCCTCCCCCTCCTCCCGCTTTGAGATCCTGCGCGTGCGCACAGGCTCAGCCTGATGCGCCGTTGTGGACTGCTGGCATCGGCTTCTTCTTGCACTGTGCGCACGCGTTGAGAAGGGGACACTGCTACAGGTTGCCGGAAAGGTTTACTGCGAGTAAACTAGAGATGGGAAGTTCGGATCTTTCACATGAATCGGTTCATTTGAATCAGTTCATTCAAATGAACCGATTCATGAATCGAATCTTCGGTTCATTCGCTGAGCTGACAAGAAGCAAGTGAACCGAAGCTTAGGTTGCGCAATGCGCATGCGGGGATGCTTCGATTCACTTGCTGACTCGCTGAGTCGGCTCTTGGTCTGAGTCAGAAGGTTTATTCTTTAAAACCCTGTGTGTAATTATCTACCCCACTGTAGGAAAAAAACAAGCTTCCAGGGGGTGTGAATTTAACACTGGGGTAAATAATATAATTAAAATGGAGGGTTAAATGTGTAAATGTATTTAAAAAAAAATACATCTCTCTCAATAGTTATATAGCTACTGAATGAGACAGAAGAAGGGATGCCTTTAACATATATATCTCCTTGAGAAGCCAATTTGACCCTAAAAGGTTAATTCAACCTGTAATCTAAACTCTGTCCTGTCACTTCTCTTATCTCTCTGCTGACTGCCCGCCTGTCCCTTAACCTTATCACTGCTGCAGCCTGGTCATCAGCCTCGGTGTAAACTGTTCGAGTGACTCACGGTTCTTTTAACTCAAAGAATCGAATGAGTCTCTAAGTCAGATCTTTAGATTCTTTTAACCTTTGACTCATTTGATTCTTAGACTCCCTCCTGTACAGTATGTGACTCAGAGCTGCTTGCCTGAGCTCTGATTGGTTGCAGGCCGGGGTGGGCGGGCAGGGGAGGGGCTGGCTTCCACTCTAAGATAAGATTACACTCCTTCCTCCCTGCTGCCAGCGTCTCTCTGCTCTGCTATCTGACTGAGCGGCTTCACACGGATCAGCTCAGTCAGAGGAATCGACTCCTCCGGTTCAGTGAACTGAATCCATTCAAAAGAACGATTTGTTCATGAACCGGACATCACTAGAGTAAACCTTTCCGGGATATATTGTTTCACATGCGGGCGTCAGGGAGCCGCTATCTAATAGCGGGAGACTCCCTGAACGTCCGGGAGACTTGAGATCCCTGAGTAATGGCATGGCTGTGATTGGCGGGTGCATCATGTGACTCAGCCTTTATACAAGCTGGATCACGTGTAGCACCGACCATCAGCTCTGAGTAGTGCAGGGAAAGGAAGCAGGCAGCTGAAGTGAGGGAGAGAGTTAGGAATCTGGCTATTTGTTTTGTGGGTGACCTATAATGATTTTTTGTGGGTGCAATACACCATCTTTGTACCCCTGACACAGAAATATAATAATTAATCTGGCTGTTAATTCTGTGGGTGACCTATAGGGATTTTTGGTGGGTGCAATGCACCATTTTTGTACCTCTGACACAGAAATATAATAGTTAATCCGTCTGTTAGTTCGGTGGGTGACATATACCCATTTCTGGTGTGAGATACATGTGCACTGTATACGTGACAGGAAAATTAATATAGTTAATCTGACTGTTAGTTCAGCCGGTGACATATACTCATTTTTGGTGTGAGGTACACCTGCACTGCATATGTGACAGGGAAATGAATATAGTTAATCCGTCTGTTAGTTCGGTTGGTGACCTCAAAGAATGAGGAGAACATCAAATAAGGGACGTGGCCCTGGTCGTTGTGCTGCTGGTGTTGGTGGAGCTCCTGTTGCAGGGAGAGGACGTGGTTGATCTGTGCCAGCTACACGCCCAAATGAAACACCTTCCTCAGGTGCATGTAGGCGACAGGAGGTTCAGCATCATTTTGTAGGCCCGAATATCAGTCTACGAATGGTGAGGCCAGAACGAGTAGAGGCGGTAGTAGATTGGATGGCTGACAGTGCCTCCAGTTCCTTCACATTGTCTCCCACCCAGTCCCCTTCTGAAACCGCAGAGTTGGCACCTGCAGCCCATGGGCATCTGTCTTTCACCTCACCCCCTTGCAAATCAGTCAAGCAGTCTGAGCCCCAAGTCATGCAGCAGTCTCTTATGCTTTTTGATGACTCTGCTGGCGGGGTTTCCGTGGGCCATCCACCTAGCCCTGCCCCAGAAGTAGAAAAGATTGAGTGCACTGATGTCTAACCAATTATGTTTCAGGATGTGGACATGGGAGAATCACCGCAGCACGTCTCTGATGATGATGACAAAACACAGGTGCCAACTGCTTCGGTTTTCTGCCGTGTGCAGACCGGCAAGGAGGGGAGGGGTGAAGAGTGGGTGGAAGATGATGTGGAGGATGATGAGGTCCTAGACCCCACATGGAATCAAGGTCATGTGGGTGACGTGTGCAGTTCAGAGGAAGAGGTCGTGGGTGGTCACACAGTGCCAGCCGCACAACAAAAGAGGGAGCAGGGTGCAAAAGCAGAGTGGCCGTCCCCTAGCCAGTATGCCTGCTACTGCCCACCGCACCCAGGGACCGAGCACACCAAAGGCAGCTCCAAGGAGTTCCCCGGTGTGGCAGTTCTTCAGACAATGTGCTGACGACAAGACACAAATGGTTTGCACGCTGTGCAATCAGAGCCTGAAGCGAGGCAGAAATGTTCTAAACCTGAGCACCACCTGCATGACCAGGCATATAAATGCAAAGCACGAGCTGCAGTGGAGTACACACCTGAAAAACCACAAAAGATCTCAGGCTCCTCTTGCTCCCTCTTCTACTGCGGTCTTGGCCTCTTCCTCCCCCTCTGGAGTGACAGTGGCACCCATGGAAGTGTTCAGCTGTCCATCCCCCAAACACTGGAGAGAAAGAGAAAGAACCCCCACGAACCCTGGGGGTGGCTGGGGGGATACAGAGGACACAGACGATACACCTCCCACAGAGGACAGCGTGTCATTGCTTCTGGGCAGCCTGGCACACATGAGCGACTACATGCTGCAGTGCCTGCTCAACGACCACCGAGTTGCCCACATTCTAACCAGAGTTGATTACTGGGTGGCCACCCTGCTGGATCCCCGCTACAAGGACAACGTGCTGTCCTTAATTCCGTCACTGGAGTGTGATCAGAAGATATGAAAGTACAAGAGCACGCTGGTAGACGCGCTGCTAATGGCATTCACACCTGACAGCGGGGGCTCAGTGGAAGCACAAGGCGAAAGCAGAGGAGGAAGAAGTCGTCAACGCAGCTGGGGCACCACCAGAAACTCAGAAGGGAGGGTTAGCATGGCCGAAATATGGAAAAGCTTTTTTAGCACGCCACAACAACCAGCACCACCAGCCGATACGGAACGTCTTAGCAGGAGGCGGCATTTCAGCAACATGGTGGAACAGTACGTGTGCACATGCCTACACATACTGACTGATGAATCTGCCCCATTCAACTTCTGGGTCTCCAAATTGGGCATATGGCCTGAGCTTGCCCTTTATGCCTTGGAGGTGCTGGCCTGCCCTGCAGCAAGTGTATTGTCCGAACGTGTGCTTAGCACGGCAGGGGGGGGGGGGTAATCACAGACAAGTGCAGCCGCCTGTCCACAGCCAATGTGGACAAGCTCACATTCATTAAAATGAACCAGGCATGGATCCCACAGGACTTGTCCATACCTTGTGCTGAGTAGACAAGTATACCGGCCGCACCCAGCCATTGTTATACTCCAGCGCACTTTCTCTTTGCATTCTCTTTTCTATTTCCCAATGTTTTGGGGTCTTCCCAAATTAATAAAAAACAAACAAAAAAAAAAAAACAGTGTTGGCTACCTCCTCCTCCACCGCCGCTTCCACCTACACTGCCATGTCCACCCCCTCATCAACCTCCTACTCCACTTTGACCTCCGCATACTAGTTCAAGATTTTTATTTTTTATTTTTTTCTATTCTATGTTATTTTAAGTCATTTTCCTGTCCACATTTGTTTGCAGGGCAACTGTCCTGCTCTTATCCACCATTTTGCTTCCTTTCCTAGCTTTTAGGAAATCTGGTTACACCCCTGGTTACACCCCTAGCTTTTACACCCCTGGCCATACCCCTGCTAGAAGGGGATAAAACACTTTTTTCTCCCAGGCTATGAGCTGAGCGCTGCGATTGGCCAGCACTCCAGCCTGGGAGAAGGAGACGTCGGCAGGCTCCTCCCAGTTGAGCCGAAAATCTGAAGATACTGGAGCCTATACCGAGAGAACGGAGCGGCGCCCAGGGATAATAGTAAGTGCAGGGAGATTCCTGGGCGCCGCTCTCCATGTCTGTATGCTTAGTTTAGATTTTTTATTGTAGTGAAAGGTCCTCTTTAACAGATATTGCTCTATTAAAGTCTGTACGTTTAGCTGCTGTGTTGTCATACCTTGATAATGATGAAGAGGAAGCAGGCAAGTTGGGTTCATGAAGCTCAAGCTGGGATCATTTCTCATCCAGGCTTGATCACTAATGAACCTGCAAAAGTATGAGAATGGAGGAAAGGATACGTTATAGTTTCTTTATTACCTTGAGCCTTGTTGTGCCCATTTCTCTTGCAGGCTGTATGGCAGTTTAGACATCACTGGGTTGACACCATGAGCGGTGTCGAGGAAGCTTAGTCCAGGTAGACGTGGGTCTGTCTTTGCCAACTCTATCTCCATGAGGAGGTCACTTAGATCTTGGAGCTTTCGATAGTCTTTGTTCCCTATTTTTGGAAAGTTTTGCAGTCTCTTGAATAGAGCGCTTTCTATGGCTTCAGAGCTACCATAGGCTTGCTTAAGTCTTGCCCATGCAGCAACAATACCTGCATCTGGGTAGTCAACATGTACTGTTCTTAGTCTTTTAACACGATCTGTAGATTCTGGTTCCACCTTATGAGCAAGTCAAGTTCCTCCTTAGTAGTAAGATTGAGATCAGCAATAGCAGCCTTGAAGGTTGATCTCTAGGCCCTGTAGCTCTCTGGACAGTCATCTAACTTTAAGAGGCTGGTGTTAATGAGCTCACGACGTACCATATATCTGGCAAAGTCATTCAAGTCTGATCTCTCACTCTTTGGTGCCGAAGTAACTTGTGGAACCCCTTGGGTGTGAAAGTTCTCTGGTGATATAGGGTGAGGTTTACCAGGGTAAAATGATTTTGCATGAGCGTTTAACTGAGGTGTAGTCTCTAAGGCTTGTGCTGGCTGTGGCTTGAGCTGCGGCTTATCACTGGAAGTCACCTTGTTGTTGGTGTAAGTTGATGTGGTTTGCTGCGTAGATGTACTTGCGTTGTAGACTTGAAGAGGCTTAGGCATATAGAGCTGAGAGGTCTCTGTATTGAGAGTCAGAACAGTGTTGTTAGTAGGAGGTAATGCCGAGTTCTGCCTTAAACTTAGCATTTTGCACTGCAAGATCCCTTTGTTGGTTCAATGCATCAGTCCTGGTCAGTTCTGATGAAGAATCCTCTATATTAGAGTCCTGCAGAAAGCTGAGTATTTTGCAGACAGTTGCTGGTAGCGTTCATACGCAGCAAATAGGCGATTTATAGAGTCTCTTAATTCAGCTGGTTGATCATTAAAGTGTGTCAAAACTGACATGCAGTGCGAGGTTCTGTCCCAGAGGTCTGACAGATTACTGGAGAACTCATATCTAGTGTCTTCATAGTTTTCTCTGAGTTTCTGTGTCGGTTTTATTTTACGTTTGAGTCTTACACTCTGTTCAGTAATATATGCATTATATGCCCACTGTACATCTGCTGGTTCAGAGGCATGATGTATCTGCATTGGTTAGGCCTTGTCTAGACATTTTTAAGGTTTTGTGAAAAATGGTACTGACTCTTTAAGAAAACGAACAGCAGCTTAGACTGGTGAGGTAACACAGTTCAATGTAGAGAAACAGTTTTCAACATTCATGTGAAGTGCAGTAAGCTTGTGCGACATGTGCTTTCACAAGATGACGGATGGCACTGAGCTTGATTGCAGATTAGGCACACACATATACACAGCAGGCTGTATGAATTCTATGCATCTTTTGACTATTCTGACTTCAATTGTTGTGATAGGGATCTATCCCTTGTAAGACCTCTATGCCTAGCCTGTATAAGCAGATATAATCACTGCGGACAATCCTCATCAGATAGCTGAACTCACCAATTCACCATGTTCATCCACAAAGTTGCTTTATTCTGTACATCAGACAACAGGATACAGCAAAATATTGGATCTCAGTATTATGCGGTCAAAAGATGATACTTTCTTTAGCGTACCATGCAGAATACATGTGTCCCTGTTACATGAGGCTTGTTAGCTGCATCCATGACACAGGAAGTGCTGTACTCCAGAAAAAAGGTGGAGCATTGCAAAGAAAATGAGTCATAGATCTCAGGGAAGGGAACGTGAAAAACAAGTGCATTACCAAAAGAGCATATAACTAACCATAGAAATAGCCATAGAAAATGGTACAAAGAATAAACTATATAAATTCCCATCTACAATAATGTAAATATCAACTGTGTAACAGCATATTTACTGACTTTATTCAAGCACAGCCCTTAAATGGTCCTCAACCTTCTATAAAAATTCTATGCTTCTTTGTAGTTAGTTTGTAGCAAAGGTGCTTTTCTAAGCAGCTTTACCTCACAGGAATGGTATCTTCCAGGAAAAGGATTCTTTCATGGCCTACTTGGCAGCTGCAAACATCAAACAGATCTTCTCTTTGTCTTGCTTACCAGAACAGGAGAAAATGGGACCATCCCACTACTCGGGAACTATTACTAAGAGCTGCAAGTTAACTATTTCCTACTGATATTCAGCCTTTTGGAATACACAGTGCATAGCAAAGTTACATAAACCACTTCTATCACTGATGGTGCATAGTTAACCATTTCAGTAAACATCCTAGCAACTTTAACAGTGAACAATTTGATAACTTTTGCAGTAAACCATAGTGTTAACCCTTTAGCAGTGAACTAGATAGTAGCACTAAAGCAGCAGCAAATCACTTTTACAGTAGAGACAGCAACCTTGTCAACCTGCTGAAAGATGCTTGGCAAACAGTTGCTGCAGAATATAACATTAGGTGCAAAATATAGAGTGCTTTACAAGCCTCTACGCCAAGCTTTGTTGAGGTAGGAATATGGGAGTAGGGGTTCCCATAGTAATAAGGTTGGGAAACAGAATGGTATCTCCGAAATTTAAAGGACATGTCCCACCATAGCATTTTATCCCCTATCCAATCATGAAATTAGGGGTCTATGAGACCCGCGAGTGAACGGAATGTGATGGTCACACACCCTGCAATTATCTCTATGAAAGTAGAGAACATAGCCAAGAGCTGTAACTGGCTTCTCTTTAACACTGTCAGTTCACTCAGTTGACTCTGGGACCCCTGTTCTTGTGATGGAAGGGGGGGAGGAACTATCCCAACAGTCAGAACTCACCAATCAGAATCTTATGACCTATCCCATGGATAGATGATAGCTTGGTAGGGTGGGGCACGATCTTTAAAATAATCCATGTGAAACTGTGGATGCATGTTTTATCCTCCAATATCTTATATGGCAAAAATGTGGTGATGTAAAAGAAAAAAAATTATCATTTGGCAGACATAAAATTGACTTAAAGTACTGTGCAAAGGTTTGAGGCAGGTGTGGGAAAATACTGCAGAGTAAGAATACTTTCAAAATTAGAATTAATAGTTACATTTATTCTGCAGCAGGAAAACGACCCCAAACTTAAGGCTAATGCCATTCAGAACTATCTTCAGCATAAAGAACAAGTAGTCCTGGAAGTGATGATATGGCCTCCACAGAGCTCTGATCTCAACATTTTCGAGTCTCTTTGATATTACATGAAGAGACAGAAGGATCTGAACAAGCCTAAATTCACAGAAATAGAACTTGGAGATCTGTGGTCAGGTCTCCAAGATGTTTGGAACAACCTCCCTGTCGAATTCCTTTAAAAAAAATGTTTGTAAAGCCTGTATTACACCTGCCAATTTTTTGGCAAATGATCGCTAAAGAACATTCGTATGAACAATTGTTAGCAATCACCTAGTAGTGTAATACTTTCGCCGATTGCCCGATGAACGATGAAACGGTCATTGTTCGGGCAATCCAAATCTTTTGACATGTTAAAAAATAATTGTATATACAGCATGGGGACGAGCGATGGCATAGCGATCACTCTTCCCCATGCTGCAGAGGAGATTGCTGCATGTAATAGCAGTAGTCTCCTCCGCTGGCGAGCAGGCGATTGCCCGGAGGGAACGCTTCCCTCCCGACAATCGTCTGCCACATCAGGCTGTGTAATACAGCCATTAGCATACCTAGAAGAAATGATGCCGTTTTGAAGGCAAACACCATACATTGATTTGATTTAGGTTTCTTTTGTTCATTCACTTTGCATTTTGTTTAACTGATAAAAATAAACTATTAACACTTCTAATTTTGAAAGCATTCTTACTTTACTCACACTTTTGCACAGTACTGTATGTTTCTACATTTTATTTATACAAATTGCATTGCCCACATCCCAAGATTTCACCAGTTTGCGTTGTTAAAAGTTAATAATGATTGATGTTACACTGAGACGGCTTGTCTCACGTTTAGCACGTTTATCTCAATGACACCCTTGTATAATATCAAGATGAACTTATAAATGTTCTAATCATGTACGTGCTAAGCACCGACGAGATCATCTGCTTGGGTGACAGATTTTCTCACATCATCTCAGCTGATTCGGTTACTGTCAGAATTTCATTGGCCGTGCCTGAATGCAGTTGGCATTGTGATGCATCCTTGTGATCAGATTAGCTTTTCATCTTCTGCTCTTTCTAAATATGACGTGGGATCATAATATCTTGAATGGCATTCTGTAGGGCAGGAGGGCTTGTTAGTGAACATAACATTGCCATTCCCAGAAGTCCACCCAACACATTGGGGAGGGGAAGAATCAACCCAGTCCCAGCACAGAGGGTTATAGCAATCTATAAATGACGGCGGAGAAAGTGCAAATAGGCAATCAGTGCTTGGAAAAAGAACACACAACACAGTGATGTCACGGATACCCGAGTGGGGATACGGCACTGCCAATGGTGAGTACTATATATCATTTAAATATTTGTAGATATTTATTTGTTGTGTTCCACTTTATTTTATGGTTTTAATCACAAAAATAAATAGTATTTGTTTTATTTTAAATCCCATAGGTCCAGACACATGGGCAGATTATTTCCCATCGGCCAAAGGACAACACCAATCGCCTATTGAACTGCACACCCGGTATATTAGGCACGATGCGAGCCTGAAGCCATGGACTGCTTCCTACCGCCCATCCTCTTCCTTGACTATTCTCAATGATGGTACTACAATCAGAGCGATGTTCGATGGTTCATCAGGTGATCTTTTATTACATTCTATAAAATGATGCTTCCATACTTTCATACATATGAACTGGTGTCAAGCACCGTACGTATAGAGAGTTTGGACGACCTTTTGTAAGCAATTGAAAAATGGAGGCAAAAGGTTTCATTTGAAACTAATTTGGTCTGAAATGTAAGGAAATCGCAGACTTTGCCGAAGATTGAGTGAATACCACCAACATGGGATGCGATGATAAATGCATATTATGTGAAAATTCATGATTCTGAAAATGTAAACATTTTTAATATCTTGTGCAATAAAAACACAAAGAGAAAGAGTGCATAAGATAGAGAAGGATGCAGACGGAAACTACGAAGGGAACATTGGGGTCAGTAGATGCTATGTAGATCTGGAGATAACCCCTAGCCAACCCCATTATGGGTGAACGGATCCTTAGTGACGTGGCTGGTGAAACTGTAAGAAGTCAGAAAAATGCTTGATTTAAGCTGCTATAGGCTACTTTCACACTAGCGCAGGCTCAGACTGGCCCACAGGGGTAAAGGGGAATCCCCCGGTGGGACCCTGAGCAAGGTGGGCCCCTAGCCCCCCCTGCACACTTGACACATAAGATTAGACTTGCTGCACTACATACACATATTCAGTGTACAGCTCCTCCATCAGCCGATGTTCACATAAAAATCTTGTTAGATTATTTATTATATATGAATGTATCCATACTGTGGGCCGCCAAAATAAATTTTACTGGTGGGCCCTAGGCAGCCCAGTCCGACACTGCACTAGCGTTTTTGCTGGATCCGGCAGGGCTCAGCAAAAACGCTTCTGTTACTGATAATACAACCATCTGGATCCGTTATTAAGGGATCCAGTTGTATTATCTTTAACATAGCCAAGACGGAACCATCATGAACTCCATCGAAAGTCAATAGGAGACGGATCCGTTTTCTATTGTGTCAGATAGTGTCAGAGTCAAACTGATCCGTCTTCATTGATTTGCATTGTGGGTCTTGCTCCGCATCCCATGACGGTATGAGAATGCAACCAAACTGAACGGAATGCATTTGGAGCATTCCGTTCTGTTCAGTTATGCATTGTCCCTATGACGGATCTCAATACCGGAAAATAGAAACGCTAGTGTGAAAGTAGCCTTAGTTAGTAGTATATGGATTTACACCCACTTTGTGCAAATAGATGCATATGCAGCCCTTATTGCCATTATTGCCATATGGAGTGTCACGCCATAGAAAGTAGATAGTAAATTATTAACCCCTTACCATCGCAATTTTTAGGTTTTTCATTTTTGTTTTTCATCCATAACTTACTTTGTCCACTGGCACAGCCATATGATGTTTTTTTTTTTTTCTGTGGGACGAGTTGTATTTTTTATTGCCACCATTTAATGTTCTATATAACGTACTGAAGAACTGTAAAAATGTTTCTGAATGGAAATTAAACGCAATTCTATCATTATATATATATTTTTATTTTTTTGGGGGGGGCTAACTTTTGACTCTATTCACTGTGTGGAAGAAATTACATTATATAATTTATTGTTATCTTTTACTACTAAAAAAATTCTATAATTTTAAAATTAATAAATTTAAATTAAAAAATAATACACTTATTTAAGTCGCCATATTCTGAGAATCATATTCTGTCATTGGAGCTTGTCTTTTACAGGGTGAATTGTATTTTTTTTTTTTAATGGTACCCTTTTGGGGAGGTGAGCAAAGAACAGAAAATCATTGCGTATTTTATTTTTATGGTGTGGTAGGATAAATAACATGATATTTTAATAGCTTAGACTTTTATGGCTGTTGCAATACCAATTATATTTTTTACTGTTTATTTTTTTATGATAAATGGGAAGGAGGGGTATGTGAGGTTGTAGTCCTGGCTCTAAAACATGCCCCTGTGCAAAAAAATAAATAAAAAAAATGGACACTTTAAGCCTAATTCCTGTTTACAAGTTGTTGAACTTTGAACATTTGATGTTTTTTTTAATTGTGAAATATTTTATAAAACCTTTTTGTTTATTGTCACTAAGGGACATGAAAATGTGCTCACATAATCTCTTTTATAATGCACTGGAATACTTCTGTGTTAAAGTGCTATCCTATTACACCCTGCCTCTGGTTATCCTATTACACCCTGCCTCTGGTTATCCTATTACACCCTGCCTCTGGTTATCCTATTAAGCCCTGCCTCTGGTTATCCTATTACGCCCTGCCATAATGACTGCTCAGCACCTCATAATCAGGCTCGGTGACAAAGGGAGCCCTCTTCCTTTGTCTAACCTCTTTGAATCCAAGGTCACCATCTATGGGGTTAAATGACCAGGACTGGAGTTATCTGTGATCCCACCCATAGCAGGTGGATGTCAGCCATATAACCTAGGTATGGAGCTGACTCAGCTCCTGGGCTCGTTCCATACACTCTTAACATCTGCCGTATACAGTGTCTTGTGAAAATATTCACTGTCCTTGATGTTTTTCCTGTTTTGTTACAACCTGGAATTAACATGGATTTTTGGGGGTTTGTACCATTTGTTTTACAAAACATGCCCACCACTTTGAAGGTGCAAATTTTTTTTTTTTTACTGTGACACAAACAATAAGACTTTTAATGTGCATAAGTATTCACCCCCTGAACATCAATATTTTGTAATGCCACCTTTTGATGCAATTACACATGCATGTCTAATGGTCTCTATTGGCTTAGCCCATCTAGACACTGAGATTTTTGCCCATTCTTCCAGGCAAAACTGTTTCAAGTTAGATGAATTGTGTTGGAGTACAGCAGTCTTCAAGTCACACGACAGATTCTCAGTTGGATTGAGGTGTGGACTTTCACAATTCCAAGACATTTAAGGCCCCTTTCACACTGGCGAGAGGTGAATGCATTGTACCCGCACTGAATCCAGACCCATTCACTTCAATGGGGCTGTTCAGATGAGCGGTGATTTTCATGCATCACTTGTGCGTTACGTGTAAATCGCAGCATGTTCTATATTCTGCATTTTTCAAGCAACGCAGGCACCATAGAAATGAATGGGGATGCGTGAAAATCACAAGCATCCGCAAGCAAGTGCGGATGCAATGCGATTTTCACGCATGGTTGCTAAGGAGACGAGGGATGAGTTACCCGGGGCCCCATTTACTTTATTATTTTCCATTATAACATGGATATAATAGAAAATAATAGCATTTTTTTTATTCAGAATGCTAAGTAAAAGGTCCATTGTGGGGTTAAAAATAAAAATAAAATGTAACTCACCTCATCCACTTGATCGCGCAGCCGGGCTGGTCTTCTTTCTTCTTCTTCTTCTTGCAGGAACTGGCTGGAAAAGGACCTTCGGTGACGTAATCGCGCTCGCCACGTGGTGAGCACGGTGACGTCAGCGCAGGTCCTGCTGAATGAAGATAGAAGATTTCTATCTTCATTCAGCAGGACCTGTGCTGACGTCACAGCGCTTACCACATGGTCCTGCAAGAAGAAAAAGAAAGATGACGAGAATGGCTGCGCGATCAAGTGGATGAGGTGAGTTTAAATATTTTTTTGTTTTTAACCCCACAATGGACCTTTTACTTAGCATTCTGAATTAGAAAATGCTATTATTTTCCATTATAACCATGTTATAATGGAAAATAATAAAATATACAGAACACTGATCCCAAACCCGAACTTTAGTGAAGAAGTCCGGGTTCGGCTCTGAGTACCAGAGTCAGTTTTTTATCACGCATGTGCAAAACGCATTGCACCCGAGCGATAAAAACTGAACATCGGAACGCAATCGCAGTCAAAACTGACTGCAATTGCGTACCTACTCGCACGATTTTCCCTAATCGCAGACGCAACGCATCCGGACCTAATCCGGACACTCTCGTCTGCAAGGGGCCTAAATTTTTCAACTTAAATTCCTCCGGTGTAGCTTTTGCAATATGTTTAGGGTCAATGTCCTGAAAGAAGATGAACTTCCGTCCCAGTATCCAATCTCTGGCAGACTGAAACAGATTATTCTCACAAAATGGCCCTGTATTTTCTGCCATCCATCTTTCCTTCAATCTTGACCAGTTGTCCAGCATCCCTACAGCATAATGCTGCCATCACTTTGTAAATGGTGTTTTTGTGGGGAAGGAAATGAAAGGAAAGTGTTGGGTATGTGCTACACATAATGTTTCCCATGATGCCCAAAAAGTTCAGTTTTAGTTTCATCTGACCAGAGAACCTTCATCCATGTGTTTCATGAGTCTGCCAAAGGCTGGTAAACTCATGTTGGTGAAATGTGTGTTCTTTTTTTCTCACCACATCTGGCCCAACTTTGTGAAGTGTATGGGTTATAGTGGTCCTAAGGATGAGATATTTCCATCTCTGCTGTGGATCTTTGGAGCTTCTTCAGTGTTATCGTAAGGAGGGCAATAATCAGAGCTTCAACAAAGACACTAATGTCTTTGTTGAAGCTCTGATTATTACCCTCCTTGCCTGGTTTGTGAGTTTTGTTGGGTGGCCTTTTCTTCTATTCTCTTTGTGAGGTGACCTTCTCTTCTCAAGTTTGCAGTTGTGCCATATTCTTTACATTTTGTTATAATGGATTTAATAAAGCTTCATGCGATGTAAAAATTTTGGGATATTTGTATAACCCAGTCCTGATTTATATTTCCTCACAACTTTGACCTGCTTGGTATTCATGATGCATGCCTAGTAATGTTGCAGGCTCAGGGGCCTTTTAGAACCGGTTTATTTATACTCACATCATGTGACAGTTCATGTGACTGTTTACTTGCACACAGGGGGGGGTTTAATTTAAATAATAATGTGAGCTTGGAAGGTATTTGGTTGGACCAGACCTTATTTAGGGGCTTCATAGTAAAGAGGGTGAATACATATGCCCTCACAATGTTTCAGTTAATTCACTTTTTATTTTTATTAGGGCTCATGCACGCGACAATATGTATTTCATGGTCTGTAAAACACAGATCCGCAAAAAATATGGATGACATCTGTGTGACATCCGTTTTTCTGCGGATCCATTGTAACAATGCACACAGAGTCATTTCCGTTTGTTTGAGAACTTATTTAAGTGAATGGTTCCGCATACGGGCCGCCGAAAAAAACAGACACGGAAAAAAAATATGTTCGTGTGCATGAGCCCTTACACAAGATATTTTTTCATTCCACTGTAACAATTTGGACTATTTTATCACGTCAATTCCATAAAATCAAAATTAAAATTAATTTTAATTCCAGTATATAATGCAACAAAACAGTAAAAACACCAAGTGGGTGAATACTTTCACAAGTCACTGTAGTGTATATAGACCTACAACATTTAATCAAATCTCTAGAAAACAAGAGATGAACATAACTCATATCATACAAATTATCTTCTTAAACCAGATTCATGGAGTAAGTACTCAATGGAAATAAAAAGCTGCCATGATATTGAACAACATAAAAGTCTCCTTTGTGACTGTTACCTGAGTGATTGTGGGGAAATTGTTAAAGAGACTTTCATCTTGTCTTCCTTAGTGTTAAAAGATGGACCTCTTAATGGAACCTACAGACTGCTGCAATTGCAGTTTCATTGGGGTTCTTCTGATGACCAAGGATCTGAACACGTTATAGATGGACTGAGATATGCAGGAGAGGTACTGAAAAGAATATCTGTTGGCTGTTTACTTGTAGTTTGGTGTATATTATATATATAGGGGTTGTCTCATGAAGAGAACTTACTAGGATAGGAGATAAGTGTCTGATTGCCAGGTGTCCAACTGCTGATTTCCCCACCCCAGCATGAGAGTACTGCTGCTCCATTCAGCTCTAGCATCTGTACTTGGCTATCTTTGGCAATCCCATAGAGTTGAATGGAATGACACACATGCATGGACGCCTGCCACTCTTTTCAAATGGGGAGAACAGGGCCCGTTGTCATGATCGGCAGAAGCCTGAGCGGTCAGATGCTCGCCAATCAGACACTTATTTGCTAGCTGTGCAAAGGAGATAATTTGTCTAAGGTCACATTCACATCACTGATTAGCTTTCCGTTCTGATCCGTCAGAAGAACAGAAAAAAAATGAAAAACGGATCCATAATTTTGAGCATCAGTTATGATCAGTTTGTGTCACTTCTGTCAGAGATCAATTATTTTTGTACTGCAAGCAGGACTTTTTCTCCTGTCAAAGATAACTGATCTCTGACAGAAGTGACACAAACTCATGCATACTGATTAAGGCCTCCTGCACACGGCCGTTTTTCTTTTCCCGTTTACTGGCCGTTTTACGGAACCATTCATTTCAATGGTTCCGCAAAAAAAACGGAATGTACTCCGTATGCATTCCATTTCCGTATTTCCGTTTTTCCGTTCCGTTTTAACATAGAACATGTCCTATTATTGCCCGCAAATCACGGTCCATGGCTCCATTCAAGTCAATTGGTCCGCAAAATCACCGTTTTTTGTTTTTTGTTTTTTTTTGATCCGTCAGAAGAAAAGAAAAATAAATAAAAAAACGGATCCTGTAAAATAAAATAGATCCTGAGCATCGGTTATTCACATGTGAAATCCGTCTGAGCCATTTCCATCAGAGATGTTATTTTAGAAAGGAAAAAAAGTCCTGCATGTTTTTTTTAAACAGGATCCTCTTTTTTTCTTTATTTTTCTGTTCTCTTGACGGATCAAAAGAACAGAAAAATAAATGGTGATGTGAACTCACCGTTAAAGGGGTTATCCCATGACTAATGTAAAAAACGAAAATCAGACATCATATAGTACATGACAATCTCTTTCTAGAACGAGCCCTGTACCTCACATGGATCCAGAGATCGCCACATTAACGGGATTCTGTCACCTCGTATAACACAAATTCAGATTTTAAACCAGTCATGCTCCACAGCTTACCTTGAATCGGCTGTGCTGTTTTTTATTGTAATCCGTCCAGCAGTTTTGCAGAAAAACGACTTTTATAAAACCCTGAAGGTGCCCAGAGGGGCGTTATGTTCCCCTTTGTGTGCCCAGTAACGCCCCTCTTACAGTGCCCAAAACGCCTTCCTCCAGAATCCCTAACCGCCTACAGCGTCTCATCCCTCTCCTCCCCCTCCCTGACGGCCGAGCGAAGTCTCGCGCAAGCATCGGACGTCACTGGGCTCGGCGCATGCCCATTGACCACGATGAAGCTCCTGCTGTCACGGCCAGGCCCATGACCGTGACTTCTTACCGCATGCAGTTGCCGGCGGTTTTGCATGGGTCTTCAACCACGGGTGAGGGCCGCTTGTCTGTGGCCTCACTTGTGGTTGCCGCGGGCAACCAGTGTTGGGGTTTAGCAGCAGAGCAGCCTGAGCGTTGCTAGGCAGCTTGCTGCCCTGGCATGCGGTCACACCTAGCAACCTTTTTGTTAGGTGTGTGTGTTGTGTGCACTGTGTTGTATGTTATTGTGTGCACTTTCCTTTATGTATGTGTGTTTCCCTTCTGTGGCATTGGAAGGGTTAACTTCCTTCCCAGTGTGGGTGTGATGTCACTGGGTGTGTCTTATCTTTGGGTGTGGCCACTTTGGCCTATATAAACCCTCTCTCTAGCAGGGCTCAGTAGGCTGCTTCAGTCTTGCTAGCTGAAGCAGTCTCCTGTGCTTTCCATTCCTCTGTGAGAGCCACCACTGTGGTCATAGGTTTAAGTTCAGGTTTTATGTCTTATTAAGTTTATGCTTACCTGTATGTGTCATGTCTGGGTGATGGTCTGTTGGGATTTTCCTATGTTGGTTTGTGCAGCTAATGGTTCTGGATTCTCTGTGTTAGGGATCCAGTCAGCAAGGCTGTG
Source organism: Bufo bufo (assembly GCF_905171765.1). NCBI lineage: Eukaryota > Metazoa > Chordata > Amphibia > Anura > Bufonidae > Bufo > Bufo bufo. The sequence goes on along the minus strand of NC_053393.1, from coordinate 89,912,640 downwards.
GCAGGTTGGTTGAGCTACTGAGTTCACCTGCCATTTCCATTAGTCTGTTTATGTTTCCCCTTTTTCCCAACAGCTTGGCCGTTGAGACTCCTGCTCCTCCGTGCCTAGGAGGAGTAGGTCGTCTTACCCTGACTCCTAGCACAGGGACCGGACGGAGGGTGAGTTAGGGATCCGAGGTTCCTGCGCATGGGTCCTCCTACCTTTAAGGTCGGCCCATGCAGTTAGGAGTTAGGGTCAGGGTAGGGACGCTGTTAGGAGGTGACCTGCTCCCTATCCTGTTCTCCTGGCCGAGTAGGCCATAACATCACCTGGCTTTACACGGCTGAGGATTTCCCCCATCCTCAGCCGTGACACCTGCCCTCAGTCTCCAGCAAATCGCACTGGCGCAGCCCTCAGTGGGTACTGCGTCTGCGCGAGACATCGCTCGGCCGTCAGGGAGGGGGAGGAGAGGGATGAGACGCTGTGGGCGGTTAGGGATTCTGGAAGAAGGCGTTTTGGGCACTGTAAGAGGGGCGTTACTGGGCACACAAAGGGGAACATAACGCCCCTCTGGGCACCTTCAGGGTTTTATAAAAGTCGTTTTTCTGCAAAACTGCTGGACGGATTACAATAAAAAACAGCACAGCCGATTCAAGGTAAGCTGTGGAGCATGACTGGTTTAAAATCTGAATTTGTGTTATACGAGGTGACAGAATCCCGTTAATTGCTCTGATAGATTTATATCAAACTGACAGCTCAAGGGGAGTGTCTTTTCTGCTGCCGCTCAGGGGACGTGTCCATACTCCCCCCTATCACAGCTCAGGAGGTGTGTCCATACTCCCCCCTATCACAGTTCAGGAGGTGTGTCCATACTCCCCCTATCACAGTTCAGGAGGTGTGTCCATACTCCCCCTATCACAGTTCAGGAGGTGTGTCCATACTCCCCCTATCACAGCTCAGGAAGCAGTTGAAGGATGATATTTAACATGTGTGACCATCTCAGTGAGCAGGTCAAAGAAATAAGAAAAAAACAACAGCAAGTGGCGCTATACAAATACATTTTATTGCATAGCTCAGTGGCTATGCTAAATTTTTCATGGGACAACCCCTTTAATGGGATAAGCCTTTTAAAACGTTCTGTAAATGATTTCAAGAATATCCCGTGGCATTTTACCTACAAGATACATTGATTGTTCATTACTTCCCATAAATAACGTCAATGTCAATTCCCAACATAAAAAAGGTGAATAAAACTGACTAAACTACAGGTAAAATGATAGGTAAATTGTACTTTCAAAGACACATCAAGTCATATTATTATTAATATCCAGAGTAACCGCTGTGTGCAGCATGAACAGCAGCTAGATAGGCAGGCAGTGACTCAATGAGGTCCTGGGAGGTTGTCACAGGTATCTGGAGCGATGCTGACTGCAGTGCATTCCACAGGTTCTGGAGGGTGTGTGTGGGAGGATCCATAGAGCTAACACGATGATCGAGGTGGTCCCACAAATGCTTAATCTGGGAAATAGGGGGACAAGGGAGTACATGGAAGTTTTGGTCATGCTGTTACAACCAATGTCAGACATTTCTAGCCATGTGACATATCGTATTGTCTTGCTGGAAGACCCTATAAGCCCCTATAAGCCCCAGGGGAGACAATCAGCATGTCTGGGTGTACATGATCTGCAAGGATAGATTCATACCCAGATCGGTTGAGAGTACCTTCCACATGGATGAGTGGCCACAAAAACATTCCCCAGACCATAACACTGCCACCACCAGCGTGTGTTCTTCCAGCAATGGTTGCACTGTATTTGTTCTCTGATGTTTCTCACCTGACATGCCAACGTACATCCATTCCATGAAGCAGAAAAATGTGACTTTTCAGAGAAGAATTCACAGTAGAAAAATATGTATACAATGTAGGAATCTAAACTAGGTATCACTGAGTAATTATCCTACTTAAAACTTAACTTTTAGTAATTATTAGTTAAAAATAAGTCCCACAAACAATAATAATATGTGTCTTTTGGATAGCTGCATAGGTCAGATGATGTGGACTTAGGTACAATGAGACACAAAGCAAAATACACAATCTCTTATGCTCGAATTTGGACCAGAGAGTCCCACTCACGGTTTGATGATTATTTTCTATATGGAGATGAACCACAACAGAAGAGGTGTAGTAGGAGGGTCCACAAGCATCTTAGTAGAGAGGAGTTGAAATAAGACAATTTTTCTATTTGCAGGATAAGAAAAAAGACAGGAACTAGGGAGATATATGTCCCTACCAGACTATTAAGATTCTGCCTAAAAGCGGAGAAATCTCCCGCCTAGATGCGGGAGAATCACCTCCAAGGAAGCGACCCCACTTATCGGTGGCTTTCCCTGTTGTCCTGTCCCTATAAAAAGTTGCTCCCAGTGTCTGTACAGCCAAAAAAATGAAGAAATAATGAATTTCCCAACGCGTTTCCTCCAATACAAATGTGACCGGATTCATCAGGGGAAAAAAGAAGAAGATGTTATTTTATATATATGTGGCACAATAGCCCTCAGCACAATGGCTCTCTAGCGATAAATCCAACTGAATAATGCAGTCCAGAGATCTCTCTGTAACTGCACCTCTATATATATGCTAAAATGAATTAACTTGACAAACATTAAATAAGTTAAATACCAAATGGTGTGAGTGAAGAGCGGCGTGCGTTCCACCGTCGGCCCGGTAAAACCGGAAGTATGTAATATCACGTGCGCCGACTACTACTATTGGCCGGCGGTGGAACGCAGGCCGAGGATGAACCGCATGAAGACCGGAAGTATGTAATGTACACCGGAAATGACGTATACGGAACGTTGAAGCGCATAGAAATATGCGTTCCAGGATGGATAACAGAAAATATATAAAAAAGCAGATAAAGATGAATGAGAGACTATTTTATATATAAAGATATATAGTAAATGAAGATTTTAAATAGAATATTATCAAGTGGAGCATATATAGATTAGTTATGAAGGGGGTTGGATTATTTAGGTGTGGGAATACTAAATGGAAACAGGGAAGAACATTGAATTGTCAATAGACTAATAAAGTCCTAACAACTGATAAAGGTTCCATTAGAATGTAGATATTGCAAAGTAGACCTATTGCGGTCTGATGCCTTCATTTGTATAGTCCGAAGAATGATGAACAATAATTTTGATCAATGCAATGAGGTATATCAAGTTATCGAGAAAAAAATATGTATATATATATTATCTTATATTTAGTATCAATTAGACCATGACAGTAAGAAAATTTTGATGAATGCATGGCAGAATTAGTGATATATAAGACTAGATATTAAAAAGCAACACCATTCAAAAATACTCAGATGAAGCAACTAAATGACAGAATTTCATTGAGTCCGGAGGGGCTCACAGTTTTTAAACGGTAAGTCCATTCAGACTCTTTTTGTAGAATTCTCTTGTCGAGGTCACCTCCTCTCGGAGATGGACGAATGACCTCAACAACGCAGAACTTCAGACATTTTGGGTTTCCATCATGGAGATCATGCACGTGTCTAGAGATAGGGGTGTCCCTTTTGTGCCTTATGTCCCCAAGGTGGTCTCCAATTCGTCGTCTGAGTTCACGTTTTGTCTTACCGACATACTGAAGTTTACATGCACAGATACAAAGATAGACTACCCCAGTTGTTTTGCAATTTGCAAAGTCCCGGATGTTATAGGTTTTGTTAGTGGTGTAGCTCGTAAAATTTTTGGTTTGATAAATGTATGGGCAAGCTATACATGATCCACAACGGAACATACCCAGGGGTTTTCTATCTAGCCAAGTGCCTGTTTGTTTAGGCGCTGTGTAATGACTATGAACAAAACGGTCACCTAAAGATCTACCTCTCCTATATGTTATGGCTGGTTTTAATGGAAGTAGGTTGGAGAAGCCAACCTTTTGCAGCAGAGGTCCAATTCTGATACTGCTGCACAAATGTAAGCCTGTTCTGCCAATGCAACTTTGTTAGCAGAGGTTCATTGACCATCCGTCTGCTTCTGAGCCCCATATGCAATAAGGTTGACTGAACTGCTGTTTTAGACATACATCTGGTAGCCCCTGGTTCATTTTGGTGGTAAGCTGCTTCACTGCAGTGTCAGTCCACCCTTGCACATCTTTGTAGCCGACGTTCAGCTCTCACATCAGCCACATGTGGCGCTCCGCAGTTTCTATGTTGCTTATTCACAATGGTGACACTTGTCCTCTCACAATGCAATTTCACCACAGCAGCACATGAACAGTTCACAAACTGCGCAGTGTCAGAAATTCTGCCACCCTTGTCCCAAAACCCAATAATCATTGCTTTTTACAACTCTGATAAATCTCCCCTTCAACATTAACGAGGGCTATCTGGGCAGTTTACATAAGTTTTATCAAGTGGAGATACCAAAAAATAAATCTTAGGCAGAAACGCCCAGCTTGTCATTCATTGGTAAAGTCACTCGTTTTGTTTTGCAGATACAATTTGTTCATTGGAACTCAAAGTATGAAAATATTACAGAAGCCAAGAAGCATCCTGATGGAGTGGCCATAATAGCTGTGTTTTTAAAAGTAAGATCAACCTTCACGGATACTTACAGTGTGCTATAGGTGATGAAACATGTGAGGCAACAGTAATGTATGTTTTTTTCATAAAGAAAATATTAGCTGCTCAGCCTCTATGTTGGAAAAAGTGGAACACATGCTTCATAAATATTTCCCTCATTCCAAACACCTTATTTCTCAATTTATTTACACAGAACAACTGAAATAAATACACTGATAAATCTCCAACATCCAGCTCTAAATCCCGATTCCCTTTATAAAGTGCATGATTAAACTGTACTCCACTAGGGGGAGCTCAGTGCATAGAAATTTATACAGTTGCCATTGAAATTAATGGAAGTTGTAAAAAAATCTCTTTGCACTGAGCTCCTCCTAGTGTGTGTCAGAAAATGCTCCGAATTTATGCCAGGAGCATAAGAAAGAGTTCAGGTTCCCCTCCCCTCTGGTCCCCATGGTCTGACTCCATTGTAAGTATATATACTGTCCCGTGTACTAGCCTTATTAAAGGGAACCTGTCATCTTTCCAGACATACCTGCTGGAGATGAGCGAATTTTTTAAAAATTTAATTCGGCCGGTTCGCCAAATTTTTCGGAAAAATTTGCTTCGATCCGAATTTATTCGCGGCGAATCGTGTTAAAAAACAGCTATTTCCGGGCTGCAGAGAGCCTTTATAGTGGTGTAGAACACTGTTCCTTGCAGTAACAAGCATAGGGAGTCTGTGGTAGTGAAATAATACCGTGAGTCCGTATGACATGCAGATGACAGGCGTCGCTCTTAGAATCACTGCACACTTCACTTATTTGGACAGTCACGGGGCCAAAACTGACCAAATAACTCAAGTTTATAAAACTTGTGTAAAGTAGAACTGGCTTAGTTGCCCATAGCAACCAACCAGATTCCACCTTTTATTTTTCAAAGGAGCTGTCAAAAATGAAAGGTGATATCTGATTGGTTCCTATGGGCAACTAAGCCAGTTCTATTTTACACCAGTTTTATAAACTAATGTCTACAGCAATTATAATGCCCCCTAGAGTTTCCCAGTAATAATAACATTCTATATTGTGCTCCAGGTAATAATGCCTGAATAGTAGCCCCAAAAATAATGTCCCCTAATATGTCCTGTAATAGAAATGCCCCTACAGTGCCTCCCCAATAGCAACGTCCCCCACACCGACACCACATAGTAATTTCCCCCACACTGCCCCATATAATAATTTCCCCCACACTGCTTCATACAGTAATTTCCCCCCACACTGCCCCATATAGTAATTTCCACCACACTGCCCCCACATAGTAATTTACCCATACTGCCCCTATATAGTAATTTCTACCACACTGCCCCATATAGTAATTTCCCCCACACTGCCCCCCATGAAGTAGTTTGCCCCCACACTGCCCCCACAAATTAATTTGCCCCCACACTGTCCCATGAAGTAATTTGCCCCCACACTGTCCCATGAAGTAATTTGCCCCCACACTGTCCCATGAAGTAATTTGCCCCCACACTGCCCCCATGAAGTAATTTGCCCCCACACTGCCCCAATTAAGTAATTTTCTTCCATGTAATCATTTGCCACCACTGTACCTGCAGTAATATGACCTCCTCTGCCCTCCAAAATTGGCACACACACAAAAAAAACAAAAAACTAAAGGCTTATACTTACCTGTGTCCGTGATGGTAAGGCAGACGCGTGTAAATCAAAGCCCTGCACCAGAGCACAGGCGCGCAGTGACGTCATTGCGCGTGATGATGTCATCACGCATGCCTGCACCGGGCTTTTACTACCACATAGGCCTCAGGCCTACTAGGCCTGAAGCCTATGCTGGTGATAGGTGGAGGGGCCGGGAACTATGTGCTCCTGTGCCCCACCACAGTATGTGGGTGTTCGGGTCGGCGTTGGGCCGATGTCATGGTCAATGGTGATCGTGGCATCAGCCCCTCAAAAACCTTCTTATTACTCACTGTCCCCAGAGGGACTCACAATCTAAGTTCCCTATCAGTATGTCTTTGGAGTATCAGAGGAAAGCAGAGTACCCGGAGGAAACCCACGCAACACAGGGCTACACACTCCATGCAGATTTTGTTCTTGGTTGAGATTTGAACCTAGGACCCCAGCGTTACAAAGCAGCAGTGCTAACTACCGAGTCACCGTACTGCCCTCACCTAAGTATTGTTCATTTTGCATCCTTTGTTAACTGTCATTGTAATTCTGCCTGTGGAGATATTGAGATGGCTACTGAAAAGTGAACTCTAGAACAGAATGTGCAAGTCTATTATGAAAGTCAGTGGCGAATGTGAAAACTGCAAGATTTTAGATTTTTTTAATGTAGATAATGATATGGAAAATTATATTTTTTATTCTTAATGATATTTTACATAAAATTTATTTAAATAATGGGTCATTTTCCCATTATTAAATTAAATTAAATTAAACCTCTGATTATAACTTTTGTTTTAACAGATTGGCAAAGCAAAGCAGCATCTGAATGCAATTTTGGAAGCACTAGGCTGCATAAAGGCAAAGGTGTGTGATGAAATGGACTTTGATTCTTTGATTTAAACTACTGTACAAAATACAAACCATCACATTTGAGGAATGAAGATATTGTAATCAGTGACATGTACATCGTAAGGGGGCGGAGTTCTTGCAAAATGTCATACCTATAGGTCAAGTTGATTGCAAGGTTACAGGAGCTTTGTCTGGATGATCACAGTGGGAACCTGGCTGTGACCCTGCTGTAAGAGCCAAGATCAGAGTTAACTCTAATCCTTAACAATTTAACCCCTTAGATACTGCAGTCAATGCTGACCATAGTATCTAATAAAGAAAAAACAGAACACACTAACTGACATTTCTACATTAAATAAAATATATTAGTTATATACATCCCAAGAAACAAAATATGTATTATATGCTTTGTATCCTTATAACCTTTAAAGGGTTTTCCAGAAGTTCAGTATTGATGACCTATCCTCAGGATAGGTCAGCAATATGTGATTGGTGAGAGTCTGACCCCGAGCTATCAGCTGTTTGAAGAGTCTGTCCCCAAAACTAAAATAATATTCAAAGTTAAATCGAATTATATGCTAAAATTGAACAGAAATAAAGTATAACTCATCCCAAAAAATAAATAAAATAAAGTCTAATAAAGATACACTAAACAGCTGTGAAAGCTGCACAACAAAAATAAAAAAAATAAAAATTCTAGTATTTAAGACCAAAATTGTCCTGATTTTCAAGGGGTTAAAAAGAAACTGCCCTGGTAATCAGCTGATATTTGCAGGTCTGGCTCGTCTAACCCCCTGGTAGCTGTCATTGTGGGGAAACCTGTGTCTGGCCATTAATATGGCCCACCACGTAATACATGGACACAGGGCTGTTGCAAGGATTTTTGCCACCCTAGGCAAAAGCTAATTTTGCCGCCCCTTGACTCCGCCCATTGACCACACCCCTTTACCCGCCCCTTTTTCAGCCACCTATTGCATGCAACATTTAACTATGGTCGTGTACCCTGTGCCAGGTAAAAAAAAAAAAAACTTTTATACTTACCTCCATGTCAGCCTGTGTTGCCACCAGCCTCTTGTGTTGAAGATTTGGTGCTCGTGTTCTTATTTAGCCTGTCTTTCAGAAAAGTTTATGCTGGGATTCGAACCCATGACCTTCTGTATCAGAGTGCCTGGCGCCCCCAGGCAGAGTGCGCTCTACGCGGTGGCCGACTCTGCCTATGGGTGGCGCCGGCCCTGCATGGACAGACGCTCTACACTGTGGCTCAAGCAGTGGGGTCCTGAATGATGTCCACATTCTGAGCCTTTAATCTTGTCGATGAAGACACTGCTCCATGAACCTAGACTGATCCTTGCTCCTAGAAACTTCAGCCATCAATATGAATGACATTCTCAGGTCCTATCTGCTCTTCCCTCTGCCTGGCAATGAACAGACCGTCAACTACCCCCAATGCCAATTTATTAATCAAATCCCTTCCCTTCAGGTCATGGCCCTTCAGCTGCCCCCCTCTTGCCGCTACCTGAGGCGATTGCCTCACCTGGCCTCATTGGTGGTGCACCCCTGCTGGTGGGGCACATTTATCAAGAGGTTTTGCTCCTGTTTCAGTCCTTTTTTATCTGTGGGCAGACTTTTCTATTTTTTATTTTATTTTATAATAGTTTAGACTTTTCTATTTAATCGCATTTATTGTTAGGTTTGCGCCTTGTCTTAGACTTTACATCGTATTTGCGCATGTTTTATTTTCCCGTCTTTTTCAAAAATCAAGCTGTTTCATCAGTGGACTTTTGCGATTTATGTACAGTTAGGTCCATATATATTTGGACAGAGACAACATTTTTCTAATTTTTGTTCTGTACATTACCACAATGGATTTTGAACAACACAATTGAGATGCAGTTGAAGTTCAGACTTTCAGCTTTAATTCAGTGGGTTGAACAAAATGATTGCATAACAATGTAAGGAACTAAAGCATTTTTTAAACTCAATCTCTTCATTTCAGGGGCACAAAAGTAAGTGGACAAATTAAATAATTGTAAACAAAATGTTAATTTCTAATACTTGGTTGAAAATCCTTTGTTGGCAATGACTTCCTGAAGTCTTGAACTCATGGACATCACCAGACGCTGCTTTTCCTCCTTTTTAATGCTCTGCCAGGCCTTTACTGCAGCGGTTTTTAGGTGCTGTTTGTTTGTGGACCTTTCTGCCTGAAGTTTAGTCTTTAACAAGTGAAATGCTCTATTGGGTTCAGATCAGGTGACTGACTTGGCCATTAAAAAATATTGCACTTCTTTGCTTTAACCCCTTAGTGTCCAGCCTTTTTTGGGCCTTACTGACCAAGCATTTTTCTTTCTTTTTTCATCGCCGCGTTCCAAGAGCTATAACTTTTTTATTTCTCCATCTATATAGCTTTATGAGGGCTTGTTTTTTGCAGGACAAGTTGTAGTTTTTAATGTCGCCATTTTGGGGTACACATAACTTTCTGATTAACTTTTAACTCTTTCTGGGAGGGAGATGGGAAAAACAGCAATACGACGTTCATTTTTCGGTATAAATAACATAATATCTTTATTCTCCTTGTCAGTACGATTACAGTGATACCAAATACATATATATTTTTTTATGTTTTCCTACTTTTTTGCAATAAAACCCCCCTTTTTTAAAAATAAAAACATTTTTTTTGCATTGCCACTTCCCAAGACCCATAATTATAATTTTTTTTATTTCGATGGAGTTTTGTGAGGGCTTGATTTTTGGGGGACGACTTGTATTTTTTATTGGTATCATTTTTTATTGCTTGTTATTAGTTATTATTTTTGTGTGACAGCTAAGAATAAATTAGAAATTCTGTCTTTTTTTTTTTTTTTACGGCGTTCACTGTAGGGGATAATTTACATGATATTTATGTAGTCCGGGTCGTTACAGACGCGGCAATACCAAACATATGGGGAAGATTTTTTTTTGCAATTTTTTTCATTGAAAAGCGTGAGTGAATGATGCGATCCTGGTGCCGGATTCCTCACTGCGCCTGCGCCGACTACGTCACAGGGAGGAAGCCGGCATCAGGAGAGCGGCCTTCACTCACTGCGCCTGCGCCGAAGACAGAAGTGAACGGCGCAGGCGCGGGATTTCGCCAACGATGCAGGGAACAGTGGCATCAATCAAGAGGAGCTGGGCGGGCAGAACACTGGACCTGGGCGGGATAAAGCGTGAGTGGACGGAGCCTCTAGGTGCTGATTTTACCCCCACATAGCACCTAGAGGCTCATTAGCATATAATAAAAGTGCTTTTTTAACAAAAACGGCTGCAGGGACTAATGTTAGAAACACACTGTTATGTAGTGCTGACATTAGCGCATCGCTATATCAGTCAGCTACATAACAGGATTTCTGGTGGTAGAAACCCTTTAAACCCTTCATCCAATTTTAATGTGGATACCCTCAAATGAAAGCTAAAAGTCTGGACTTTCAGTTTAATTTGCAACTTTTTAAGGCTACTTTCACACTGGCGCTTTGGTTTCCGTTTGTGAGATCCGTTCAGGGCTCTCACAAGCGGTCCAAAACAGATCAGTTTTGCTCTAATGCATTCTGAATGGAAAAGGATCCGCTCAGAATGCATCAGTTTGCAGTGTTTTGAGCCAAACTGACCTGTTCTGACACACAACGTAAGTCCATGGGGACGGATACGTTTTCTATGACACAATCTGGCACAATAGAAAACGGATCCGTCCTTCATTGACTTTCAATGGTGTTCAAGACGGATCCGTCTTGGCTAAAGATAATACAAACGGATCTGTTCTGAACGGATGCAGATGGTTGTATTATCTGAACTAATCCATCTGTGCAGATCCATGACGGATCCGCACCAAACGCGAATGTCAAAGTAGCCTAAAACATATTTGTGACTTTTCTGGGGGGAATGTGACGTTTTAAACCATTAAATCAGCGACTTTCAAAAGGCAGACCAGACATAAATAAGACCTAGAAAATATGACACATCTTAAAACAATCTAAAAAGAATGGCAAAAAACGGATTTATTAACTCAAGTAAAAACACATGATAAATATAAAGAAACTTAAACGTTCAACTCACAGAAAAATAGGTGTCAAATTTGTGTCTTCACAAGCCCCCAGTCCTGAGAAGAAGCAAATACTCCCTCTGCTGGTGATAAGGATGCAGTGACGTGATCATCCCATCTCCAGGCAGTTTTGCCCAAAGATTCGCCTTATCAAAATAATTTCACTGGACGCTTGGAAACTGAGTTATTTTTGTCAGTAGCAAAGCAATGAATCTCTTCCCCAGTCGGGGACAAGTCTACAGGTGCAATGATGTCACACTGGGAAGATTTATAGGGTATGCAGAATATTACGGGTCTGGGATAACAGAGCAACATATACATTGGTTTTCTATTTCGCTATAATGATATAAAAGTTCATAAGAAAACAGTTAAAGGGGTTGTGCCACCATTAAAGGGGTTATGCCATAATTGATGTAAAAAATCAAAATCAGACATCATATAGTGCATTAGTGCATGACAATACCTGTCTAACAAACCAGTCCTGTACCTCACATGGAGCCAGAGATCTCCACATTCCCTGCTCCAATTGCTCTGCTAGATTGTATTCAGCCTGACAGTTTTGGGCGTGTCCTTTCTGCTGAAGCTCTATCCCTGTAACTGCCACAGCGTCTAACGGAACACATGGCTGGTGGCAGTTGAAGATTAAAACTGAGCGTGTGCGACCACCTCAGTGAGACGGACAAAAAAATGAAAGGAAATAAGAAACAGCAGGTGGCGCTATGCAGATGCATTTTATTGAATAACTCAGTAGCTATACTACAAAAGTATTTAGATCCAGGTGCTGGTTTAAAAAATGTGGAATATGCTTCGTGACACAACTCATTTAAATGTTATTTTAATAAAAGTAAGCATGAAAAACTAGTTACCTCCAGTGTCCTGCTCACTGAGATGGAAGCACATGCTCGGTTCCATCCTTCAACTGCCACCAGCTGCAGCAGAAAGGGCACGTCCTCTGAGTAAGGACACGCCCCTCTAAGCTGACAGCTTGAAATAAATCTAGCAGAACAATTGGAGCAATGAATGGGGAGATCCCTGGATCCATGTGAGGTACAGGGCTGAACGAGGTTGTCATGTGCTACATTACATCAGTCATGGTGTGGCCCCTTAAAGGTTAAATGCAGCTGCCATGGTCATCTTAATATTCTTGTAATGCCGTCACTGATCACCATGACCTTAACAACATAATCATTTTATTTGTGACATTTAGGGAAGAAAAGCTCATTTCACAGATTTTGACCCTTCAATCCTGTTCCCTACGTCTCGGGATTACTGGACATACCAAGGCTCCTGTACAACCCCCCCATGTCAGGAGGGTGTCAGCTGGCTGCTCCTAAGAGAACCCATCCCAGTCAGCCCAGAACAGGTAAAGCTGCCTCATCACTTTCACTAGGGACGAGCGAATCGACTTTGGATGAAACACGTGAAGTCGATTCACGTAAAAAAAAACTTCATTTGAATACTGTACTGAGGGAGCGATCCGTACAGTATTAGAATGTATTGGCTCAGATGAGCCGAAGGTATTACTTCATGAAGTCTGGCGAGACTTCGGGTAATAACTTCAGAATCTAATTTCTACTGTTAAAAACCTTTTTCCCGAACTCGGGTTCAGTTTCTTCTCTTGCGAAATAGTGCAAAAATAATCAGAATATAGACGTTTCTAAAATCCTAACTGCATTAAATAATGAAACAATATATAAAACCGCCTCTTCTATACAGAGAGGAACCAGAGAAAGACTTTCTGGGTCAATATTGTGAATGTAATAATGTAAATCTATCCCTCAGATCAAAAAGAGGGACATTTAAGGAGCAAAGAGGGACAGAGGGACTTGAGTCAAAAAGAGGGACACTTGGGAGGTCTGCCTCGGGTCTGGGATCACCTGCTGTGCACCCCGCAATACACCAACCAACACCGAGGGCATCCTACCTTACACCAGGCAGGAGAGCCCCACAGAACCAGGCTGTGCACCAGCCCATTAAGCGCTGGAGAGGACAGCAGCCACAGTGAGGACTACTACCACTGTCGGGCCTTTGCTACCACTCCTGTCCTCTCACCTCCTGCCCATCCTCATTGCCTATCACATAAGGAGTAGATATGAGTTAACCCAAAATGATATATTAGTAACTCAAGACGATAAATCCAAAGAGAGCGCTGATGGCCGCATGGAGGGTTGTTCATTTTATTCAGCCACTGTATGTAATATAATTATACATTCATTATTATATTCTTGCAGATGAAGAAATTTAGGAGTCTTCTTGCAACTATGGAGTGTGAAATCCCAATACACTTGGTTGACAATTATCGGCCCACCCAGCCCCTGAATGGGAGAGAAGTTAGAGCATCTTTTGACTAGAAGACCGTTCTGCAGGAATGAAGCTTAGACTGTGATGCATGCATTGCTAGCTGATAATCCCAAAAGCAGATCCTTGAAAAATATTACATTATAATCTCATTTCTGATATATCCATTGTGCTCACCCTTTTAACCATTAAATTCAATAAAGAAGTGGCTATGTTGCTTGCTTGGTCCTTTCTGTTACAACCCCCTAGACTTTAATGGAGTAGACCATTCAAAGGGATGCCAACTCTTTACATTTGTCTTCATTGTGGAGCGATACTTTAATGGCGTTTGTACAGGATTTGGTTAGTATCTCAGGAAATTAGAATATTATATAAGACCAATTAAAAGAATGACTTTTAATACAGAAATGTTGTCCTACTGAAAAGTAAGTACAGTATAGGCACTCAAAACTTGGCTGGGGCTCCTTTTGCATGAACTACTGCATCAATGCGGCCAGCATTTAGGCCATCAGCCTGTGGCACTGCTGAGGTGTTATGGAAGCCCAGGTTGCTTCGATAGTGGCCTTCAGCTCGTCTGCATCGTTGGGTCTGGTATCTCTCATCTTCCTCTTGACAATATCCTATAGATTCTCTATGGGGTTTACATACCACCCAACTTTGCAAGGTTGAAGAGGGACACTTGCAGCTCATTTTATGAAAGATCCAATCACTGGATGAGGGGGGTCATTGCTGCAGCCAGTGATTGAGCAGTATTTAAAGCCATTTAAAAAACTTGCAGGAAGTGAGACCTGACGCCATAAGAACTTCAACAGCCGGGGATAAATTAGGTGAGTATGAGTTATTGTTTTACAGCATGTGCTGCCCCTGGAACAGTTATTTTCTTGAGCTTCAGTATCCCTTTAAATATTAGCATATAAATCCTCTGATTATAGATATTTTATGGTCCAAATAATGAAGTTTAGATAGAAACCATACAAATTAGTATGGAGCATTTAATTAAAGTTATTAATGCACATTTATTTGCCAGGTCAAAAACAGGGACTTTTAAGGAGCGAAGAGGGCCAGAGGGTCTTTGGTCAAAAAGTGGGACTCTTGAGAGGCACGGGTATAGGTCAGGATACTGTGGTTATTACACCAGGTACTGGTACTTTTGGCAGTGTGGGCAGGTGTTAAGTACTGCTGGAAAATGAAATCAGCATCTCCATAAAGCTTGTTAGCAGAGGGAAGCATGAAGTGCTCTAAAATTTCCTGGGAGACGCCTGTGCTGACTTTGGACTTGATATAACACAGTGAACCAACACCAGCAGATGACATGGCTCCCCAAACCATCACTGATTGTGGAAACTTCACACTGGACCTCAAGCAACTTGGATTGTGTGCCTCTCCACTCTTCCTCCAGACTTTGGGACCTTGATTTCCAAATGAAATGCAAAATTTACTTTCATCTAAAAACAGGACTTTGAGCCACTGAGCAATAGTCCAGTCCATTTTCTCCTTAGCCCAGGCAAGACAGTTCTGACATTGTCTATGGTTCATGAGTGGATTGACACAAGGAATATGACAGTTGTAGCCCATGTCCTGGATACGTCTGTGTGTTGTGGCTCTTGAAGCACTGATTCCAGCTGCAGTCCACTCCTTGTTGTCACGAACCAGTGGGTGTGAACCCACTGTGCCATGTGTCCTACCTCCTCTAAGGGCATTGTCCAAGTGAACCCCTCGATCTTCACAGTACCCCTAAAGGTGGGGATAGACTTTCCCAAGGGGAACCACAGGTCGCTACCACTTGAGGAGGATAGTAACACAAGGCAGCTGGTCCCGGCGGACCAGGAGGTACCTGAGAAGGCATTGTCAGCAGGCTGAGTCGTTACCAGGAGCGTCAGTGCAGAACCGAAGAATGAGGCAGAGGTGAAGTCAGACAGGCAATAGATCAAGGCAGGCAGCACAGGTACAGGTCAGGCAATCCGGATCAGCAACAGGAGAGTCAAGGCAAGCAGGCAGGGATCAGAGGTAGCAGGGTCCAGGAACACAAGTACGAGTCAGGAGCACAGGAACACAAGCCAATATCAGGAACCTTAGCGGGACACAAGGACCTTGACATTGAGGCATCTGGGAAGGGGGCTTAGCCACTTATATATGTACAGGAGGGCTAGGATTGGTTGGCGAGGTCACATGATCCAACCCATAAAACACAGGAAGCGACGAGAGCTGGCCCTTAAGGAAATGCTGCAGGAAACAAGCAGCAAGCATGCTGTGGCTAGGGCTGAAAGGAAACAATGGCAGCAGATCAGCACTGAACATGGCACCCAGGACCGCAGCGGTAAGCAGGGGACCAGCGACGCACAGCAGCCGCTGTTACGCTTGTAAATCTCCACCAAATTCTTGAATAGCCTTTTCTTGACAATCCTTTTAAAGAGGACCATTCACCGATCCTGACATTGTGAACTAAGTATCATTACATATACAGCGGCACCCAGGGATCTCACTGCACTTACTATTATCCCTGGGCGCCGCTCCGTTCTCCCGTTATGTCCTCCGGTATGTTCGGGGACTTGGTTATAGTAGGCGGAGTCTGCCCTTGTTCTGCGGGCGTCTCCTTCTCCTAGGCTGTAGCGCTGGCCAATCGCAGCGCAGAGCTCACAGCCTGGGAGTTTTTTTTCTCCCAGGCTGTGAGCTCTGTGTTTTGTAATGTAAAGATTGGAGGGCACTCTGCTATCTGGTGTTGCACAGATTGATCAAATGCATATTAACCACCCCAGGACCGCCGTACGCAGGATTGCGTCCTGACGGCGGCCCTGTTATTCCTCCTGGACGCGCCGTTCACAGGAGCGCGCGTTCACAGGAACCGGAGGTAAACAAGTGGATCTGCAGCCTGCCAGCGGCGATCATTCGCTGGCAGGCTGTAGATGCATAACAGCGTCTAATATACCTGCTACCTGGTCGTCTGGTGGTCCCTTTTGCTTGGATCGACCACCAGAGGACACAGGCAGCTCAGTAATATGTAGCACCAAACACCACTACACTACACTCCCCCCCCACCACTTATTAACCCCTTATTAACCCCTGATCACCCCATATAGACTCCCTGATCACCCCCCTGTCATTGATCACCCCCCTGTAAGGCTCCATTCAGACGTCCGTATGTGTTTTGCGGATCCACGGATCTGCAAAACATGGACACCGCGGATCCGCAAAACACGGACACTGGCAATGTGCTTTCCGCATTTTGCGGATCCGCACATTGCCAGAACTATATAGAAAATGCCTTTTCTTGTCCGCGGACAAGAATAGGACATGTTCTATAGGCTCTACAAAAAAGGCAGTGTTCGCCCGATCAGGCCTGATCTTGTGCGCACACTTGCGTTCAGTTCGCCCCACCGCAGTGACAGAATATTTTTTTTTCTGATCACTGCAAAAACACCGTAAAATCGCTGCGGCGCTATAAAAAGATCACTTTTGAGGGGCATGGCGAGTTCATAGAAGATTTTTTATTTTTTTGGCACAAGTTAGCGGAAATTGATTTATTTATTTTTATTTTTTTCTTACAAAGTCTCATATTCCACTAACTTGTGACAAAAAATAAAATCTCACATGAACTCACCATACCCCTCACAGAATCCAAATGCTTAAAATTTTTTAGACATTTATATTCCAGACTTCTTCTCATGCTTTAGGGCCCCTAAAATGCCAGGGCAGTATAAATACCCCGCATGTGACCCCATTTTGGAAAGAAGACACCCCAAGGTATTTCGTGAGGGGCATGGCGAGTTCATGTAAAATTTTATTTTTTGTCACAAGTTAGTGGAATATGAGACTTTGTAAGAGAAAAAAAAAATAAAAAAAATTTCCGCTAACTTGTGCCAAAAAAATAATATTCTAGGAACTCGCCATGCCCCTCACGGAATACCTTGGGGTGTCTTCTTTCCAAAATGGGGTCACTTGTGGGGTATTTATACTGCCCTGGCATTTTAGGGAACCTAAAGCATGAGAAGTAGTTTGGAATCCAAATGCGTAAAAAATGCCCTGTGGAATCGTAAAGATTCTCATTGGAATTTGGGCCCCTTTGCGCACCTAGGCTGCAAAAAAGTGTCACACATGTGGTATCGCCGTACTCAGGAGAAGTAGGGCAATATGTTTTGGGGTGTCTTTTTACATATACCCATACTGTGTGTGAGAAATATCTCTGTAAATGACAACTTTTAAAAAAAATTTTATACAAAGTTGTCAATTTACAGAGATATTTCTCTCACCCAGTATGGTTATATGTAAAAACACATTGCCCTTCTTCTCCTGAGTACGGCGATACCACATGTATGACACTTTTTTGCAGCCTAGGTGCGTAAAGGGGCCGAAAGTCCAACGAGTACCTTTAGGCTTTACAGGGTTGCTCACAATTTAGCCCCGCCCAAAATGCCAGAACAGTAAACACACCCCACAAATGACCCCATTTCGGAAAGTAGACACCCCAAGGTATTCGTTGAGGGGCATATTGAGTCCATGAAAGATTGAACGTTTTGTCACAAGTTAGCGGAAAGGGAGACTTTGTGAGGAAAAACAAAAAAAAATCAATTTCCGCTAACTTGTGCCAAAAAAAAAAACTTCTATGAACTCGCCATGCCCCTCACAAAATACCTTTGGGTGTCTTCTTTCCAAAATGGGGTCACTTGTGGGGTATTTATACTGTCCTGGCATTTTAGGGGCCCTAAAGCGTAAGAAGAAGTCTGGAATCCAAATGTCTAAAAATGCCCTCCTAAAAGGAATTTGGGCCCCTTTGCACACCTAGGCTGCAAAAAAGTGTCACACATGTGGTATCGCCGTACTCAGGAGAAGTAGGGCAATGTGTTTTGGGGTGTCTTTTTACATATACCCATGCTGGGTGAGAGAAATATCTCTCTCAAATGACAACTTTGTATAAAAAAATTGGAAAAGTTGACTTTTAGAGAGATATTTCTCTCACCCAGCATGGGTATATGTAAAAATACACCCCAAAACACATTGCCCTACTTCTTCTGAGTATGGCGATACCACATGTGTGACACTTTTTTGCAGCCTAGGTGCCCAAAGGGGCCCAAATTCTAAAGAGCACCTTTAGGATTTCACAGGGCATTTTTTAGGCATTTGTATTCCAGACTTCTTCTCACGCTTTAGGTCCCCTAAAATGCCAGGGCAGTATAAATACCCCACAAGTGACCCCATTTTGGAAAGAAGACACCCCAAGGTATTTCGTGATGGGCATAGTGAGTTCATGGAAGTTTTTATTTTTTGTCACAAGTTAGTGGAATATGAGACTTTGTAAGAAAAAAATAAATAAAATAATCATTTTCCGCTAACTTGTGACAAAAAATAAAAACTTCTATGAACTCACTATGCCCATCAGCGAATACCTTAGGGTGTCTACTTTCCGAAATGGGGTCATTTGTGGGGTGTTTTTACTGTCTGGGCATTGTAGAACCTCAGGAAACATGACAGGTGCTCAGAAAGTCAGAGCTGCTTCAAAATGTCGAAATTCACATTTTTGTACCATAGTTTGCAAATGCTATAACTTTTACCCAAACCAATAAATATACACTAATTGCATTTTTTTTTATCAAAGACATGTAGAACAATAAATTTAGAGAAAAATTTATATAGAAATGTAGTTTTATTTGAAAAAATTTACAACCGAAAGTGAAAAATGTCATTTTTTTGCAAAAATTTTGGTAAATTTTGATTAATATAAAAAAAAGAAAAAATGTCAGCAGCAATGAAATACCACCAAATGAAAGCTCTATTAGTGAGAAGAAAAGGAGGTAAAATTCATTTGGGTGGTAAGTTGTATGACCGAGCAATAAACCGTGAAAGGTGTAGTGCAGAATTGTAAAAAGTGGTCTGGTCATTAAGGGGGTTTAAGCTAGGGGAGCTGAGGTGGTTAATAAACTAATATTTATTATCAAACAATAAAATAGACTACAAATAAAAATTGAACGTTAAAAATATAGCAGATAAAAATAATTACAAATATTTCATATCTATATCATAATTAGCTGAACATGTAGGTTAGTTCACAGTCTCACAGTAACAGCTGGTATGCTCTGAGGGTGTGAATCTGCTTTAAATTTCTGATGGAATTACTGCTACATGGATAGTTGTTGTGATGTCATAATAGTGGATAGCACATCACTCCCTGCTATTGATCAATAAGGGTTAAAAATAAAGTATAGATAAAATATAAAAACATTAAGTGTCCACAATTACGAGCATAGAAAAAAAATACAATCCTCCTTTTAGTTATCTTGCAATGCCAGGAACTGGATAAATAATGGATAGATAACCAGTCTCATATTTATAGCTATTAATTAGTGTTGAGCGAGCATGCTCGGCCGAATACCTGTTCGGCTCGAGCATCGCTATGCTCGGGACATGGCGGTACTCGGCCGAGTACCGCATGTGCTCGAGCGCCATGCTCGAGTCTCCTACCCACACGTTTCGCAGCTGCTAAGCAGCCAATAGACGTGCAGGTAAGTACTACCATCACTGTAATGCCAGTAGCCATGTTGGCTACTGGCATTACAGTGATTGGCTGGTCGGAACGCGTCATTGGGTGCTATATAGCACCCGATGACGCGGGTTCAGCTCATTGTGAGTCAGGGAGAGCTGCACTTAGGAAGGGACAGATAGTGTAGGGACTGTGATCGCAATATATTCGATCGAAAAACGTTTCAAAGACCCAAAAGTCCATTAACCACCTCAGCCCCCATAGCTTAAACACCCTTAAAGACCAGGCCACTTTTTACACTTCTGACCTACCCTACTTTCACCGTTTATTGCTCGGTCATGCAACTTACCACCCAAATGAATTTTACCTCCTTTTCTTCTCACTAATAGAGCTTTCATTTGGTGGTATTTTATTGCTGCTGACATTTTCACTTTTTTTGTTATTAATCAAAATTTTACGATTTTTTTGCAAAAAAATGACATTTTTCACTTTCAGTTGTAAAATTTAGCAAAAAAAAACGACATCCATATATAAATTTTGCTCTAAATTTATTGTTCTACATGTCTTTGATAAAAAAAAATGTTTGGGTAAAAAAAAAATGGTACAAAAATGTGAATTTCCGCTTTTTGAAGCAGCTCTGACTTTCTGAGCACCTGTCATGTTTCCTGAGGTTCTACAATGCCCAGACAGTACAAACATCCCACAAATGACCCCATTTCGGAAAGTAGACACCCTAAGGTATTCGCTGATGGGCATAGTGAGTTCATAGAACTTTTTATTTTTTGTCACAAGTTAGCAGAAAATGATGATTTTTTTTTTATTTTATTTTTTTCTTACAAAGTCTCATATCTTGGTCAAATGCCAACTTTGTATAAAAAAAAGGGAAAAAGTTGTCTTTTGTCAAGATATTTCTCTCACCCAGCATGGGTATATGTAAAATGACACCCCAAAACACATTCCCCAACTTCTCCTGAATACGGAGATACCACATGTGTGACACTTTTTTGCAGCCTAGGTGGGCAAAGGGGCCCACATGCCAAAGAGCACCTTTCGGATTTCACCGGCCATTTTTTACAGAATTTAATTTCAAACTCCTTACCACACATTTGGGCCCCTAGAATGCCAGGGCAGTATAACTACCCCACAAGTGACCCCATTTTGGAAAGAAGACACCCCAAGGTATTCGCTGATGGGCATAGTGAGTTCATGGAAGTTTTAATTTTTTGTCACAAGTCAGTGGAATATGAGACTTTGTAAGAAAAAATAAATAAATCATCATTTTCCACTAACTTGTGACAAAAAAAAAATTCTAGGAACTCGCCATGCCCCTCACGGAATACCTTGGGGTGTCTTCTTTCCAAAATGGGGTCACTTGTGGGGTAGTTATACTGCCCTGGCATTCTAGGGGCCCAAATGTGTGGTAAGGAGTTTGAAATCAAATTCTGTAAAAAATGGCCGGTGAAATCCGAAAGGTGCTCTTTGGAATGTGGGCCCCTTTGCCCACCTAGGCTGTAAAAAAGTGTCACACATGTGGTATCTCCGTACTCAGGAGAAGTTGAGGAATGTGTTTTGGGGTGTCATTTTACATATACCCATGCTGGGTGAGATAAATATCTTGGTCAAATGCCAACTTTGTATAAAAAAATGGGAAAAGTTGTCTTTTGCCAAGATATTTCTCTCACCCAGCATGGGTATATGTAAAATGACACCCCAAAACACATTCCCCAACTTCTCCTGAATACGGAGATACCACATGTGTGACACTTTTTTGCAGCCTAGGTGGGCAAAGGGGCCCACATTCCAAAGAGCACCTTTCGGATTTCACCGGCCATTTTTTACAGAATTTGATTTCGAACTCCTTACCACACATTTGGGCCCCTAGAATGCCAGGGCAGTATAACTACCCCACAAGTGACCCCATTTTGGAAAGAAGACACCCAAAGGTATTCGCTGATGGGCATAGTGAGTTCATGGAAGTTTTTTTTTTTGTCACAAGTTAGTGGAATATGAGACTTTGTAAGAAAAAAAAAAAAAAATCATCATTTTCCACTAACTTGTGACAAAAAATAAAAAATTCTAGGAACTCGCCATGCCCCTAACGGAATACCTTGGGGTATCTTCTTTCCAAAATGGGGTCACTTGTGGGGTAGTTATACTGCCCTGGCATTCTAGGGGCCCAAATGTGTGGTAAGGAGTTTGAAATCAAATTCTGTAAAAAATGGCCGGTGAAATCCGAAAGGTGCTCTTTGGAATGTGGGCCCCTTTGCCCACCTAGGCTGCAAAAAAGTGTCACACATGTGGTATCTCCGTATTCAGGAGAAGTTGGGGAATGTGTTTTGGGGTGTCATTTTACATATACCCATGCTGGGTGAGAGAAATATCTTGGCAAAAGACAACTTTTCCCATTTTTTTATACAAAGTTGGCATTTGACCAAGATATTTCTCTCACCCAGCATGGGTATATGTAAAATGACACCCCAAAACACATTCCCCAACTTCTCCTGAGTACGGCGATACCACATGTGTGACACTTTTTTGCAGCCTAGATGCGCAAAGGTGCCCAAATTCCTTTTAGGAGGGCATTTTTAGACATTTGGATACCAGACTTCTTCTCACGCTTTGGGGCCCCTAAAATGCCAGGGCAGTATAAATACCCCACATGTGACTCCATTTTGGAAAGAAGACACCCCAAGGTATTCAATGAGAGGCATGGTGAGTTCATAGAAAAATAAAAAATTTTGGCACAAGTTAGCGGAAATTGATTTTTTTGATTTTTTTCTCACAAAGTCTCCCTTTCCGCTAACTTGGGACAAAAATTTCAATCTTTCATGGACTCAATATGCCCCTCAGCGAATACCTTGGGGTGTCTTCTTTCCAAAATGGTGTTATTTGTGGGGTGTTTGTACTGCCCTGGCATTTGAGGGTCTCCGCAATCATTACATGTATGCCCAGCATTAGGAGTTTCTGCTATTCTCCTTATATTGAGCATACGGGTAATGAGATTTTTTTTTTCCGTTCAGCCTCTGGGCTGAAAGAAAAAAATGAACGGCACAGATTTCTTCATTCGCATCGATCAATGTGGATGAAAAAATCTCTGCCAAAAAAAGAAAAAGGAGGGGAAAGGCGTCTGCCAGGACATAGGAGCTCCGCCCAACATCCATACCCACTTAGCTCGTATGCCCTGGCAAACCAGATTTCTCCATTCACATCAATCGATGTGGATGAATAAATCCTTGCCGGGATTTTTTTTTTTATATATACAAAGTGTTTGCCAAAGTATATGAACACCGCCACCTCCTCAGCTCATATGCCTCGGCAAACGTATCTTTTACTGCAGAGGAGAAATCTGGTCTTGCAGCGCCGCATACACCGACTTGCGTGTAATCTGACAGCAGTGCAATGCTTCTGTCAGAATGCACATCAGTGCTGCAGCTAGTCGATCGGTTGGTCCACCTGGAAGGTAAAAAAAACAAAACAAAAAAGAAAAAACCAGGCCGCAACGCAATAAATTTATTAACTTTTGAACAGAACATATAAACTTTTTTTAACTTTTTTAACTGAACGTTAACTTTTTTACTTACCGGTAATTTTTTTTTTGTTTAGTTTCTTTTTACCTTTATAGAACAAACCTCTCCTTCCCCATGGGACAATGTGCAAAGCGCAAATCGCCCAAAGATGTGGGGAAGTACGTTATGCACTTTATCCCAGGTGAAAGGAGAGGTTTGCAGCAGCTGTGAGTAAAAGGGCCCTAATAGCCCTTGTGTGCCTGTCCTGTGAGATGCAATCCCTATGCTAAGTGTACCTGTGTGTGGTACTTCCGGAAACACTCTCCATAGCATAGGGCAGGGTGGTCAGGACAGTCAGGACAGAAATAGCGGGTGTCACGCTCTTTTTCGGGGTAGACGGTTGGGTTGAGGTACCAGGAACGACACTGGGGAAATGTCGCTCGTGTAGACGGCTAACTACACTGGTGGTTA
Source organism: Bufo bufo (assembly GCF_905171765.1). NCBI lineage: Eukaryota > Metazoa > Chordata > Amphibia > Anura > Bufonidae > Bufo > Bufo bufo. Next base: position 89,888,740 of record NC_053393.1, on the reverse strand, counting down.
GGGCCACGGAACCTTCTGGATACAGGAGGTTCTCGATGATCTCTTCCTGGAATTTGAGGAAGGATCGTGTTCTCCCAGCCTTACTGTAGAGAACAAAACTATTGTACAGAGCCAATTGAATTAAATATACAGACACCTTCTTATACCAGCGTCTGGTGCGTCGGGAAACTAAATACGGAGACAACATCTGGTCATTGAATTCCACCCCTCCCATGAGCAAATTATAGTCGTGGACTGAGAGGGGCTTTTCAATGACACGGGTTGCTCGCTCAATTTGTATTGTCGTGTCTGCGTGAATGGAGGAGAGCATGTAAACGTCACGCTTGTCTCTCCATTTCACCGCGAGCAGTTCTTCGTTACACAAGGCAGCCCTCTCCCCCCTTGCAAGACGGGTGGTAACGAGCCGTTGGGGGAAGCCCACGCGACTAGTTCGCGCGGTGCCACAGGCGCAAATCCGTTCTAGAAACAAATGCCTAAAGAGGGCCACACTTGTGTAGAAATTGCCCACATAAAGATGGTACCCCTTGCCAAATAAGGGTGACACCAAGTCCCAGACTGTCTTCCCACTGCTCCCCAGGTAGTCAGGGCAACCGACCGGCTCCATGGTCTGATCTTTTCCCTGGGTATAGCCTGTGGCCCTTTCACAGAGCTTATACAATTTGACCCCATACCGGGCACGCTTGCTTGGGATGTATTGTTTGAAGCCAAGGCGCCCGGTAAAATGTATTAGGGACTCGTCTACGCAGATGTTTTGCTCTGGGGTATACAAATCTGCAAATTTCTGGTTGAAGTGGTCTATGAGGGGCCGAATTTTGTGGAGCCGGTCAAAAGCTGGGTGGCCTCTGGGACGGGGGGTGGTGTTGTCGCTAAAATGCAGGAAACGGAGGATGGCCTTAAATCGTGCCCTGGACATAGCAGCAGAGAACATGGGCATGTGATGAATCGGGTTCGTAGACCAATATGACCGCATGCTTTTTAGTTAGACCCATGTTGAGGAGAAGGGCCAGAAAAATTTTAAATTCGTAAACTTGGACTGGTTTCCATCGGAAAGGCTGGGCATAAAAGTTTCCTTGGTTGGCGGATATAAATTGTGTGACATACCGGTTTGTCTCTGCCACGACTAAGTCCAAGAGCTCTGCAGTCAAGAACAGCTCCAAAAATCCCAGGGCCGAACCGATCTGAGCCGTCTCAACCCGAACTCCAGACTGGGCGGTGAAAGGGGGAACTAATGATGCGGCTGAAGTTGGTGACTGCCAATCAGGGTTTGCCAGCACCTCAGGGATTCTAGGGGCTCTACGGGCCTGTCTGTGCGGTGGCTGCGACGGGGTAACTACTGCACGTGCCACCGTACCAGCTTCAACTGCCCTTCTGGTGCTCGCCACGTCACCATGTTGTACGGCAGTGCTGGTACTAGGTCCAGGGAGGGCTGCGCTGCTGGTGTATGCCTCACCACGTGATCCGACAGCGCCAGCCCCACTCTGCTGCTCTTGAAGCGGATCCTGTGCAACCTGTGGTCTAGCGACACGGGGCCGGGTACGCCTGGTTCTATCAGGGACCTCCACCTCCTCGTCCGAACTTTGGGTCAGAGAGCCACTGCTTTCTACAGGTTCATATTCTGACCCGCTAGATTCGTCAGATGAGGGTTCCCATTCCTCATCCGACTGGGTCAGAATCCTGTAGGCCTCTTCAGAAGAATACCCCCTGTTTGACATTTGGACTACTAAATTTAGGGGTATTCCCTGAGACTACCCAAGAAAAAAAGCAAGCCTGTCTTACAAAGGGGAGGCTAGCGAAGTACCGGAGGCCGCTGCGGTTGATAAAAAATATCAAAACAGATTTTTTTATCGCCGCAGTGCGTGTAAAATGAATGTGCAGTGATCAAAAAAATATATATTTTTTGTCACTGCGGCGGGGCGGGCGTGGGTGAACGCACGTGTGGGCGACCGATCAGGCCTGATCGGGCAAACACTGCGTTTTGGGTGGAGGGTGAGCTAAGGTGACACTAATACAATTATAGATCTGACCGTGATCAGTTTTGATCACTTACAGATACTATAAAAGTACAAATGCTGATTAGCGATACGCTAATCAGCGAATCAGTGACTGCGGTGCGGTGGGCTGGGCGCTAACCGATCGCTAACTACCTAACCAAGGGGCCTAAACTATCCTAAAACCTAACAGCCAATACTAGTGAAAAAAAAATCACTTTTTGTCTTTCACTAAGTGATTGACAGGGGGCGATCAAGGGGTTAATTTGGATGATGGGGGTGATGGAAGGTGATCTGGGGCTAAGGGTAGTGTTTGGTGGGTACTCACAGTGATGTCTGCTCCTCTGCTGGAACCAACCGCCGAAAAGGACCAGCAGAGGAGCAGACAAGTTATTTAACACATCATATTTACTAATATGATGTGTTATGTGGCTTCTGATTCGTTTTTTTGAAAATCGCCAGCCTGCGATCGTTGCTGGCAGGCTGGTGACGAACTTGTCCTCTAACTTTTGCCGGCCCGCGATGCGCATGCGCGGGCCGGCTTTAAAGCGAAATCTCGCGTCTCGCGAGATGACGCGTATATGCGTGACTGTGCGCAGCGCTGCCGCCTCCGGAACGCGATCCTGTGTTAGGCGGTCCGGAGGCGGTTAAAGGACTATTGTGTGTGGTGGCAGGCTGACAATAATATCATTTAGCCAGCAATTTATTTTTCCGATACTTTACAATACTTTTTCGATAGAGGGTGTCTGCAGTGACTTGTGACATCTGTGCTGCAATACCTTCTGTGTGTCAGGGCCAGATATTGGGAAAAATATTACCGAAAACAATGATATTTTTTCCATAATTTATCCACACTTTGCCTATAAATGGGGTCTGCAGTGAATTGTCACATCTGTGCTGCAATAGCATGTCTCAGGGCCAGATATTTGGTAAAATATTAGCGAAAACAATTATATTTTTTCCATAATTTATCCAAACTTTGCCTATAAACGGTGTCTGCAGTGAATTGTCACATCTGCGCTGCAATAGCGTGTGTCAGGGCCAGATATTGAGAAAAATATTAGCGAAAACAATTATATTTTTTCCATTATTTATCCATGCTTTTTGCCTATAAACGGTGTCTGCAGTGAATTGTCACATCTACGCTGCAATAGCGTGTGTCAGGGCCAGATATTGGGAAAAATATTAGTGAAAACAATTATATTTTTTCCACAATTTATCCACACTTTGCCTATAAACAGTGTCTGCAGTGAATTGTCACATCTGCGCTGCAATAGCGTGTGTGTGTGTCAGGGCCAGATATTGGGAAAAATATTAGCGAAAACAATTATATTTTTTCCATGATTTATCCACATTTTTCCTATAAAAGGTCCCTTATAACATATAACATTTAATATTAAGAAGGCGAGCATTAAGGGACGGGGAAGTGGCCGTGATGCTGATGGTGCACACAGAGGCCGTGGCCCTGGGCGCGGTAAAACTGGGCCTGCTGCCAGAGCATAAGAAAACAATATCCAAGATACTAGCTTCATGTCCCAGTTTGC